>NC_090021.1:200757058-201082513 GCF_037176765.1 Anolis sagrei | reverse complement strand
GTGCAGGAGGAATAATGCCTTTTGAGTATGGATACTCAGGAAATATATTAATATTTCTAAAGCATGTTGCTGTTCTTTTCATTGTATATTCACGTGATTTAAAATCTCTGGTAATTTAGATATAACTGATGGAATTGATTGCCATCAGTCTTATTCCCTTCTCAGTTCTGTTTCCTCTACATTGGGCATTAACTTAATGTATGTGATTTTTATTGATTAAAATTGTATCTTTTTGACTCTACAAATCAACATCCTTTACCTCTGCGTTTAGAAATATTAAAGTTATAGTGAGCATTTTTGTGTTGGAAATGTACATTTAAAATTAAGAACATTTCAGGGGGAAATGGACAAACACTGCAAATGCGTTATTACCTCCATGGTCAGCTTTTTTACTGTTTGTAAAGAAAGGAAGAAAGGAAAAAGAAAGAGAAAAATAAATAAATAGGAAATGAGGGGGGGGGGGCACTAAGAAATGCAAGTGAAGTAGGGAAAAACAAGGGGAATAAAGAAATAAAACCAGGTAACGGGTGAAGGATACGAAGGAAGGAAGGAAGGAAGGACGGAAGGAAGAAAAATAAAGGGAGGGGCAGAGGGAGGGAAGAAAAACAAGGCAGAAGGAAGGAGGGAAAGAATAAAGGAAGAAAAAGCAAATGGGGACATGTATGAGGGTAAGAAAGAAAAGAAATAAAATTAAGGGAGGAGAAAAAAAAAGGAAAAGATGAAAGAAGGAAAGAAAGAAAGAGAGGAAAAGAAGTGAAGATAAAGAATGACAGGGAACAGAAATAAAGAAATAATAGAGGGAAAACTGTATGAGGAAAACCAAAAGAAGAAGGAAAAAACAAACAAAAGAGAGAGGGACAAGCTATATGAGGGAAAAGGAGGAAGAAAAGAAACAACCATAAAGAAAATGCAAGCCATGCAATGTTGAGTGTATACACTAATCGTTCATATGTTATAGCAAGTAACAGCCCACAATGCAAGGCATACCAGGTTCAGCTCCTAACAATGTTATGAGGTCCAAGACTCCTACATAACACTGTCTGTCTTACTATTTTGAAATCACTATTATGAAAGAACAGATTTTAGTAAGCATGAAGATAAAATTCAATTCTGCATTTTTTGTAATATTAGCCACCTGTTCCAACAACCTGCTTCTGTTCTTTTGCAGCCCACTTGCCCTCCTTCCATCTTACATATTTTTTCATTATTTTAGTAGATCATTTGACCATGTTTGGCTGTAGTCACTTGAGGCAAGTAGGTATTGTCACCGGGCAGGATAATTTCACAAAACATTATGCATTAAAACACTCCCTATCACAGATCTGTTGTGGAGGACAGTAGTTAAAGTGAAATAATTTAAGACTGATTAGTTACCAACCAAAGTTGTACCAAAAGAGTCACTGTACAGCAAATTGAGTACACTTTTCCACTGCCTTCTCCTATTTTTGAAAAAATATATACGGTATTGTTTTTCTGTTTTTTTAAAATTGCTTTTAAATGTTATTGTGAAGATTCTTAAATTGACTCTATCTGAGGACACATTTACACTGACTACTTACTAGAGAACAGGTCCGAATCAGCTACATGGTGGCCAAACGTTGCACAGAACTGACCTGGTATAACACGGGATAAGGCCACCTTAATACAGTTCTGGAAATAGTCTGAAGTTCTGCTCCCGAAATTCCAAGTAACCTCTCACTTTGGGCCTGTGTAAACAATTGGGCCAGTTTCACTGTCTGCAACTGTTTTCACTGCCATCACATGTCTCCTTGGCTTGGGCAGCCAGGCACTTATGACCCCCTCCTGTCCTCTGTATCACAGAGGTCTCTGGCTGTGATGTAGATGCTACCAATCAGTTGTCACCTGCCAGGGCAATGCAACTGGTCCCACATCATACTGGCTGACATTGCTTCAAGTAATTGTTGGCAGTAGGAGCCATGTTGCAGCTGGAGACCTCCATGACACGAAGAATGGTAGGGGAGGGTAAAGGTGGCCATCTAGTGACATTCAACTGTGTTTGGTGCCACAAGGCAATCAGGACTCCCTCCTGCCTCCACAGCAGCTGGTGGGAATGCCTGTTTAACCCATCCCGGGACTGAACTGATTGACCCTTGGATAATGGGTCTAGGACAGTGGTTCTCAACCTGTGGGTCCCCAGATGTTTTGGCCTTAAACTCCCAGAACAACTGGTAAACTGGTTGGGATTTCTGGGATTTGTAGGCCAAAACACTGGACTAGGAGTTCACTCTTCATCAAAGATGGCACTTAAATGATATAAATAAATATTTGTTGGATGCATTCCTGGGTCAATGGGAATGCAAATAACTTTCCCAAACTTTCAAAAGCTGCATATCCCTGATTTAACTCCTTAAAAATATATTTCTTCTACCTCATTTTATTGTGAAATCTTAGTATACCCTTCCATACTGCTTTGTCCTAATACCAAAGCATAGCATCCCTAACAAAATTGGCTATTTTCTTTAGTATGGTGCACTAAAGAATAATACTTAGGGTTCTGCAGGAGAAGTTATGATGTGCGTTGTTGTGGGTTTTTTTGGGCTATATGACCATGTTCTAGAAGCATTCTCTCCTGATAGAGTTCGCCTGCATCTATGGCAAGCATCCTCAGCGGTTGTGAGGTCTGATGTATTTATATATGTTGCAGATTTCTGTAAGAGTTGAGATATGTCTTGTATTTCCAAAGTTACCCATTCAAAGCACTATTTATAATATCTCAAGTATAATGACCAATCTTGATAAAATATTGAAGAGTGGAGACATCACACTGGCAACAAAGATCTGCATAGTTAAAGCAATGGTATTCCCCATAGTCACCTACGGATGTGAGAGCTGGACCATAGCAAAGGCTGAGCGAAGGAAGATCGATGCTTTTGAACTGTGGTGTTGGAGGAAAGTTCTGAGAGTGCCTTGGACCGCAAGAAGATCCAACCAGTCCATACTTCAGGAAATAAAGCCCAACTGCTCATTGGAGGGAAGGATAGTAGAGGCCAAGATGAAGTACTTTGGCCACATCATGAGAAGAAAGGAAAACTAAGAGAAGACAATGATGCTGGGGAAAATAGAAGGAAAAAGGAAGAGGAGCCGAGGGCAAGATGGATGGATGGCATCCTTGAAGTGACTGGATTGACCTTGAAGGAGCTGGGGATGGTGACGGCTGACAGGGAGCTCTGGCGTGGACTGGTCCATGAGGTCACAAAGAGTCGGAAACGACTGAACGAATGAACAACAACAACAACATACTGATGTATTACTGATTATGACTTTCTTGAGTTTCATTCAAAAATTGGTGTGCATATACATTTAAGAAGTAATGTTCGAGGCAGATAACTTTTTAACTATGTGTATTTTCCCCTCTCTCCCCTTTTCACATTTGGGAAGAAGAATTTAATTATGAAATATAGAATGTGATATCATTGCCATTTGGGTCCTCAGAATAGTATCATAGTTAACTACTAAAGTTTTCTAGTTGAAAGTAGCGCAGCTGAGCTACATAAAATAACTATTTAATTCAATTAATAGCAAGTCTGCCATTTGAGTCATAACTTGCTGAAGCTATTGTAAGATTATACCTCCTTGCTGCTAGCTGGAGATCATATCAGTCAGTTCTCCCTTTCTAAACATTTATTGTTAGCAATCCAAAGTTTCTCAAGTCGCTCCTGACTTTAAAAAAGCAATCCGAAGCACATTCCTGATCTTTTTATTAACTGTCCTGTGATGCTTAGAGTAGTGACAGCTAACTTGGGAAGTGTTTTTCTGCAAGTATTCATAGATCTCATCCCAGAAGGTATTTATATGTCTAATATAGTCCTGGCATCTGTTTCCAAGAATCTTTCATTGTGGGCTATGGTAGACCTCTGTCTCAAAAGGAATTAAGTCAATGCAAATGTGTGGGTTTTTAAAAATCCAAAACAAAACAGGTCAAGCTTTCTTTGATTTAAAGCTTCAATCGTGGCCTTGAAAAGAATCAAGTGTAGTCTCTTACATGTAATGCAAGCCAGGTTTAGAAACTTGGGATGTGTTCTGTTCCAGTTTCTCAGTAAACTAATTAAGATTGTAACTAACTTTATCATCCCTCTTTGTTCAAAGGCAGAACTGGATATATACATCTGACATGCTCCCTCCTTTTACAAATTCTATTAAATAATAAAAAGAGGCTTTTTAAAAGTAGTGGAATCACATTGAAACATTGGCATTACACTAAGTCTAAATGTAAGTTTCCTTCTGTAGGCCCAAGTTTAGGAAAGATAATTTGGCGGTATTACAAAAACAAATTTTCCATTGTAAGTGCTATACAGCCTGTTACTCTGAAGATGGAGTAGTGTCAGTGTTAATAAGACACTACCTCTTTTCACCATACAGTACAGTAATTTTTTTAAACCATTCAAATACAGTCAACCCTATAAAGCCCTAAACTGTTCCAGCCCAGCTTACCTGTCTGAACGTATCTCCCCCTATGAACCATTTTGGAAGTTAAGATTGTCCAGGGAGACTCTGCTCTCAAGCCCACCCCCCTCGCAGGCGCGACTGGTGGAAATAAAAGACCGGGCCTTTTCAGTGTTAGCCCCTTGGCTTTGGAACTTCCTCCCCAGGGAAATTAGATCAGCTCCCTCCCTCCTGACCGTCAGGAAGAAAGTTAAATCCTGGTTGTGGACCAAGCGTTTGGACAGTGATTCCCAGTGCAACAATGATTTCTCAGTGCAATAATGAACAATGACAATTGGAATGGCTCTTGGAATATGCTTTTGGACTGTGTGATTTTGAGTAATTATTTTAAGTGATATGCTTTATGTGATTTTAACGTTTATGTTGTTTTATTTTTATATGTATTCGAGGCATCGATTGTACTTCTGCTATGAGCCACCCTGAGTCCCCCTCAGGATGAGAAGGGCGGGATATAAATGTGGCAAATAAATTAATAATAATAATAATAATAATAATAATAACAACAACAACAACAACAACAACAACACTCCACATGTGTTGCAGTTAGGGGTACAGGACCCCTGTTAAAGTGAAGAACTGTAAAGAAACTACTATTTTTTAACCTGAGAAAACATATCTAGGAATTTCTAGGTCTGCTACCATGACTTCTGTGGGACACTGAACATAGATTTGCACTGGAAGAACTAGAGATTCCTATACATGCTAGAAATCTCTAGGTCAGTGGTTCTCACCTGTCGGTCCCCAGGTGTTTTGGCCTACAACTCCCAGGAATCCCAGCCAGTTTACCAGCTGTTAGGATTTCTGGGAGTTGAAGGCCAAAACATCCAGGGATCCACAGGTTGAGAACCACTGCTCTAGGTTCTCCAGCATATCCGAAGGAAGTTGACCATTCACTCACACTGGAGGACATAAAGCTTCCTAAAGAGAATAAATCTGTGAATAATAAAATCTGCAAAAGTCAAAACAGCAAATGTGGAGGGGTGTCTGTATTTCGTCTATAGTATTATGGCAAAAAATGGGTCTATACATAAGTTAAGTAGTCACTTAACTATAAAAAGGTGATCAGTCTACCTGAATCAGGCAGTGATGGTTGGACAATGTGCTGGTGTGCCAAACTGTCATAAGAACTGGAGAGACAAAAATAAACTGCTCTCCTGAGTGGCCTGCTAAGACATCTCTCATTATATTATTACTGCCTTTACCATAAGTGGCTTATTTTACATCTATCTACATTTTAACTGTCCCATAAGGAAATTGAAATAATGTGGAAATCATAACCCTTTTGGAAAATTACTTAAGGGAACCTTTTGTCAGGACAGAGTTTCTGCATCTCATGCAACAAAAAGGGCTTACAAATTGTTTTGAAAGTTATTTCTTTAAAAAAAAAACCAAACAAACAAAGAGTACATGAATTTTTAAACAAGTTCCAGTTCCAAACGGCACCCTTCCCCAACAAAACAAACATAGCATATTGAGGAAGAAATGAAGTGATATTGTACTGGTATATTGAAGTTTCAAAGACACTTCCAAACTTTAGTCATATTATAGTAAATCTGATCTTAATGCTAAGTATAGTACACTTTCTCATGTTTCACTATATGGGGCACTTGCTGCTTTCCAGCATTGTGTGTGTTTTGCTTGGCTAACAGCATGTTGTTGCTTAAAAATGAGTCATACAGAATAGCTTTTTATAGTAGTGTACTACTGATGTGTTGTGAAAGCATGATGCAGATACCAGAGGCCAGAACGTTTCAGACAGAGTGATGTACTAGATCTTCTGCCTCCATGCATATGTTCCTCCCTTTACAATAACATAAACCCTCTGTTTTGAGTTTGGATGTCAAGATAAGTTGGAAACCTGGGCAAAACCTGGGTTATGGTTAATGTGGAGTACACATTATTTTATCTGCCACTTTCCAGTCTAAGGGCGGTTCTACAGGGACACTTTACCCCAGGGTGTGATCTGGAGTGTTGAATTCCAGATCTTATTTACTTACTTAGGCGATCCCTCGTTGTCCGAGTAGGATTGTCTTCCAAGATTGGTGCACTGGCAGTGGGTCCGTCGGTGACTGTGGAGCCCTGTTCTTGATCTGCATTTTCTGCCACAGTGAGGACATTGGTTTCCAGTTGGAAGGCGGTCCCGGTTGGGGTTGGCTTGGCCTGCCTTCCTCTTGCCACGTTTCTCTCTTTCGCCCTCCATTTGTGCCTCTTCAAATTCTACAACACTGCCGGTTACAGCTGACCTCCAGCTGGAGCGCTCAAGGGCCAGTTCGCAGTGTCTATGCCAGAGTTTTTAAGGTTGTCTTTGAACCCATCTTTAAATCTCTTTTCCTGCCCACCAACATTGTGTTTTCCGTTCTTGAGTTTGGAGTAGAGCAACTGCTTTGGGAGACGGTGGTCAGGCATCTGGATCAGAATTCTAGAGGATGGTTTTTGCTACTAGCCCCAGATTGCTGCAGAGGTGAGAGGAAGTTCTGACTGTCCAGTGGTACTGAAGTTCGTTTTGCACCACTGGATACACCTCTTACCATCCCCATCCTTTTCTCATCATAATGGAGTCTATTGAGTATGAAATGGCTAGTATCCATTGCTCATTTCCTCTTATGACATTGACTCGATGCTTTAATGACACAGGGCAGGGGAGGGGAAGAGGAGTGGCCGCCAGTACATTGAGGACAGGAAGAGGACAGTGAGCACCATGTTGTGTTTCCAGGCCGTCCGAGCCTGATGAATACAGGATGACTGTGTAAACAGTTACAGCCAGTTCCATCTCAGAACTGGTTCAACTGTTTATGTGGAACCAAAGTCACAGTTTGCTCTGGATTGTCAGGAAAAATCAGGAAAACACGACTTTCAAAAATACAATTCCAATCTGTGTTAACCCGAATCAGGTCTGTGCATCATGCAGCCACCACAGAGCTGTTTTGTCCCTGCTCACAACAAAGAGTCAATGTAGATGTGCCGTCAGCAGAATGCTACATCATCTTGTAATTGTAAAATGGGCTTGCGTGTAGATCAGTTCACATGCTTGTAGATCAGTCCATTGTGCTGCTGGTGGCGCAATGGGTTAAACCTTTGTGCCAGCGGTACTGAAGACTGACAGGTTGTAAGTTCGAATCCAGGGAGAGTGTGGATGAGCTCCCCATGCAGGGACATGAGAGAAGCCTCCCAGAAGGATGGTAAAAACATCTGGATGTCCCCTGGGCAACGTCCTTGCAGATGGCCAATTCTCTCACACCAGAAGCAACTAAAGTTGCTCCTGACCCAAAAGAAATTTCACTTTTGAAGCCAGAATGTCTTCTGCAATGACACATGGGTGTAAGTGGGATGGATTCATGCTAAGTTCAAAGCAAATGGTTTCTTTTAACTGTCCATGGACTTCTTATCCCTTTTGCTTGGGGCGGTAGGGGCAGGGGAGAGGAAGTGAAGGAATGCAAAGTTTCCCCATCTTACTGTCTACCTCCATTAAAGGTTATTAAAAAAAATCAACTTTGCTTTCCCCCCTAGCTGTGCTGCATGTCCCATTTCTTGCGGTAAACAGACTGTCTAGACAAGCTACCAGGAGCATCATTTGTCTAATAAATTTTTCATGTGGAAACCCTCCATGTAATCAGGTAATAGGCAATAAAAGGAAAAGTAATTTTTATTGCTGTATGGGGTGAACCAGACATAAGAAGAATTAATCTCCTAAAATTGATGATCGTCTTAAAATTTAGCCTCTAACTGGTAACTTCCACAGGGGTGATAGTATTAATCTGTGGCAGAGTATTGTGGTACGATTTAAAGGTTAATGAATAGTATAAGCTTTTGTAGACGAAGGTCCCCTTCATCAGCTAATGTGAGCTTTGCATATAAATGTCACAGACCGAACACACTTCTTTTATTTCATGAACTCTGCCCCACTGTTTCCCACTCTTGTATGCCCCCCTTGTATCTGCCAGTGGAAAAATTACTAGCTGAGAGTTGCACTTCATTCAACAAAGTAGACCCATGTCCATTTATTTATACAACAATATAAGTTAAGGGTGCTTCAAGATTCTTTGTTTTGGTTCATAAACTGGATATGTGGCAGATGAATTAAATAAACACTGCTCATTTTAGAGCGATGAATCATTTGTTTGATTGATTTCCTTTCATGTGTACATGCAGTTGAAATATTTCTACCTGTTGCAAGGCTTAAGAGAGAGTCGAAAAGGTATCACTCATCATTCCCTAATAATTTAGGAAGCAGCTGTGAAAAGTGTTATTTTGCAGAAAAATTAAATAGAACTGGAAAACAAAATAATAATATTGGGTAGGGGAGATATCTAAAAATGCTGGTCCTGTAGTCCTGATGCTAGTTACACCTTGGATAGGATTTTTCTATCTTGCAAAGATATTTATCAGTTTTTTTCCTTATGACAACACTTAGGTTTGTCATTTTTCATTATAATTTGTTGGAGTCCCCGATGGCGCAATGGGTTAATCCCTTGTGCTGGCAAGACTGCTGACTGAAAGGTTCAAATCTTGGGAGCGGAGTGAGCTCCTTCCTGTCAGCTCCAGCTTCTCATGCAGGAACATAATAATAATAATAATAATAATAATAATAATAATAATAATAAACAAAGACACAACTCTGTAGCCCAAATGATTCACTGGAACTTATGACACAAGTACCACCTGCCAGCAGCAAAGAATTGGTGGGATCATAAACCCACTAAAGTCATGGAAAATGAACATGCAAAAATACTGTGGGACTTTCGAATCCAGACTGACAAAGGTTTGGAACACAACATGCCAGACATCACGATTGTGGAAAAGAAAAAAGTCTGCATTATTGATGTCGCCATACCGGGTGACAGTCGCATTGAGGAAAAACAACAGGAAAAACTCAGCCGCTATCAAGACCTCAGAATCGAACTGCAACGGCTCTGGCATAAACCAGTACAGGTGGTCCCAAGAGTCATTGGAACACTGGGTGCCGTGCCAAAAGATCTTAGCCGGCATTTGGAAACAATAAACATTGACAAAATCACAATCTTGTTTGCTGTGACCTACTGTGCTTTTGTGTCAATAATAATTTATTTATATTCCACCCTATCTCCCTGGCGGGACTCAGGGCGGATTCCAAACATAAAAGGCAAACATTCAATGCCCGAATACAACAACAATACATCCATAGTAATGAAATGTAACAACCCAACATATAAACACAAATTATGACTTAACAACTAAAATTAGACAAAACATTAACAAATTTAAAAAATGAGAGAAGCCTCAAACAGGATGTAAAACATCTGGGCAGCAGGCAATTCTCTTATGCCAGAAGTAACTTGTAGTTTCTCAAGTGGCTCCTAACATAAACAAATATCATAGTTCGCTGAAAATTGAAAATACCTGTGAAATTTTAGCCCTCCAGTGTCAAAGTACCTTACCAATATAGGTGGAAGCTTTGAATTGTTCATGGATGGTTGTTAATGGTGCAGATTTATGTGCTTTGGGGTTCTCAGAAGTTACTGATGTGACTTAACTTCTTGTTGACTCATCTCATGCATTGGTGTTACATAAAACTAAAGTAAGGACTTCTGGTGAGCTGCAGATTTTTGCTTGGACATTTTTAGCAAAGTTCTGAAGTTGGGTATCATGCATTACCTACCCATAATTCTTTACGGAAATGACATTTATGTGAAATAGTCAATAGGGTGTTTTGGTGTTTTCAAGGCCCTTGAAGGAAGGATTGAACTAATCTGTGGGTGCTGAGTTAAGCAAAAGAGGCATGTTTAACAAGACCATTTGAAAGCTTGTGCTGGCCTTTAGTCTGTATAAAAATCCCCCCTAATTTGCAAGACTGTTATTAGTGGCCACTTCCTCGGTACGTAACTCTATAATCTGCTGGTTTCTTCCTTTATTCAAAATATTGCCACACCAACTACTATGGTGGAAACATACTTTTAAGTCTGAAAATGAATACTGTTTTGCCACAAATGGAAATCATTTTGGTCCTGCCTCATGCCTTTATAAATATGCCTTTCTCTTTTGAGCTTTGTTTCTTCAACCTTTCCTATTCATTGAAGTGCCAAATGTGCCAAATGTGTATCTCGCAGAAAAATATTGTCGTTTATAGATCTCTGAAATCACCCATAGAGAAGAGATAATCTATAAATGCTTAATTGTTCTCACATTGCATAGAGAAGAACAAACAAACTGGAATAAAAGAAGAATAGGAAAAATTAACTGAAGAAAACTTGTAGTAACAAATGCAGATATTGTGTCCTGGAACTTTTTAAACTTCAAAACAAAATTTATCCTACAACTGAAACACTTTTGTTGATGAAATGGATAAATATGTCAAACCAACAATGTGACCCAAGGTGGTAACTTTAGAAAATTTTAGAAAATGGTGGATGTGCTAGATAAAAATTTGTTGATTTTCCCCAAAAAAACTTGATCACTTTGTGGCCTAGTTAAATACTCTCTTAACTATGCTGTGACTAATGTTTTATAATATAAAGGATGCAAACCTTTTAGAACAGCTTCAACATGGGTTTCATGAATATTACTTTTAATACTTCCTTTTGTAAAAGGGTAATGATAAAACAAACCTGATATATGGAACCCATTTGAAATCTAGGTTGAAATATTTTAAAAATATCAGTTGGTTGGAGTAATGTAATCAAATAACTTACATATAGTAGACTGCTAAATACTATATTTCATCACATAATAGTCACACTTCCCTCCACTTTTCATGAAAAAGGAGGAGTTGCGACTATTACGTGAGGAAAAAAAGTTGGTTTTTAAAAATGCCTTACCTCTGATAGGGGAGGAGGAGAAGGGATGACCCGGCCTCAAAAAAACAATTTCATTTCTATTTGTTTGGGTTTTCAAAAAAATGTAGAGCCATTTGGGGCTGATTTTCCCTTCTTTCCGTCTTTCTCTGAATTCAAAGCAGTTTAAAAATTATAAAATTGAGGTCTCTAAATCTCCATTCACCCCTCTTTCCTTCTCCCTCTTTCTTCCAAGGCAAGGCAGTTTACAAAACCTGGAATGGAGTTCTTTGGAGAAAGGAGGGAAGAGGGAAAATCCAAGTTTTTTAAACTGCCTTACCCAGGAGAAAGGAGAAAGGAGAGAAGGGTGGAGCCTCAGAGATCTCCATTTTGTATTTTTAAATTGCCTTGCCTTCGAAGAAAGAAGAAAGGGAGAATCAGCCTCAAAGGGGTGTGTGACTATTATGTGAGGAAAACAAAAATACAATTTTCGCATGTTCCCAACAAATGTGCTCAAGAAGGTGATGGGGCAGAGAGGAAACCCTCTCAGATAACCTAAGTGAGCTCATAAAGAGAAATGTGGTTCTTCAGATAACCTTGACCCAAACCATGTAGGGCTTTATGGATCAAAACCAACCCTTTCAATTTTTCCTGGAAATGAACTGGAAGGTAATGAGGCTGATGCAACAGAGCAGTTGTATGCTGACTGTAGTCATTCTCTGAGGATATACTGTGACCTGAGAATATGTAGATGTTGTAGTTTAAAGAGGGGACAATACTGAATTTGACTATGTCTATCTCTTGCCTCTCTTCCCCCAAAACAGAACATTTTGGCAGGAGTGTTCAAATATTGTTCAAATATTTATGCTTGTACGTAATGTTTTAATATACAGGCTGGAACTGTTCTATAAGCAACATGCAAATATGCTGAGAAATATGTGTGCTATTCTGGCTTAAAACAGAATGAACTATGACTTTTCTGGTACACTTTTAAAAATGTTCTTTGCTACTGCTGTAATATTTCTGGATTGCTGCTTCAGACATACATCTGCAGGACCTGTTCATGGGAAACTAACACAGTATCTTCTGGTCTTACTACTTGCTCCAGAGGGGAATGGATTCCATATAAAACTAACCTTATGGGCAGATTTTGGAAACCTTGCCAAACAATCTCAAACCATGAAATAGTACGATTTGCAAATACAGTGGGAAGATTTGCTGGATTCACGTGGTGTGATTTTGTAAACCAGTTCTTTCGTACAGCCTTCCCAGAACTGTTCTTTTCTGACTTATCAGAGCTTACAATAGAAAACATTGAATATCACAGTCACAGAACACACCCTTTGCTTTCTTCTGTCCCCTGATAGTATTCCACCCACACATGTCTGCTCCTCTTCCTACCCTAAAACCTTTAATAACAGTCCCTGCAACTTTCCCTTTATTGCTGCTGTTTCCATCCAACACACTATCCATATACATTCAGGTATAAGCTGACCTCATGTTTAAGTCAAGGACACTTTTTGTGGCCAAAATTGTGGATTTTGTTGTGACCTGTGGATAAGGTGAAGGTCATTCTGCAAAGAAAAGAAAGTGCTAGTGTCACCTTAAGAGACAGACACTATTGACTATTTTCCTACCCAAGTATTCAAAAAGATCAGAAGTGTTGCCACGGTGGAGAAAGTAGAGTGAGTTGGTGGTTTCCTTAGATTCTCCTGTGACAGACTTAGGGCCCATCCAGACAGGCCCAAAATGTGGGACCTCTCTCGGTTTTACCAGAGGTTCCTAAATGACACCTTTGGTAAAAGTGAATTAATGTAGAGTAAACCAAAGTTTCCTTGGTTTATTCAATATTAATTAGATGTCACATTAGATCTAGGTCCTCCTGAAAGGCCTAGGTCTAATGAGGTATTGGGCTTATGGGGACTGACACCCAGGCTTACTTCTGCAGTCCTGGGGGTGAGTCTCCACAACCATATTGCTTCTTCGATAGCATGAAGCTACCCTTGAAGTCCCAGATTTAGCCCCTAAAACTTACTGAAAAAGATCCCTGGAAGCCATGAAGCCTCTCCTTGGAATGTCCTGAAAGAAGTAAATGACACATGAGAAGACGAGGGAGGGGGACTTTCCTCCTCACCCCTCCCACCTCCTCAGACATCATGTCCTCCCAAGACGATGTAAGGAGATGATTCATGGTGGCCAGGGACCTTTTTCAGTAATTTCTAGGAGGTAAATTGGGGGTTTCTGGGGTGGCTTCATGGTATCCCAATTTTCAACCAGGATAGCATGTAACTACCCCGGACGGGAAATTCCATAGTTGTGGGAGGGGGTGGGGACTACAACTTGTGGTGAAATGGGTTACGTTAGCCCATTTTGGCACAGGTTTTAGATATGTCTGGAAGAGTTCTTAGCTCTTACTTTTCACTACTCTACTCATAGAAGAAGATGGTTCCATTTTGGATAAGAATTCATGTATAATACTTACATTGACTCAGTGGATAAGTCAGCTGGCTTTTTGAGGGATAATTTTGTTGACTAAAATTTCTAGATTTCTACATGAGTATATAATAAATTCTCAAGGACATCCAATATAGCATACTACAGATGAAGAAGGGAGGGCAGATCTCTCACTCAGCCTTTTGCAGATGTGTATGAGGGTTGCCTTTGCACCCTTCATACAAGCTACAGTGTATACAAGACTGCATGGGAAGTTATACCAGGCATAGTACATATTTTGAACTGGGCTTTGTCCACTTGTCCCTGTGTTCGTGTGTATGTGTTGTTCTGTACATGTGTGTGTGTGTGTGTGAATAAACCAAGAGAGGGATGGAAGGCTAGGTGTAGCTATATACAAATTTGTAGTGTTCCTGCTATTTCCAAGGTAGCTTCTTAACTTGGCAGTTTGTCTTCTAATTTACTCTCACTCCTTCCATGTCAAACCATTGATTTTAAAATGCAACTTTTCATCATTAACTCACTCAAGCAAAGTTCTGGTTAACATTGAAATAGGTTTATTATCAGTAGAAGATTAATTGTTGCTGGCATGCTGAAAGGATATACTTCTAGGTAGACATCACAAGAAGCTAGAAGTTGACCAGAAGACATGGGGAGGAAGACGCAAAAGTTTTGATAAAGTGTGTGTGGGGGTCTTCATTGAAAACTAAAAAAAATAACACAAGAGTTGGGAGGATTTCTAAACTGCATAATATAGTTTTATGGGCTGCTCCTTTGTGTCTACTTTGGATTGTGTGAGAATAACACACACTCTGTCTTTGGGGGTTTTAAAACCAGTTTGATAAGTCAGGAGGCCACCTAGTTTGTAGACAGCAAGGCTTCAGTTTTAAATAGTTTTAAAAAATATATATAAAAAGAAATTTCTCCTTCAAGCAGTCCTGGTGGAGTATAAAACGGCTGCTTCCCTGGGGTTAGTATGACTGCTTAATGTTTAAACTGCTGTTTTGGCTTGTTGCCAGTGCTTTCTTGATAAAGACAGTGAGAAAAGGGGCCAGTGGCAAGGGCTCTTCCAAGTTCCTCTTCTTTGAACATGAATAAAATATAATGGTCACTTCTGTGCTCGAAAGAATTCTGTTGTTCAGTTTCAAAGCACATAGAGATCTGAAAGACAGTGTAAAAAGTGATAATATTGACAAATGTGCAAATTTCCCCCCTTTGGTCTTGTTGCCCAGCCCACTTAATTGATTTTCCCTAGTCTGTTGAGATACACAGGTAGGAATTTGCAGCTTGCCTTTGCCCATAAATGACATGCATGTGTGCCTCCTAGTTTCTCGGAGATCCTGGAAGGGGTCTGATCTGGCATGGACTAAATTTATGATTGATGTGAAAAAAGGTGAATAGGAGAAAAAAAAAAGAATTCCTTCTCTCTGAATATTAGAATTTGGCATCACCCAGTGAAACTGATTGATTTCAAATTAACAAAGGAATTAATTTGATATTCACTGCACAATTAACATGGTCTTTGCTTCTGTAAAGAGCTTGCAAGTGCCAGTGAATTAAATGCAACAGCATCCAAATTCCGCAAAATAAAATCTACCTTTATTAGGCCAACCAAAAAGGCACAAAATGCATTATGCATTCCTTCAAAGCTTTACTGGCATCTTCATCAGGCAAAGCTGTTAATAATCATGCAAAAGAAGAAGAAAAAATGATTATATTAGAGTCATAGGCCTACATGTTGTCAAGAGGTTGTTTTTGTTGTTGCCAGCTAAGATGGTTCGGTGGGATATCAATGTAGGTGGAGGCTCTCTTGACCATGTGGCCACAGGGAGACAAAGAGTAATACATTCCAGGGAATCATATTTGAACTTAATTACCAACAAAAAGTAACTTCCCTTGAGATCTAGGCAAGTTATATTCTGTTTGCTAATTGAGTTGAAATTTTATTACCTGGATTTTACTTATTCTGCATTCTGGATAAAGATATGAATTACTTCTGGTTTTTTTATATATATATATGCCATCCCTGATGGTTTAGCATTGGAACTGGGGAAGATATGATTGTGCTCTCTATCTGAATCATATGTCTCATGCGCTTTTAACCTTTTGCCCTAGAGCAGTGGTTCTCAACCTGTGGGTCCCTAGATATTTTGGCCCACAACTCCCAGAAATCCCAGCCAGTTTACCAGCTGTTAGGATTTCTGGGAGTTGAAGGCCAAAACATCTGGGGACCCACAGGTTGAGAATCATTGGCCTAGAGGTTTCTGATCAGTGTGAAAAATGCTGCTGTACAAAGCTATTTGGGTCTTCCATATTTTGCAGTAGATGTTGTGAATGGGTGAAATTAGGGTTGTTCCACAGAGTCCTATATCCCAGAATATCCAGGCAGAAAATCCCACATTATCTGAGTGTGGACATCAGCCATTCAGTATAACCATGGAGGGAAAGATATTAGAGGCAAAGATGAAGTACTTTGGCCACATCATGAGAAGACAGGAAAGCTTAGAGAAGACAACGATGCTGGGGAAAATGGAAGGGAAAAGAAAGAGGGGCCGATTAAGGGCAAGATAGATGGATGGTATCCTTGAAGTGACTGGCTTGACTCTGAAAGAGCTGGGGGTGGCCACCACCGACAGGGAACTCTGGTGTGGGCTAGTCCATGAGGTCACGAAGAGTCAGAAACAACAACACACATTGATGCAGTGTTTGTATGGTTCCACATGATAAACCCTGAGATACCACAGGGGAGTAGGTAAGCTAGGATGAGAATAGTTCCTAAACATGGGAATCTTCCAAGAATATAGCCTTATCCACTGGAAAGGACAGAAAGAAGTCAAATGTGGAGAAGATGAGCTTTTAAGTGTTCTAAGCATTGATCAGTACATTTCCTTGCCATACATTAAAACTCTACTTTTAAAACCAAACTGTTATGATCTTCACTTTGAAACCACAGTGGATGTTAGAAAATAAACTCTCAGTGTACATTTATTTTCCTGCAAATCAACTGTTCTTCATTTGGGCATCTCCTTTTTTCCGTCACTTTGTTCTAAGCTCTTGCCAGCTACTTCAAAGTCACCTTCGGAGTCTGCATGCTGCCTAGAATACCAATTAATTATTTACCACATGTCCTGATATCACCGTAGATCAGTTAATATTTCCATACTAAACGATAAATCACTGCCCCATTCAGTTCCAAAATACCCTTAACTGTGGATGCTATTTATTGCCAAAGATTTCTCTCCCGGTGGAGCACTCCATCATGCCTGTAATTTAGGATCTGTGGCAAATTAATAGTCAAGGAAAGAACAGAAAATCATACCCTGTGTATATGTACTGTGTGCTGCTGAGATGGTACGTAATATATTGATGCAAATCCAGTTGTTTCCTCTTTTGTCTATTTTTCTAGACAGTAGGACATGCTTCCCTGTCAAAATGCAATCCACTACTTTTTAGATACTGTGATTGTAGGTTTTAATGTTCGTTGTTTTGTTGTTGTTTCACACATTTCCGTTCCTTCCACTTTGTGTGTGAGAGAAAAAAATCTGTTAGCATACAGGTCTTCCTTAGATACCTTTTTTCTCAGCCTGGTTCATTATTTAAGAGCAGCCATAAGAGGGGAGGGGGAAAAAACCCTTTTCATGCATCTTTATGGTGTGGTGTGTAATACATTGGCAGGATTTACGGAATGTTTTGGCTGTACAAATTGCATGTTATTATCCTATTTCCATCCTTAAAAATATATCTGCTGCCAACTTCTTATAGATCATGGATGTGACAAATAAATTGGAATCAAGCATTTGCAGTGTCACCAGGAAGAATGTTTCTCTTGCAATGTATGCATTATTTACCATTCTAAGATCAGCAGGCGAGCCATGTTACCAGAAAAACAAAACAAAACAACAGCACCCCTCCCAATCCTCTCTATTTTACTTCTGGGTAGTTAAAGGTCTGTTGTAGCCTAATTCGACTTCATGATGTGGCGCTAAATCTGACTGGGAGGATTTGCCCCATATTTTGGAAAGACGCTACCTGTAATGATCAGTCAAAGCTCCAGCTACCATTTGAACCAGCAGGCCTGGGTCCCGAAAAACTATGCAAAATTTATCATAGAAGTAGCTATCTGCCCAAAATTTGCAGCTTCTATGAAGCATGGAAATCTGTAGCAGCAAACCCATTCTGCCGAATGAGAACTGTGTAGTCTCTGAACTCATGCCATGCAGTTTGAGGGCAAACTGTTGGACGTTTTCCACACATGATGTTAAAAGCTCCTTTGTGTAAATATGTGAGCGCTACTAATGTGAGCTAGAAAGCACAAGAGAGCCCTTTAAAAGTTGAAGGTATGTTCTGGCTATTAAAGATACTGCCGTCAGATTAGAAATGTTCAAAGTGGCTTAAAATGCTGGCGCTTGGAAAGGCCTTGGGTTCTCTCCCTAAAATTAGAACCGTGCTGTCTCCAATGTTGTCCAGGAGCATGGAAAAGAGAACAATGGAGGTTAGGAATGTGGTGTTTGCAAGAGGAAGTTGCAACAATGGAGGCTCCTAGTAGTTTTGGCTGGAATGTGAGATGCAAATCACAGCTGTCTCATGATCCTCCCGTACTTACTTGCACAGCCCTGGGACTCTAAAAACATCAAAGACGCACAGGGCCGCTCAGGGCAGGGTCCGTGTGCATTGCAGTACACGAAACAATTTGATCCTCTTATCACTATCATAAATCTAATATTAGTTTTACAAAGATGTGATTGTTAAACAGGGACGCTGATGAAAGAACATTAAGGTTGCCAGGCAACAGTGGAAGTAGGATGCTTATATATTTTATTAGGATGATTCCACGAAGTATTAACATAGACAATCTGGCTTGGCTGAAGACTAGAGACATGTCTACACTAACATGGGTTAAAAGCATCTTGGAGCCCCCTGTGGCACAATAGGTTAAACCCTTGTACTGGAAGGACTGAGGACCGACAGGTCGGAGGTTCAAATCTGGGGACAGCATGGATGAGTGCCCTAGTCAGCTCCAGCTCCCCATTCGGGGACACGAGAGAAGCTTCCCACAAGGATGGTAAAACATCAAAACATCCAGGCGTCCCCTGGGCAACGTCCTTGCAGACAGCCAATTCTCTCACATCAGAAGCGACTTGCAGTTTCTCAAGTTGCTCCTGACATGAAAAAAAGCATCTTGAGAATGCCATATTTGAATGGAGCACCACTCAAATGCACTCAGGAATTTGAATGAGAGGACTTAAACTGGGATACGTAAAATTGAGGAATGCACCAAAATAGGGTCTTTATTGTGCATCTGTACTCATAGGTGTAAACCACATCATATGGTGAAACTGATTAAAGCATGGGTGCTATGTGATCAATACTGCAGGGAAGAGAGTTGAAAAAAAATCCTTGAATCCTCAATGGCAGTGAAGCCACAAGTATTGCAGCTCCTGGAACTGAGTCGGAGCCATTCTCTTCGGTTCTTATAAGCACTGCCCAGGCCTCGAGACAGTTCCAGGGCTTGACATATGATCAGGTGCACCTTCAATCATGGAGTCATAGAGAAGAGCCACAAGAACCATCCAGCCCAACCCCATGCTGCCATGCAGGAATACCCAATCAAAATAATCCTGACAGATGGCCATCCAGCCTCTCCTTAAAATCCACCAAAGGAGGAGACTCCACCAAGCTCCCCCCAAGTGGTATATTTCACTGCCAAAAAGCCTGTACTGTCAGGAAGTTCTTCCTAATGTTTAGGTAGAATCTCTTTTCCTGGGTACTTTTCTCCTGTATTAAGTGGTCAGTGTAGATGTTCCTTAGGTGTCAACTTGATCCCAGAAGCAGAAAGGATTGTTCTTTCTTTACTCTTTCCTGACTCTTCCAACTAGCATATGAGTGGAAAATAACCAATGCCAGCCTAGTCAAAATGCAAATGATAGTAATTCCATTCCAACATTTTAAGAATGTTACTAGGCATTCCATGCACTTTTGCTTCCTTCATTGTTCATAGAAACCCTATGGGATAGTTTTGTTTTTTTTTTACCAATGTGTACCTTAAAGTTTCAGAAAATAGCTTTGACTTCCTATGTCTCAATACAGTGAGGTCATTTGGAAGAAGAAGCAGAGTAAAGCCAAAGTTCATGTCTATTTTGCCCCCTGGAGATAATCTCGGTGGGTCAGAATAAGATTCCAAACAAAGCAAAAGCCAAAGGGTTCTAAAAATTTCCAGAAGCTCTGTGTTTTCCCCAGTGTATAAACTTTAGACCCTATAAGTACGAGGAAGTATTTGATTCTCAGTGAAGTACCCATTTTATTGCATACCTTTAAGAACAAAAGATTGTATATTCTTTGGTTTTGTGTTTTCTGAAAGCAAGAAAACATTCCTAGTTTGGTTCCCAAATAATAATATACTAGAACAGTGGTTCTCAACCTATGGGTCCCCGGGTGTTTTGGCCACAACTCCCAGAAATCCCAGCCAGTTTACTTGCTGTTAGGATTTCTGGGAGCTGTGGGCCAAAGTATCTGGGGACTCACAGGTTGAGAACCACTGTACTAGAGCATTATGCTGGCGTTCACTCAGTCTAAGTTTTAGAGAGTTAAAGATACCAAGAGGTATATCTGCAACTTGTGCAGCTAGAGCAAGATCTATCTATCATGTCAAAGAAGTGTGAATGCTTAGGGTTTGACACCATATGAAAGCTGGCACATTTTAATTGACAAAGGGCTAAAGTGGATTGAACAGAAAGAATGTGCAAGGGAAAAGTCATAGATGCTACATAAAAAGGTGAAGAAGTACAGGAAGTCCCAAAGTTACAAACATCTGACTTTCATACAACTTCTGGTTACAAACGAGGGTGAGACAACAGGAAGTGAAAGGAAATCTACCCTTAGGAAGGGAAATTCAGTCCTGAAAGAGTTATCATGGGAGATGACACCCCAACTTGACCCAAAGTATATGGGTATAAAAAATAGGTATAAAACCCAAACAATGACTGGAAATTAATCAACATTTGCAAGGCTTGCTCAACAGGCTGATTTCCCTTTTTGTAGTAAATAGTAAGACCGCTGCTTAAAAAACCAGCACTGGATCCACTCAATTAAACAGTTATCGGCTAGTTTCAAATCTCCCCTTTTTGGACAAGGTTCTGGAGGGGGTGGTGGCTTCTCAGCTCCGAAGGTTCTTGGAAGAAACAGATTCTCTGGATCCATTTCAGTCTGGTTTCAGACCTGTTTACGGAACTGAAACGGCATTGGTTGCCTTGGTAGATGGTTTACAAAGAGAGCTAGACAGGGGTAGTGTGTCCTTGTTGGTTCTCCTGGACCTCTCACCAGCATTTGATACCATTGACCATGGTATTCTTCTGGGTTGTCTTCCTGGGATGGGACTAGGAAGCACTGTTCTACAGTGGCTCCTTTCTTTACTAGAAGATCAGACCCAGAAGATGGTGCTGGGTGACTCCTGTTTGACCTCTTGGCCACTGGCCAGTTGAGTCCCTCAGGGATCCATTCTGAACCCATGGTATTTAACATTTACATGGGAAAGGTCATCTGGAGTTTTGGAGTTTGATGCCATATTTATGCAGATGACACCCAACCCTATTACTCCTTTCCACCAAAAGCTAAGGATGCTGTTCTGGTCCTGAACTGATGTTTGTCAACAGTAATGAACTGGGTGAGGGTGAATAGATTGAAATTAAATCCTGACAAGACAGAGATGTGTCTGGTCAGTCGGAAGGCAGATCAGGGTATAGGGATAAAGCCTGCGCTGGATGAGGTTACACTCTCCCTGAAGTTACAGGTCTGCAGCTTGTTGTTGCTAACAGATTTGTATAAATGGGGATGGGGTTTTCAGAAACTTTTTACTGTTGCCAATTTTGGCATAACCCCAACATTGAGCCAAGGGGTCAGGACTTACAGTTTGAGAAACAGTGAAATAGGATTTCCAACGCTCAGTTCAGAACTAGCCAGGTGCCAATTGCACACGGTTCTTACGTTGGAATAGTGCACTTTGCTACACACAGCATCTTTTGTCAGAGTCTGAAATAATATGCTAGGGATGAAGTAAGCATTTCAGGAAATATGTTTAAATAGTCTTTATTTAAAAGAGTATTACCTTTAGGGGCATTTAAAATGTTTAAGTGCCCTTCCTGCTCCCATTATAAGCTGCAATTCAGACTTGTTTTTATTGAAAGGTTTTAAAACACACGAATGCATTTTCTCTTAAGTATTTTACTCTCTCACCCAGACTCTCTTAAATTTATGATCGCTATTGTAGTGGTGTAGCTTTCCCCTCTTCTCCTGGTGAACTCTGGTCAAAAACCAGACATGCATGTGCCAGAGTCCCTAACAGTAACTTACCCAGGTTTAGCCTCATAACCTTAATTATATGTGGAATGCGGAGAATGTTGTCTGCTGTTTTTCTTTGTAACAAGACAGTAAACCCCCAGCCACTTGCTCCCAGTATTTAAACATTCCACGTAGCTTCAGTATTTGCTTTAACTTATATAAGCATCTTTAGGTGAAATAAAAGTAAAGCCTTAACATGTTTTGAATTAATATCTTATTATAAAAGTTTATTTTGTATGGTGATGTGCAGATATTGCACACAGCGGCATTGTCTTCACCCGCATTCATCTAAAACTATTATGTGCCCTCTTTCGTTTTAGGAAGAAGAGCAGTGTTAAAATGTTAAAAGCCGTTTTGAAGAAAAGCAGGGATGGTGGAAAGGCAAGCAAGAAGGAATCTGGTAGGTGTATTGTTTAGAGTCTGTAGTTCACCTTTTGCTCCAGTGATTCCCAGGGCAGAATGGAATAAAGAGGGTTGGACAACTGGACATCCATATGTTTTTTGGCCCATGTTTCTCAATAGAGTGAACTACGAAAGTAAGGTTACAAGATTTTTTTAATACAAAGAATGAATATATTTTAATAAAACTTACATGGATTGTAGCATAGGTATTACATTATTTTTCCACATTAAGTTCAATACAGTTGTCATCTGTGAAATGAGTTTTTGATGTCTGTGTCATAGAAGTTTCCCTCCCCCTTTTTCAGCCAGTTCGTCACTTCGATTTTCACCTCGTCGTCGTCGGGAAAGTATATTCCACCAAGATGTTCCTTCAATTTAGTAAACAGATAATAGTCACTGGGTGCAAAATTAGGGCTGTGAGAGGGATGGCTTAAAAATCCCAACCAAATGAAGTCAACAACTCTTGACTTCAGTGTGCGCACACACATTGTCATGAAGAAGATAGACTCTTGCTGTCAGCATCCCACGAAGTTTGTTTTGGATGGCTCTGTGAAGTTTCTTCATGGTCACAATAAATTCCTTACCCATTTTGTTACATGCAGCCTTAACATTATGTCCTTTCCATAAACTGAAATGATTTCACCATCAATCGTTGTGGCGTTCATGCCTTTAGCATTTAGGTAGCATATTACAGTACAAACTTTGGACTTGAAGGGAAATGAAATGAGGACGCTCATCTCTAACCTTCACCACAACATCAGGTGATGAGCTACTGATGACGGCTCTGCTCATTCGCATCCGCTGGTTTCCCGCTACATGGCAGTGATACCAACTTCCCCTGAGAAAATAACTCTTGTAGCATAACCAGTGGTGATGCATTATGGGAATTGCAGTCCCAAAACATTTGAAAGGCACAGTTGTTCATGCCTGTAATAAAGTATGCTCTCCTTTGCCAGAATGATCTTGCTGGGAAACAGTGGTATGTCACCTCTGCATCTCAGATTAGCAGATTCATGTGCTGTTTCATTTACAAAAGCGGATCCATGTCCTGAATTAGAGCCATACTTTAAAATAATTAATTGTATTTTATGTATTATACTCTTGTGTTGGACTACTGCACAGGCCATTGGTTATTGTAGTTTAGAACAGAGGATGTGGGTTTGTTTCTTCTCTCCTGCAGGTAGGCATACCTTGTATTAAAAAGGAGTCTTCCTGGTCATTGTTGTTTGTTGTGTTTCAAATCGTTTCCAACTTATGACCTCAGAAGGAACTTATCACAAGGTTTTATTGGTAAAATTTGTTCAGGGGTTTGTCATTGCCTTCCTCAGAGGCTGGGCCCCCTTCTGCACTGCCATATAATCCAGGTTATCAAACAGATAATCCACATTATCTGCTTTGAACTGGATTATGTGAGTCTACACTCCCATTTAATTCAGTTCAAAGCAGATAGTCTGGATTTTACATGGCAGTGTAGAAATGGCCTGAAAGTTAATTGCCCAAGATCATCCAGTGGATTTGCATGGCTGACCATGAGTTTGCATCCTAGTCTCCAGAGTCCTATTCCAATACCCAACCAATACACCATATTGGTTCTCATTGGAGGCAGCATGTTGGATTAAAACTTGCATACCTCACCATTGGTGATGCTGCCTGTGAGTGATGGAACATGTATATATTCCTCCTCCTGAATAGGTTTGCTGCTATCATTAGGTCCATAAGCAATACAGACCTAAGGTATCTTTCTTTATTTTTTCTTTCCATCATCCAGATTGAGGATATTACCTGTTGTCGTTTCTCTAACAAGACCTCTTATTTTTCTTGCACTAAAACTTGACGGATGAGCAAACAGTAGCTGATAGCAATAACGTATGTACTTAGAATAGAAGCTAGAGAGTTGATTTTCTTTGAAACAGATTTTAGTGGGAAGAAAGTGGGTGTTTGTGGTTGTGGGGAGGCTTTTAGAACAAACCGCAAGTGCATCTGTTGGTATAGGTTGTGAAGAACAATAGTGTGCTTTTAACATACGCTTGCTCGTTAGACAGTGGCTCGTGTTCCCTAAAAATAAATTTTAAAATTCATTTTAGAGCTGTTGCGGAGAACAATACTTTGCTGAAAGGAGTGTGCTACCAGGCACAGTGAGAACGTTCTGGAAAATAAGAGCAAGAATACTTGAGCTACATGAGCTGCTACCTTTTCTAGCTATTCATTCTTAAGGTTTTGCTATGATAGCCTGGATTAAGCCAAGACAGAAAAGTTTCTGCATAATGACAAAAAATCTTAAAGAAAATGAAGATCCATAAGTCATCTTCATATCAAGCCTTCAAAACGTCATTTGCTGGTCACAAAGAAAATCGGAATTTGTTGTATGCTATGGTTGTAGGCATATGAACAAAATATATTAAAGATAAGCCAACATCAGTTGTATTATGGGCCTTCCAAATTGGTCATCATCCTTATTTGTTTCAAATGGTACCTCGGGGTTGAAGGAAATCATGGATTATTGAGAAGAATAGTAATGTAGTTCATCTTTGGTACTTGGTTCCTTCCACCCCTGTGAGTGGCTAAACAAATCAGAAATTGGGTTGCTGTGAGTTTTCTGGGCTGTATGGCCATGTTCCAGAAGCATTCTCTCCTGATACTTCGCCCACATCTGTGGCAGGCATCCTCAGAGGTTGAGGAGGTCTGTTGGAAACTAGGCCATCAAGGTTTATATATCTGTGAAATGTCCTGGGTGGGAGAAAGAACTCTTGTCTGCTTGAGGCAAGTGGGAAAGTTGAAATTGACCACCTTCATTAGCATTTAATGGTTTCCAACAGACCTCTCAACCTCTGAGGATGCCTGCCATAGATGTGGGTGAAACAACAGGAGAGAATGCTTCTGGAACATGGACATACAGCCCAGAAAACTCACAGCAACCCAGTGATTCTGGCCATGAAAGCCTTCAACAATAAATCAGAAATTATGTGTTTAGCGTGTGTTCCTGAATGAGGTTATTGACTTGCTATGGCACTTCTAATTCAAAATGTTTAAATCAAGACTAAACCCTTGTTAAATAGAACATGTGACAAGCCTAGTTTACACATCATACTAAACAACCCATTTCTGCTCATGCTTGTAGAAAGGAGGCGAAACAGGCACTTCATTACAGTAAAACAGAATCTTCACTGTCCTATGCAAATGCCTGGATGGGGCTGGAATCCTGTCCGCGAATTATAATAGTGTAAATATGACTTGTACCATCATAGTAACTCACTTTTTTGCTTGTTGCGAAGCTCACAATTCATTACTAATTGCGTAACAAATACCCCCTGCCCCCAACCCATATTTTCTCCGTGGCAATCATCTGAACATAGCTATTTCCTGATTGAAGGAGTAAACAATCATCCCAACTATTTTCCTATAGTTATGGAATATGAAGTGTACCAGAAGTCACTGCACATTATGTGTTGGGTGGAAGACTATTGTCGTTATGTCTTCCAATGCAAGATCCCAGCTAAGTGCCTTAATATTGGATAGTTCTGACCTCAGTGATATCCCCATTCATGGTCTCTGAGAAGTGGGTCATTTGCATCTGTGCAGTGCATTTCTTGGAATCTTCTAGAGTTCTATGTTCTTGCAATAGTCCCCCACATCCTCCACGCTCATGCCCTGTAAGCTTTCCGTCTAAATGTTCAGTTCCTTTTCATCAGCCACTACCAATGTTACTAATTGTTCTGCGTGATTTTCTGACTGGCTTTGATACAGTTTTACAGACTTGATTTTTATTTTTTTCTTTGCATGTTGGCTTTGGTGATTTCTCTCTTCTTCTAGTTTTTTGACTCAGATTTATCTGACTCTCCTTTAGCCCCTTGGATCAGATTTGGTGTCTCAGTGCATATGCCACTTGTGCCCTCCTTGGCTTATGGCCTTCCCCAGATTATTAAAATTGTGTACCTAGTATCCGAACACAGGTGCCAAGTAAGTCAGTAGTTATTGGCGTGTCTAATAACTACTGATTTACTTCTCATGCTGTTTAAAAAGATCCAACATCACAGAAATCACAGAATAGGGGTTGACATTTTAAAGCTAAATCTACTTGGCCCACGCTGTTACGCAGGCCCTGTTTGGTAAGCTTTGGATTTTATATGAAAATAACTTTCTGGCATGAAAAGTTCTGATCTGTTAGTTTTAAGTGGCAAACTTGTGCTGGAATCTTTTCAAGCTACAGTTTGACTTTTGGTCATTCTTCTGAAGACATTAGTCAACAAAAGATGCTTTGTTTCATACTAATGCATGGGTCTGTTTCTGATTTATTCCGCACTGCTGTGCCCAAGTTTTTTTGTGGTTCTCGGTTATAATAAAGCAGTTTAGTACAGTGGCATTTCTGCTGAGCAGTAGGTATTTTGTGTGGTACAGCGGTCCCTAGGGAACTTGTTTCAACTCTAATGAGATCTCAAAGTAACAAAACATTTTGTTTTATATTTAAATTAGCTATTCACACCAATTGCTTTGGGAAAAAAATATCCTGATAATCTGCGCTGCTGGAAATATTGTCATTTACTTAGAATGCATAATGTCTTATAATAGTATATGGATAGTACACCAGATTTTATGATGGTAGAACATCAATATTTGCATGTGAACCTGAAATGAAAGATGTGGACTTTTAAAACAATTATTTTGATTCCTCACCTTGGGATCTTGACAGACTTTAGAAGCGGTGTTTCCTAGCACTGAGAAAATGTATCATTGGAGAGGGTAGAATTACTTGCTTTAAAGGTCTCTATTCATCCAAACTTGGTGTGCAGTTTTGCGGTAAATCCAATGTGACAGTATAGTAATACAGATTATTTGACAGTGTAGACTCAAATATAGTAGAGCCTCGCTTATCCAACCTTCGCTCATCCAATGTTCTAATTATCCAGTGCATTCTGCCTCCCTCCTGGACCCACAGCTGTTTCAATACATTGCGATGTTTTGGTGCTAAATTTGTAAATACAGTAATTACTACATAATATTACTATGAATTGAACTGCTTTTTCTGTCCATTTGTTGTAAAACATGATGTTTTGGTGCTTAACTTGTAAAATCAAAATGTAATTTGACGTTTAATAGATGGAGCTGTGGCACATCTGGCTGATACCTTGTTGGGTATGTTTGAACCAAACGTTGTTTTAGGTGTGTTTGGGCAGTATTACTGGGCAGTATTACTAGTAGCTCTAATTGACGATGCCTCGCAGAAACAAGAGCATTGTGTTTTACCATTTGGGCAAAACAAAAAAAAAATGATTGTATTATCACTTCATAGCTGTTCCTGACAAGTATTTTTTATTATTATTCTGCTATTCCTAGATATTATCCCATTTTCCTCCTCTATCTTTCTTCTAACTTCTATAACATTTGTTTTCAATTTCTGTCATATAATTTTTGATGTGTAAAATCCAGTTTTCATTCCCTACATTCCATTGAAACTACACAGTGCATTATTTGTTGTTATTATCTTTTTCCTAAACGATAGAGCCTCTATTCTATTCTTACTATTCTTTTTGATGATTTCTCTGTTTTTGACATAGTTGGACACTTTGTTCTTTTTTCTAATCTTCAGTTTTTGCATGGTTACAGTGTTGTTCTTTCTTGGCTTAATCATTCGTATTCCTTTTTTCACAAAGTTTCTTAATGGATGTTTATCTTCTTTCCTTTTATCAGTTGATGTTCCATTGTTTTTTCCCTTGGTCCTCTGATATAATATTCCTTGTACTTTCCTTTTACATGCCACAGACTTGCCGAGTATATCAGTCTCCTCTTTTATTGTTAAATGTTACTATTTTTAATATATCTCATTTTCTTACTGCAGTTTCTACAATAGCATCTAATGTGTTCATTAAACTGTATAAGACAAACACAGAATTTCTAGTTTTACTTCCTGGGTTTTTACCCCCAACTATTTCAGTCCATTCTCCAAAGACTCCAAAGGAAACCATGAAAATGAACAAAATCTGGCTACCAGTATTAAAAAACTCTAAAATTGCAACAGTACAACAGAGAGGAAGCAGGCGGGGACATCTAATTACCTCTCAACAAAAGTTTGCCCCAGGCACAGTCAGGCCATTGTATGCTAATCAAGGTGGTCACTTGAAACATTCACACCTAGCTCCAGCAGACAAGAGTCCTTTGTCTCACCCTGGTCATTCCACAGATATATAAACCCTTTTTCCTAGTTCCAACAGACCTCACTACCTCTGAGGATGCTTGCCATAGATGCAGGGGAAACGTCAGGAGAGAATGCCTCTAGACCATGGCCATACAGCCCGAAAAAACCTACAACAACCCAGACTCCAAAGTAGTTGAACATTACTTTTTATTGTTGTTGTTCTGTTTTGTGATCATAGTAATATGTTCATGGTAGTCCACGCTATTGTTACATCCTGAATAGACTACTGAAACATGCTCTATGTGGGGTTACCTTTGAAGACTGTTCGGAAGCTTCAAGTGGTCTACTGGAGCAGCATATAGGGAGCATACATCCCCCTGTTACGTCAGCTCCACTGGCTGCCAGTCTGCTTCCAAGCACAATTCAAAGTGCTGGCTTTAGCCTATAAAGCCCTAAATAGTTCCGGCCCAGCATACCTGCCCGAAGGTATCTCCCTCTATGAACTATCATGGAGATTAAGATCTTCTGGAGAGGCCCTGCTATCTGCCCCACCTCCTTCGCAGGCACAGTTGGTGGGGATGAGTGGCAGGGTCTTCTCAGTGGTGGCCCTTTGACTGGAACTCCCTCCCCATTGATAATACAGCAGCCCCTCCCCCCTGGCCTTAAGACAGAAAATGAGAATGTGGCTTTGGGACCAAGCCTTTGGATAATAATTGTAGCGCAATAAATGGATACAGAAAATGTGTTATGACTACTCGAATGGCCCGAGATTACGATTGTGGATGGCATTGTTTTAATAGTTGATGCATTGTTTTAAATGTATTAATTTGCGGTTTTAATTTAAAAGTTTATTTTAATTGTATGTTTTTTATGGTATTGAATTGTTGCCGATGTGCAAAGTTGCCTTGAGTCCCCTTTGGGGTTGAGAAGGGCGTGGTATAAAATTGGCAAATAAAATAAAATAAAATTAAAAATGTAATGTATACAGCATTGGTAAGAGCCATCTGTTTTTTAGTTCAGACACACAAAAACTGGTCCTCTATCCCATTTCTTAGTGATCTGGTTTCTCATTTTTGGCCCTAACATGTGCTTTGCATTTATCTTTGCCCTTTGATTTCTTTTCATGCTTATGACTATGTAAGGATGGGGTGATGCCTTGAACATCCCTTGAATGCAGGAAATACCAATTGCAATCCCTGATATCTCAAGTTTAAAAGATGAAGTGACAGGTGATGGAAAATACTATCTGCCTAAGATCGTGTTGAGTTTCTACTACTTAGAGCAGATAGTGCTGTTCTAGATACATCAATGATCAAAACTGGTGTAAGACTGCTACATGTGCTTGCTTGTTTCCATATGATGCAGTTGGAAAAAACCTTCCAAATTGTTGTTCCTTATAATTTTCTTTATAATTGTTGTTTCTTATAATTTTCTTTATAATCTGATTCTATTGTCTTTTTTTCATGTCAGGAGTGACTTGAGAAACTGCAAGTCTCTTCTGGCGTGAGAGAATTAGCTGTCTGCAAGGATGTTGTCCAAGGGATGCTCGAATGTCTTATCATTCATGTCACTGCATGGAAAGCTGGAGTTGACAGATGGGAGCTTGCCCTGCTCCCTGGATTCGAATCTCTGACCTTTTGGTCAGCAATCCTGTCAGCTCAAGGGTTTAACCCATTGCACCACCGGGAGCTCCACCTGATCCTACTGTGTATTCCCTACTCCATAGCATTCTGCTAATTTAGTTTTGTAAAATTTACTCATAGCAATTTTATATTTTTTATATGGTTTGGACTGCACCCCAACTTTCTTCCTGCAACAAATAGTATTACATTTACATGCATATGGATGTCATTTATAATATCCTTCTCTTTTTAAAAATTCTCATGGATTAAAATGATCAGGAAGGATAGTTGATAATTGCCTTGCTTGAAGTACTCAGCTGAATGTTTTGTCTTCCTTCCATTAGACTGTTTGTTTTTAATGGGTCTCATAAATAGTCTGGAAACTCTTCTTTGTGTTAGTCACTCAGTTGAATAAAAGTTGTTTGATCCTTTTTTTGATCTGTATTATATTGTCCTTCAATATTCAGCTTTCTTGTAATTACAGTGTTCAGAGAGATGTGGGCTACTGTGAACATGTCTGAGCAAGTTTTCATTTATTGATATTTTAATTATGAGGCATGGGATTTCTTGGGCTTCCAGTTGCTTTTAAGGACATGTCTTTTTCTAGTTAATAAAATATAGCCAACATAATTTAGTTATAAACAAAGGAAAAATGTATTAGGCCTTGATTTGAGACTTCTACTCCAATGATCATTCATCCCTCTTCCATTTACAACTATTTGTTGGAAATAAAAAACTCATTTTAACCATTGAATCTAAAACCGGACCAATGCAGTCATTTGCATGAATATCAATATTGTTATTTTACTCTATTATCATACTATTTTTAAAGACTGCATTAGATGTTTGTTCTATTGGTACATTTTCAGTATATAAAATATTCCTGTATAGATTCTCATCATAATAATCATAGGAGCCCCCAGCTGGTGCAGTGGGTTAAACCCTTGTGTTGGCAGGACTGCTGACCGAAAGGTTGGCAGTTTGAATCCGGGGAGTGAGGTGAGCTCCCGTTTGTCAGCTCCAGCTTCTCATGAGGGGACCTGAGAGAAGCCTCCCACAGGATGATAAAACATCCGGGCATTCCCTGGGCAATGTTCTTGCAGATGGCCAATTCTCTCACACCAGAAGCGATTTGCAGTTTCTCAAGTGGGAAAAAATGGAAAAAAATAAAAATAATCATAGGCAAGAAAGAGTATATAGGATACACTGTTTATTCCTGTGATTGTAGGATCATGGTTTGGATAGTCTCTTCCAAATCTTTAATTCTTATCAATTTATTTCCCACTTTGAAGGGCAGGAATGCCAGAATCTCATGGATTTTCAAGGTAAAAAATGTTACTGAAAGTCATTTTACTAATTTCTGAGTTTGAGATGTTGCTATCTAGACCTTGTGCGTGCCAGTGAATTTGCGATTGTTTTTATTATGTTTAATCTTCATATATTAGAGCAGCTCTAAAAGGGTTTTTAATACATTGCCTGTCCATTTCAGAGGATTAGATACGGAGTCCAGGTTCTATGTTCATGCCTGTAAATCCCACACAAACATCATTGGTAGTATCATTGTACTTCCTCTTTTTCAAAGACATTAATCTGATTAAATCCTTCAGTTTCCTTCTCAGTTCCATTGGGAATCTAGTTACATTTCCAAGATAACATCCCCCTTTTTCTGTAGAGTGATTACTGCTTCAATGATTACACTGAGTGGAACTCTTGATGTTGGAAATGCTACCTATGAGACTGGATTAAGTGCAAAAAGCTAAAATATAACAGAGCAAGTTAATATATGATTTATTGATGCTGGTAGGACTCTTTAGATGCTCTCGAATTGGCATGTGATGTTTTATTAGCTGACAGGCTAGTGGTTTTTGCAAAAGAAAGGTGCAGTACAAAATTATTTTATGAAAATTAGTATTCAGGAGTTCTCAAATTACTATTCCATATATTCTTTTATGCTAATTATGCCATAGTACAGAGTATATGAAAACCGAATATTAGAATATTTTATTTATTTATTACATTCCTATCCTATTCCTTCAGTGTTACCATTCTCATTTTATCCTCGCAATAAGCTTTTGAGATAGCTGTGTTACTTTGGATGCATCCACACTGTAGATGGGACTGCCGTGACGCAGTGGGTTAAACCACTAAGCTGCTGAACTTGCTGACCGGAAGGTCAGCAGTTTGAATCCATGGATGAGGGAGTGAGCTCTCACTGTTAGCCCCAGCTTCTGCCAACCTAGCAGTTCAAAAACATGCAAATGTGAGTAGATAAATAGATACTGCCTCGGTGGGAAGGTAAACGGCACTCCATGAAGTCATATTGGCCACATGACCTAGGAGATGTCTACGGATCTTTGACTTAGAAATGGAGATGAGCGCCACCCCCAGCACCAGAGATGAAAAAGCCTTTACCTTTATCTGTGTATCTGTGGTTCATTGTTTTGAGGCATTGAATGTTTGCCTTGTGTCTGTATATGCTGGAATCTACTCCGGGAGATAGGGCAGAATACAAATAAAGTGTTGTTGTTGTTGTTGTTGTTATTATTATTATTAGTAGTAGTAGTAGTAGTAGTAGTTGTAGTAATAGTATATGAAAATGGAATATTAGAGTATTTTATTTATTTATTTATTACATTTCTATCCTATTCCTCCAGTGGTACCAAAGCAGTATATGTCATCCTCCCCATTCTCATTTTATTCTCGCAATAAGCTTCTGAGATAGCTATGTTACTTTGGTGCATTTACACTGTAGAAGTAATGCAGATTGGCAACACTTTAACTGACATGTCTCAGTGCTATGGAATCATGAGATTTGTAGTTTGATGAGGTGCCAACACACTAATAATAATAATAATAATAATAATAATAATAATAATAATAATTTTATTCTTATATCCCCGCACCCATCTCCCCGAAGGGACTTGGGGTGGCTTACATGGGAATCAAGCCCAGCAAAAACAGAAATAAGGAATTACACAATTAAAATAGATTACATTGCAATAATTAAAACAAGAAAACGGAGCAACGGACACCATAAAAACGTAAGAACATTAATAAGCATCAACCATAAGCCAGGAACAGTGGGCATGTTCAAATCTAGGAGGGCGGGGCAAGGGTTAGTGCAATACAGCTGTACGGGCGGGGCTGGTAATATGCTACAGAGCCAGACAATAAGTTAGGGCTAGGGGGCCTAGTCAATAGATGAACCAATTAATCAAAGGCACATCGAAACATCAAAATGTTCAGGTCTTTCTGAAAGGTGGGCGCTAATCTAATCTCCCTAGGGAAAGAGTTCCAGAGCTGGGGGGCTACCACAGAGAAGGCCCACTCCCTTGTCCCCATCAGCCGTGGGAGTGAGAGAAGGACCTCCCCAGCAGATCTTAAAGCCTGCGCAGGTTCATAGGGGAAGATGCGATTGCTAAAGGCTGACAACCATGTCAAACTACAACTCCCATGAATCTGTATCATTGAGCCATAACAGTGACACCTTGAAGAATGGTTTGTCAGGGAAAATCCTCATACATGCATCTAATGAAAGCATCCACTGTCCATGAAAACTTATATGAAATAATTTTTGTAGGCTTTTTAGGTGCCTAGTATGCATCTCTGTTAATCATGAATTGTGGGGATGGTATGTTTTGCCCCACCATTGAGAGCAAAGAAAAAAAGAGAGAAAAGAACTAATTTGATTCAACCACAGTTTTGTGTTACAGACTTCAATAACTGCAGTGTAATTTAACTCCATGTCAGTTAAAAGCAGCTAGAGCTTCAAGTCACAGTCTGAGCCAGGCTTTTTTAATCCTCTGAACCAGGCATAAAACAGGCTCTGTATTAGCCTGTCTGAGTTTAAAGATCTTCGAGGGAAGCTTTCCCTCAGTCCCATTACCACCACAAAATCAAATAAATGTACTGTGTTGCTGCTGTATCTCAAGTTTCAAATGCATTTAATTTTGTTATAGCTACTATTGTAATTCTGCATATTACATGCTGGTCATGTGGCCATACATTTCTTGTTCATTTTGTGGCTAGCAAGGCCTTTGGCTGCTTGAACAGCTTGTTATTGTGAAGGCATCTTACGAAGCAATCTGTGTATTGATACTTAAGAAGAATAATCTTTGAGGTTAACAGAACTTTATGCCAGATAGTAAGTAACTGATCTGAAATATTGGCATAAACAACAAACCAAATGGAGAAGGTTGCTATTAGAACTAAGACATAACATTTGGAACTTTGTAATATCTTGTATCTAGATTGTTTTCACTAGCCATGGTTGAAATATTAAAGATGAAGCTGGCCTGTGTATTAGTACAGAACAGATCAGTAAGCTGTCTTTTTTCTTTATATAAGAGACTAGCTGTACCCGCCACACGTTGCTGTGGCCAAGCTTCCCTCCCTCTTTCTCTCCTTCTTTCTCTCCTTCCTTTGCTCCTTCTTTCCTTCCTTCCTTCCCTTTTCTTCTGATCATTCTCTCCTTCCTTATCTACCTCTTTCCTTCTTCCTTCACTTTTTGCTTCCATCCTTCTTTCTCTCTTTCCTTCTTTCCTTCCCTCCCTCTTTCTCTCCTTCCTTCCTTCACTTTTTGCTTCCATCTTCCTTCTCTCTTTCCTTTTTTCCATTCCCTCCCTTTTTCTCTCCTTCTTTCCCTCCTTCCTTCACCCCCTCTTTCCCTCCTTTTTTCTTTCCTTCTCTCCTTGCTTTGTTCTCTACCTCTTTCTTTCCTTCCCCCCTTTTTCTTTTCCCTCCTCTTTCTCTCCTTTCTTCCTTCTGTATCTCTTTCCTTCCTTCACTCTTTGCTTCCACCTATTTCCTTCTCTCTCTCTCTCTCTCTCTCTCTTTCTTTGTTTCTCTCTCTCCTTCTCTCTCTCTCTCTCTTTCTTTCTCCCCTTCCCTCCCTCTTCCTTTTTTCTATATCATTTAACTTTTTGGGTTTTTAAGGCCTTTCCACTGTTTTTTTTTTTGGGGGGGGGGAGGTTTATGAGTGATGGTCACTCGTTGGTCTGTTAGGGGTATAGTGTCCAAATTTCATGTCAGCTCGTCCAGTGGTTTTTGAGTTATGTTAATCCCACAAACGAACATTACATTTTTATTTATATAGATGGGCACCCTAGTCAATATTGCTAATGGTTGGGGATGCTCGAAATTTTAATTTACAGATAGCACAGTTACATTCTCCTTCTCTAGATCTATAGCCTTCAGAGGTGTTGAACTTCAACTCCCACCTCCACCAACCATCATGATCATTGGCATGCTGAGTGACTTGAGAAACTGCAAGTTGCTTCTGATGTGAGATAATTGCCCAGGAGACGCCAGGATGTTTTTGATGTTTTGCCATCTTTGTGGGAGGCTTCTCCCATGTCCCCGCATGGGGAGCTGGAGCTGCCAAAGGGAGCTCCATCTGCTCTCCCCAGATTCGAACCAATGACCTGTCAATTAGCAGTCCTTCTGGCACAAAGGTTTAACCCATTGTGCCACAGGGGGCTCCTGGCATGCTGACTGGGGACAATGAAAGTTATAATCAACAGGTCTGGAGGGCTCCATTTGGCAAAGTGCAGATAAAAGATGATAGTTTTCAAATGTCTTATTAAGAGATGGCTATAAGGATGAGTGACTTAGCCAAAGAATTCACTGAACATAAAAAAGTAAGGTCCCATATCTAGTGTTCAGACTGAAAGGAGAAAAAGATGACACAATTTCTCTTACAGCTCATGTATTATTATTACTGGAAATGTAGTTTTATTAAAATTAAAAGATTTGGGTTGATGCTTATAGATTTCCCACCTCCGCCATGGTTTGGACATAGCCCTAATACCTTGAATAAACACTATGTAACACAATTTTGGTTCCTGGGTTATAAATGTCATTTCCTAATTGGTTCTATAATAAAACATGGGAAAAGTTTATGTAACTGTAAAAACTTTCTTTTTTGGGAGACATCCTTTAGCACATTTTGCTATAGTTTTTCAGTGAATATCTCATAGAATCTCAACCAATTCAACATAGTTTGTGGCAGCCACAAGTTTCTGGAGTATAACAGCTACTTTCAAAGTAAGTACCTCACAATTAAACAGGAATTAACACTTTCAAGCCAGAAACAGAACTTTTTTCAAAGTTTGTTACATAGTGTAATAAATCTAAGAAAACATGTCTTTCAAATTATTTTTATCATTGGGGACAAAATTCAGAAACATAACCATACTCTCTCCCCCCCCCCCCCTTTAAAATTGCTAAATTTCCATATTCAAAGGGATCTTGTAACACCATAGACACAAAGGGTTCATCTACACGCGGGGTCCTCAAACTACGGCCCGAGGGCCGGATACAACCCTCCAAGGTCATTTACCCAGCCCTTGCTCAGGATCAACCTAAGTCTGAAATGACTTGAAAGCACAAAACAACAACAACAATCCTACCTCATCAGCCAAAAGCAGGCCCATACTTCCCATTGAAATACTAGTAAGTTTATATTTGTTAAAATTGTTCTTCATTTTAATTATTGTATTGTTTTTAAGTGTTTTTTGCTCTACAAATAAGATATGTGCAGTGTGCATAGGAATTCATTCATGCTTTTTTCAAATTATAATCCGGCCCTCCAACAGTTTGAGGGACTGTGACCTGGCCCTCTGTTTAAAAAGTCTGAGGACCCCTCATCTACACTGTGCAATTAATGCAGTTTGACAGGACTTTAACTGTCATGCCTCAATGCTAGGGAATCCTGAGAGTTATAATTTGGTGAGGCACCAGAACTCTTTGGCAGAAAAAGATAAAGACATTGTAAAACTACAACTTCCATGATTTCATAGCATTGAGTCATGACAGTTCAAGTGGTGACAAACTGCATGAATTCTACAGTGTAGATCAGGTGTGGACAAACCTTGGGTGTTTTGGACTTCAACTCCCACAATTCCTAACAGCTGGTAAGCTGGCCAAGATTTCTGGAAGTTGAAGACAAAACCTGGAGGGCTGGGATGAGAAGAGACAGCCATCCCATGTTCCTGGGGCACCTGAGCATGGGATGCCCATTGGGACAGATACAACCGGGCCTGCTTAGGAACTGGCTGCAGGTTTTATTTATTTATTTACTTCATTTGTATACCGCCTTTCTCAGCCCTAAGGCGACTCATAGCGGTTTTGAGGGAGAACTCCAAATGTGGTACAGAATTTGTGGTTCCCCCTGTGTTATATTAAGCAGGGTTACAGCTGCATTAACTGACTTTCCTCGGGTTACTGTGGATCAGCATACAGGTGTTTTCTAACCAAATGCAGACTGATCTGACCCCATACTGATTTAAATGGTCAGCGTAGATGTGACCCCAAAAGAAGTGATGTCACTAGCAAGGCTATGCTGGGGAGCTGCTTTTGACCAATGAAACAGCAGAGGCGGACTCAGGGAACTGTTTACCTTGACGGCAAAGGGGCTTTGGGGTGATCCCCTTCTATGTTTGGGGCAGTTCTGGAGCATTTTATTCTAGAGTATTTCCACAGGTGTAGATGCAGCCTATGACTGTTTCCTGAGATGCAGCTTCTTACTGCTTATGCACTGGGATTGTGGCGCTGCATTAAGATCACTCTGACCAAAAGGTCATGAGTTCGAAGCCAGCCCAGGTTGGAGTGGTTTTCCAAGCAATTGTGTGTAGCCTGTTGACGACCTTTGCAACCCGAAAGACAGTTGCATCTGTCAAGTAGGAAAATTAGATACCACCTTAAAGTGTGGGGAGGCTAAATTAACTAATTTATGAGGCCATAAAGAAGACTCCAGCAGAGCATTCCAGTGGGGAAGCACGCGGGGAATGCGGAAGTACTTCATCAGCGTCGCAGATGGACGATGAAAGCAACAGCTCCCCTAACGGCCAGAAAAAGTTAAATAGCCTCTGTGTATGTCTGTATATGTTTGTATGTCAAAATTGGCATTGAATATTTGCCATATATGTGTCCACTGTAATCCGCCCTGAGTCCCCTGCGGGGTGAGAAGGGCGGAATATAAAAACTGTAAATAATAAATAAATAAATAAAGTTGCACCCAAGAAAATAGATTTAGGGCATGTCTACAGTGATTGACCAAGTAATTCAGGACAAAAGCAGTAAAGGCGGAGATAACATGTCAAGTACAGGAATTGGGTCAAGGCCTGGGCAGTGCTTATATGTACCGACAAATTTGGTTTTGACCCGGTTCTAGGATTTGCATTATCTGTGGCTTAACAGCTGTGGCTTTTTCACCAAACTTCTTCACCACCACAAAGCATGTGCAGATTGCCGAAGCTACCACCCCTTAATTAGTTTTGGTATGCAATGTGGTTTATAGTGTTGTGTGCTGATGCACATTACGGGCCATATTTTGAAGTATCTCTAATTTTGTTTATCCAGTTTTAAGCCCTCTAAAGTGCTTTCATGCACCCGTTTGTGGCTTGTGTAATTCAAACACCGTTTTTTAAGATGCCTTCAATCCACATGATGCGGTCAGTATAGATTTACTCCTTGTCTACAAAAGTTTATGCTGCCAATTTCTCTCTCTCAATTATTTTTTAAGGTGCTACAAGATCCATTTGTGTGTTTCATACCTTCCTATGTGTAGGAGACCTTTACTTCCAGTTACTTTATATTTTAGTTCTAAAAGAATGGATCCCCTTAATTCTCATACTTTGTGGTAGAATTTATCGTAGAGTCTCAATAAAGCGGTTGCAGAAATCTGTGGAAAATGCTGCTCTGTTTATTTTGACCAGTCATCCAGGATGGTTGTTATGACTACAGCTGACACTTCACTGTCAGCTAGAAGGTTTATACCCCCCTGAGATGGAGAGAAAAGACACTTCTGTGAAGATCAAACTGCAGGATTTTATGTTTGACCATTTGTAAATAAAGTGCTGATCTTAGACAGCACTGGTTTCGTCCAAAACATTGGCTAAAAATACCTTTGGATTTCAAAATGAACTTGGAAGAGGGAGAAAAAGAAAATGTGTATTAGGATTTTTGTCTTCAAGGCAAGCTAATAGGCGTGCTTGTAACTTGAGAATTGTTTCTTGTTGCTAAGGTTTTCACAATACGTGCTATTGGAGCTGTAATCGAAACAGTGTTCAAACATTGCTGCATTTAAGGTCTGGAATACCCATTTATCCCATAGTATACTCTTCTCACCTCTGTGGACTTTTTTTTTTGTAGTAGGCCAAGGGGCATGAGCTCCTAGCCTGAAATGAAATTCAATTCAGTTACTAACTACAACGCCCATTGAACCAACTGCAGAAATAAGTAAACATTTAGATTGGTAGAGGGCAAAGTGTGACTTGTGGATTTTTTTTCCCCCAAAATGCTCCTCAATGTCATTTCATAGAATCATAGAATCATAGAGTTGGAAGAGACCTTGTGGGCCATCCAGTCCAACCCCCTGCCACGAAGCAGGAAAATCGCATTCAAAGCACCCTCGACAAATAGACATCCAGCTTCTACTTAAAAGCTTCCAAAGAAGGAGCCTCCACCACACTCCGAGGCAGAGAGTTCCACTGTTGAACAGCTCTCACAGTCAGGAAGTTTTACAATAATATGGCAGCATCACTGAAATGGTGCACAATCATGCAAGTGAATTGGAACGATACAGAATAAGGGACAGTTCAAGATACCCCATTGTGCAACAGTGATTCCCATTGCATTGTATATCCGGATGCACAAGTTGCCCTATTGTGAATTAGGACGTGTGTATCAGAGCACATTGTGCATTAGGGTCATTGTACAGTGGCCATGCTACTTGCCCAATTTACATAATGGTTCCAGAGATAAAGCTACTTGTCTGTTACCTTCTTGAAAATATAAGGTTGATGCTATTCACTCTTACATTAATGTTTAGAATAACAGCTGAGTGTGCTTTTGTGTGCGTAGAGACATGCCAGTTCAACTTACTGTTTTCTCAACAATTTGCTTAAAATGTTTCCTAACATTTGGCGAGAAGGCACTTTTTAGATGTTTTGCAACTTGGGCATGTTCACCTGGAACCGTGAGTCTATTTGCCTGGATTCCCACTAGGGAAGTGTACTCCAGAAGGCCATGTTTACATGTTTTGGTACTATTCTGAAGTTCTTCTGGCAACCCAGACTGGAGAGAGATATGTGGAAATATTTGTAGCAGGAAATCCCCTGGCAGGTGGCCAAAGACAAAACTGGGTGTGGGCAGCTGCATTCATTTCAAAGGAAATAAGCAAACAAGATAAGAATGGCCACTTAGGAAGTATATTGTTGCTTTATTTCTCAGGTTACAACCACATATTTGAAAAAAAAAAGATATTTGGTATGTAATATGATTGCATAAGGGCAGAATATAAAGCTTCAAATAAATGAAGAAATTGTAATAAACAGTACAGTATAATATACTGTAGCATATCTTTTACTGTTGCCAAAAAATTCATGACCCCAACATATTTTGGCTTTCAACTCCCAGAAATCCTAACAGCTTATAAACTGGGTTGTTGTAGGTTTTTCGGGCTATATGGCCATATTCTAGAAGCATTCTCTCCTGACGTTTTGCCTGTGTCTATGGCAGGCATCCTCAGAGGTTGTAAGGTCTCTAAGGATGCTTGCCATAGATGCAGGTGAAACGTCAGGAGAGAATGCTTCTAGAACATGACCATAAGGCCTGAAAAACCTACAACAACCCAGTGATTCTGGCCATGAAAGCCTTCGACAATAGCTGGTAAACTGGCTTGGAGCTGTAGGCCAAAACTCCTGGAGACCCACAGATTGAGAACCACTGCTCTATGCAATTCTATTGTTTATTTTCCCAGGAAGTTACTATAGGCATGTGTTGGAGGGCCTATCAGATTCCTAGAGAGTAATGTCTAGGTCATCCAATGCAGTTCCATGATATGTCGCAACTGAATATTAGGAAATTTCATGGTGTTTGGTTATATCTGCAGAGGATAAACTCTGGATACTGTGGTTTAATTGTAGTCCTCCCCTCCCCCCCCCCCCCCCCCGAAATAAGGATAGTACAACAGCACAGTTCTGTTCAATATTGAGCTGTCAGAATGTAATATTTTTATATCAAAGCAGATAAAAGCAAACAGGTGAAATGGAAGGGAATAGTTCTAGGCGCCTTTTAGTTCTTGCTTTTTTGGGGGAGGGCTTGTGTGTGGGTTTTAAAAGTAGGTCTATATTTTGGAAAGCACAAATTTTTGTATGTTTGCATATAAATCAACAGTTCTGACTTCTCTTTCTATGGCAGGGTGATATTCATTTGTATGAAGAGCGTTCTTGATTTTTGATGCTTGTTTTCAGAGAAAATCTATGCTAAATGGGGCATTCAGGGGATGGGTGGGGAAGGCTCATTTCTGGTAATATTTATGTATTCTCTTTGGGGATAATGTTGTGTAATCATCTTGAGAGAATTGTTTATGCTTTTGTTCCCTCTTTGTTTAATTCCCCCATTAGATAAAAAAGTACAGGATGTAAAGCATACTAATTGTTTATTGACTTAAATTGTTTGTGTCCTTGTAGTAAGTCATAATAGGAACACAGAAGCATTCAACTGCCAGAAAGTGGCAACTGTAAGCAGGAATTGTAGAACTGCTCTCTTATCAGATCATAAGAAACATAGAGATGTAGCTAGTTTTGAAGAAATAATACTAGATGATACACTCGATAAGAATTACTTTGCTTAAAGTGTCCTTTTTCCTTGGGACTGATTAAAAAAAACATACATAGTCAGATATTTTATAGATCATAGGATTGTAGATTTGGAAGGAATCTGAAGGATCATTGTTCAAATATTTGCCACTGTGTGATTCCACAACTGAAGCATCCCTAACAGAGGATATCCATCTTCTGTTTTAAAATGTCCAAGGGGAAATTTATTATTCTCTGTTCTACTATTGAATAGCTCTCATCACCAGGAGCTTCCTAATATTTAGACCCTTTTCTTGAAAGCAGACATTTGATCATCTTTTTTTGTGAAAGTATTGCAAGAGTTGTACAGTAGAGTCTTGCTTATCCAACCTTTGCTCATATAACATTGTGTTTTATCCAAGGCAATCTGCCTCCCACCCGGATACACAGCTGTTACAATATATTGCAATGTTTTGATGATAAATTTGTAAATACAGTAATTACTACATAATATTACTGTGTATTGAACTTCTTTTTCCTGTCAATTTGTTGTAAATCATGATATTTTGGTGCTTAATTTGTAAAATCATAATGTAATGTGACATTTTTTAGATTTCTCCTTAATCCCTTCTTATTATCCAACATTTTCCTTTATCCAACGTTCTGCCTGCCCGTTTATGTTGGATAAGCAAGACTCTACTGTAGTTGTTACCATCCTTACACAATACATACCCCCATCATATTGTGGCTGAGTATCTCCCTTGTTTTCAGACACTCAAGAAGTCTTTTGGGAAAAGTTCTTACGTGGGATCCTCAAAAGTAAAACAATAAATAGATTGAAGACTACTCAGTCAGTAGCACAGTATCAAAACAACTGATAGCCAATAGATGAGTAATGGAATGGAGAGGAGGGAAAAAGAGACAAGTTGACATGAAAAGTGTAGACTTGTGCATTTTGGAGATACTCCCATTTCCTTTTTCACACATGGAAGCTATTATACCCTGCCCTCAGAAAGAGGTGGGATTTACCAACAGACATCAGTGACAAAATCCAAGAATTTAATGTAGCTAGAATTAGGCAAAATTATGGCTGTTCCACCAACCCAAATGGAGATAAATGAATCTACTTATTACCAAAAAACAGAGTGATTACCAAATTTTTGGATATGTCTTCTCTCAATATCAATAAACTCAATTAAGGAGAATATAGTATGATAATTGCGTCTGCAAACCGTGGATCTGCAAACTGGGAAACAGCAAACCCTATTGAAATGAAGGACATCTGGCCCAAGCATACTTTAGAATTGTGCCTGTGGATCTAGAAAATACTTAGAGGACATAATATATTGGCTGTGGATTAAAACAACTTCATATTCTGGTTCTTACTGTATATTGTTTCAAATGGAACAGAAAAGAAATGGGATGGTGGGATGGTGACCACTTTATTTGTACTATATTTATTTCATAATTTTGAAGGATCTAACGCTCAATCCTATGCATAATTTTTAGAATAAAATAAAGGTATTATTTCAATTTACCGTATATACTCGAGTATAAGCCGACCTGAATATAAGTAGAAACACCTAATTTTACCACAAAAGAACCTGGAAAAATGCATTGACTTGAGTATAAGCCAAGGGTGGGAAATGCAACAGCTACTGGTAAATTTCAAAATAAAAATAGATACCAATAAAATTACGCTGAGGAATCAGTAGGTTAAATGTTTTTAATTTAATAATTAAATATAAGACTTACATAATTAAATATAATGTAATATAAGACTTTCCAATTCTGATTAAACTATTATTTTAACCTTCTTTAATGTAAATGCGCTTACCTATCTTTCCAATAATAATAATAGAGTAAAATAATAAATGTAATAAAAATAATAGAATGAAATAATGGAAATTTAATAATAACAATAATTAGAGTAAAATCATAAATTTAATAAAATACAATAAAATAAATGTAATAATAGTAAATAGAGTGAAATAATAAATGTAATAATTATAAATAGTGTAAAATATTAAATGTAATAAAATAATTATAATAACAGAATAAAATAATAAATAACTTTCACTCAAGTATAAGCCGAGGCGGGCTTTTTCAGGCGAAAAAAGGCTGAAAAACGTGGCTTATACTCAAGTATATACGGTAGGTGTGTTTAGGATTGCAGTCACAAGATAATGATGATTCTCTTTGTAGATAGAATTTCCTTAATATAACTTCTGGCTTTTGTTTTTTCTCATGTTGGCTGGATCTGTTGTAGAAGCATATCTATAGTGGGTTTAGGAAGCAAGTGTGCAATGTCAACCTTGTAAGTAGGAAGGAAAACATAAAAAGGTCGGTTTTAATTTTGTTTTTGAACTTTCTATCCAATTTCCCAACAGGAAGCTTGGATTGACAACTCACTACTTTCCTTTTCAAATCTATTTCTGACATAAACCAGTCAGTCACCTGTCAGATATTAATACAAGCAAAGACTGAAAAGTATTAACTGACATAGCAACATGATTTTGGCAATGAAGACTACAAAGTAGTAATCTTGAGAGTTGTTCTTAAATTGGAAACAAAGGTTATTCTGTTTCGTCCATTGTGTCTCTTTCCATTTTGGCAGCAAACATCTGTGTCAGTAAAATCAGGCTTTGTTCTCACAGGAAAACTGAATGTAAGGGATTTGGTTCTTATAACACTAAAGTTTTATATAGCTTTAGTCAATCTGCCTGAATTATGTAGTAGATGCTTCTGTTCCCTTGCTATGTCAGTAATCCCCTCCTCCCACCCTCTTACAGGTGATTCATGTTCAGAAAGTGCTCTACAGATAATTACCGTGTCGGGCCATAGTCCAGATTTTCCTGGTGGTGTCCAGCCTGTTCCTGAAGATGTCTACAAAATGAATTTGGCCAAAGGAGTTTCAATGTCTTTGCCATCATCACCTTTACTGCCTCGCCATGCCTATTTGATGCAGTCAAGAGCAACCAAAAAATCTCCAGGTAACATCAAAAACATTTCTTTCAAAACTTGCTGTGAAATTATATTGACAAAGTCACTTCCAAGTGGTGTTTCCAAATCAACACATGTCCCTCTAAATGCCAGATGCCACCATTTTGCTTTGGTTTCTATCCTTATCTTTGCATTGTTAGTAGTATTATAGGAATTATTTTAGGTTTCAGCATATAGCATACAGATGGATCGCCCCCACTGCCAGAAATACTGCCTGATCCCTATCTTTCCTATCATATTCAGTAGCTGAAGACTATTGAGGTATGACACTGGTGTTTGTAGTTTCATTTACTAACGTCTGACAAAATATGTAATTCCTTTGCATTTTCTAAGTTAGCCAACACAACTCTGGATTATTCTTAGGATAGCGTGACTCTATGATATTCTTGGGTCAGAGGTCTGTCACTTCAGTAGGGTTTGCTGTTATCTGAAATTCTGTATGAAAAGTCCAGAAATGAATCCCTTATGGACATAGGAGTCATACTGTATTTGGAGGATTGTGTGTAGTCAGTGAGAAGTAGCTTTATATATACATCACTGTTCTGGGGAAGAATGGAATTGTAGTATCTGGTGCAGGCATGGGCAAACTTTTTAGAAAGGGGGCTGCATGTCTGGCCAGGTGGGGCGGGGGGGGGGGGTTACGTGGGGAGAAAGACCAGGGGTGGTTGACATGGGGAAGGGGAGGCCAGAGGGAATTGTTGGTGCTGGGGAAGCGAGTTTTGACCCATGGCTATGTGAGGCTATTGGGACAGCTAATCTGTAAGAAAGAAAGAAAAGGTCAATTCTGGTTTTAAAACAACTCATTGAAATAGGAATGTTTGATCCCATAAACCTCATTGACCTTGTACTCTCTACTTATTGAAGGAGGCCAAAAGTCAAAGCCAGGAGCTGTAAAAATACAGTCACTGCTATTACCTCCACTCAGCAACAAATCAGTGATTCTGTAGAAGCCCTCTTACTTAGTCCAAGTGAGACAAAACTCTATGAGAACAAAAGAAAACTTATCCAGGACCAAAAAAACTCCCAAATCCCCAGTGAGATAGTTAAGACTGGCTCTTTTAAGAACGTAACTACTTTCCTATCTTAACAAACTGAATTTAAAACCCACATGCAGCAATTGTACAGACGTATTTGTTAGTAGCTCCAAAAAATGGCCAGTCAGTGATCCATCACAAGTTCTCCCAATGTGGTCCCAGAATGAAAGAAAAGGCCCAAGATGAGCTTTTAAACAGCACATTGTAATGCACATGTTTGATCCCATAAACCCCATTGACCTTGTACTCTCTACTTACTGAATGAGGCCAAAAGTCGGAACCAGGAGTTGTAACAATGCAGTAATTGCTACGGCCACTCACCAGTAAGTCAGTGACTCTGCAGAAGCCCACTTGCTCAGTCCAACTCATCAGGGAGAGACTACTCTGTCAGAACAAAAGAAATGTCTCCATTAAGTTGCCTAAAAAAATCAGAAGTAACAAAATTAAGTGCGACCCTTCTAGGAACACACCATACCTTCTCTCCTAACAAACTGTAGTCAAAAGCCTCATTGTACCGAGGGTTCTCAGTACAGCCTTGGGCAGCAACGTGTGACAGCCCCGGCCTCTTCTCAGCAGGAAGTTGCACTCGCAAGGTGTATCATCCTGCAACCGTGTGTGACTGCCCCAGACTTACTCTCAGCATGAAGATGTGGCAGGCCGCCATGTTCCCAGGCTGAGAGGACAGTTGCGTGTCTCTCCCTTTGCCTTCCTCTAAGTCTGGATATTACAGGCCCCTCCACAAACTCTGATAATGTGCAAATTGTGAATTCTAAAAATATTTTCTCTCTAAATTTGGTTTACATTAATTTCCCAAGTTTAATATAATATGATATAGAAAGGGGGAAAATGCTGTTGAAATTTGTGTTAACCCCTCCTGAAAGCTTTCCTTGTAGCAAGAAGTGAATGCAATTGTGCCTAGATAAGGTCTGGTCACTGGCTTCCCTTTCAGTGGCTTACTGAAATCATTCCAGCACACTAACATCATTACAAGAATCCTGGGGCGTGAGTATTTTATGAAGTTGACCAAGTTTTTGATATCTGTAAAGTGAAAATACAGTGTTGGCATTTTGTAATCTGAAATTTATTTGTTCAGTACAAAAAAATAGCTAGTGTTTTGCAAAAGTTATAGGGAAGCATTCAGAGAAAAGGCAGCAGGTGATTTTTCCCAAAGTTTCATGTATTTTCTTCTGTAATTCCAATATTTACCCCTTACTGTGAGCTTCAGCTTTGACTGATTTCATGCTAAAATGAATATGATCACCTGATCTTTTCATTTCAGAATGCTCTTTTTTCTTGCTGATTCAATGCAGTATATCATAAAATTCCAGACAGCAGTTTATTTTGATTGACCTTATTTATGCTGTTTGTACTTCACATAGCATTTCAGATATCTTTTTTTATTTTTGGTAGATTGTTTTTCAGCTACTGCTAACATTTTCATTTTCAAGTTCAATTACCGTCTCTAAAACAATTGCAATTTCTGTGGATAAATGCAGCAGTTTGGCCTTATTTGGTTCTTGAATATAATTTCAAGCATGTTCCCAACACCTTGAGTTTACCAGGAAGTCTGCAGTGCCTGAACCTGTCCACATTTGCAGTCAAAGTCAGCAGAAAGTGTTTAACACAGGGGTCCTCAAACTTTTAAAGCAAAGAACTGGTTCATGGTCCCACAGACGGTTGAGTGGCCAGACTCAAGTTTGAAAAAACATGAACAAAGTATTATGCACACTACACATACCTTACTTGTAGTGAAAAAGGCCCACAAAAGAAAGATCAGATACTTGAAATGAAGAACAATTTTAACCAACATAAACTGACCAATATTTTAATGGGAAGTATGGGCCTGCTTTTGTTGATAAGATGTTGTGTGCTTTCAAGTCATTTCAGAGTTAGAGCTACCCTAAATCTAAAGTTTAGGGCAGGGACCAGGTAAATGACCTTTCGTGGCCGCATAGAACCCATGGGTATTAGCTTGGAGACCTCTGGTTTAACAGGACAGACTAATTCTTATATGGTGCAGGCCTATTTTTTAAGATCTTTATTTATTTATTTATTTAGTCTACTAATGCAAGCTCTGTATCATGAATATTTTGTTTTCTGAATGCTAACTGGTAAAAGGACTGAGGACACATCTACAACCACCAGTTACCCTGAAGAGCAGATGACTCAGCTACATGGCAGGTCTTTTTCCCCATGTCAGGAGAGACTTGAGAAACTGCAAGTCTCTTCTGGTGTAAGAGAATTGACCGTCTGCAAGGACATTGCCCAGGGGACGCCTGGATTTTTGTGGTTGTTGATGATATTTTTCCATCCTTGTGGGAGGCTTCACTCATGTCCCCGCATGGGGAGCTGAAGCTTACAGAGGGAGCTCATCCGTGCTTTCCCTGGATTCGAACCTCCAACCTGTCAGTCTATCAGCACAAGGGTTTAACCCCTTGCGCCACCGTGGGCTCCGCCCATGGCAGTTAAATGATGCACAGAGCTGATTCAGGTTAACCAATGTTGTGGGTTCTTTTCAATAGTCCAGAGCAAACTGCAACTTTCAACCCATGTAAGTAATTACATGGGTTGGGCCAGTTCTGGGGTAGAACCCACCACCATTCTTTCAATGGCAATTCAAATTAATTGGACTCAGAGGTCCAGGCAGATGGAATGGCTATCACTGTCCGCCCCACATTTTTGTTGCAGCTGTCAGTGGGCATGACAAGGCTAGTGGCTGTGGTTCGTCACCTGGAGTGACACTAGCTGGAGGGAAGAGGAGGTGATCAGAGAAGGGAGGATGGAAAGGAGGAAACGATTCCTCCTCTCCCACCCGTATCACTCTGGCACTCCAGCTGATACCACTCCAGTCCACAAGTGCCGGACATTAACCATGTCACATTTTCTGGCTACCGTGAGAATGAGAACAGGAGAGGGATGCTACGGGTGGCTGTCTGGTGCTGTGGAGTTGGGCTCAGAACTCCCTCCCACCTCTGCAGTGGTTGTGGGGATATTGGTCAAATCCATTTTGACCAATATCTGATCCAGTAGTGTTTGTCTCCCTGGATTGGCCCTAGAATAAATGGTCCTTTTAGAACTGCCCCTCGAAGCTAAAGGCACTAATAAGATGGAGCAATTATGTGCCTATTGTATTTTTTTTTTAATGCAGGGTGGGGTATTCATATTTCTTCTTCTACTTTTCACTATCAGATACACATTGAAGTCAAAATTTGCATTTAACTTAAAGCAGTGGTTCTTAACCTGTGGCTCCCCAGGTGTTTTGACCTTCAGCTCCCAGAAATCCTAGCTGGCTGAGAACCACTGTTTTAGAGTCATAATTTTCCAATGTGTGCATTTGCACTTAAGTTTATGTGTGTATGCACTTAAAATAGACCAACTTTTAAAGTAAACAAATATTGATGTAAACACACTCATAATCATTAAAACTCAATATGAAAAAGGCACTGGTAATATAAAACAGACCTGAGATTTACTCCTGCTTGGCTTCTCTACTCTGAGTCCCCTTCAGGGTAGAGAAAGGCGGGATCCAAATAGAGTAAAAATAGAGATCTTCCTTTTTCTGATTAGGTTAACAAATCAAGAAGAGAAAGCTTTGCATGAAATCGGAATCTGGAATGATAAATGGATGCACAAGTAAGCCGAAATATGTAAGCTGACCCTGGTGTAAATGTGATTTATGATCCTAGCTTGCTTAGCAACATTTAATCCTGAGTTTGAACCTCAAAAAGAGCTGCGCCCTTCCTGGTTTATTTACCTGCTCGTGAAGAAGAAAACTTAGCTCACTGGCATGAAATGTTCACAAAGTAGTTTGTTATATATGCCAGGCATTGTAGCTTATCACTACATGTAAATTCAGCCCATAAGTTTGGAAGTCACCCCCTCCACTAACAATTCAATCATACCGAAGCACATCGCTTTTAAATTATTATCATGATGCATATATTTTATGGTGGTTGGCTCCAAACTTTAAACAGTAGCTTCAGGCTTTTGCTGTTATTTTAGTTCATGCTGTGTGATTGACAATACATTAATTGATTCTGTTTCCTAATGTTTCGGGTAAAATTATAAAGGTGTGTAAAAACATTTGTTCTAACTTGGGTGGTTTGAAAAATCTTCCTTTTTGTGAAAAATTTTTTTGGAATGACTCCATTACTGTTGACAAAAACAGGGGAGGGGGAGAAATATAGAAATTGGTGAGACAAAGTGATAAGAAAGAAGGCGTTAGGAAGAGGAGCTGAGGGAGGAGGAAGGATTTTTTCCTCCTCTTTCTCCAGTAGTTCAAGATCTCCCTTCCTCACACAGTTAATGCAATCGTTGTTGTTGTTTTTTCGTTCAGTCACTTCTGACTCTTCGTGACCTCATGGATCAGCCCACGCCAGAACTCCCTGTTGGTCATGGCCACCCCCAGCTCCTTTAAAGCCAAGCCAGTCACTTCAAAGATAACATCCATCCATCTAGCCCTTGGTCGGCCCCTCTTCCTTTCTCCTTCCATTTTCCCCAGCATCATTGTCTTCTCCAAGCTTTCCTGTCTTTTCATGACGTGGCCAAAGTACTTCACCTTTGCCTCTACTATCCTTCCCTCCAATGAGCAGTTGGGCTTTTATTTCCTGAAGTATGAACTGGTTGGATCTTCTGGTGGTCCAAGGCACCACAGTTCAAAAGCGTCTATCTTCCTTTGCTCAGTTTTCCCTATAGTTCAGCTCTCACATCCATAGGTTACTACAGGGAATACCATTGCTTCAACTATGCGGATCTTTGTTGCCAGTCTGATGTCTTTACTCTTCACTATTTTATCGAGATTGGACATTGCTCTCCTCCCAAGAAGTAAACATCTCCTGATTTCTTGGCTGCAGTCTGCGTCTGCAGTAATCTTTGCGCCTAGAAATACAAAGTCTGTCACTGCCCCCACCTTTTCTCCCTCTATTTCCCAGTTATCAAACATTCTTGTTGCCATAATCTTGGTTTACTTAATGTTTAGCTGCAACCCAGCTTTTGCGCTTTCTTCTTTTACCTTGATTAGAAGGCTCCTCTTTGCTGTTGGCCATCAAAGTGGTATCATCTGCATATCTAAGGTTGTTAATGTTTCTTCCAGCAATTTTGGCAAGTTAATTTTAGCAATTTAATGCAGTATTAACAAGGTATTTAATTTAGGTCCAGGAGTGGCAACATTATGTGAAAGTCCATCTTGAGAGAAAAGTGAAATATAAATCAAATAAATAAATATGTCTATGTTAGGCCTGTCTAAAGTATATTTTGCTATTTATTTGACATGTTTACATAAATAATAAGCCCATGGTCAAAATTGAACCTTTCTTTTGGTTGTTTCTTCTGCTAAAACTGGGCATAGTTGTTCTGGGCCTGATTTTGATAGGAAGAGCTGGTTGCTGACCTAGAAGGTGTTCACTCTTCCTCTCATCCCTAAGCGTTGTGATGAGATAATTTTCACTTTTATTTGAATGTTGTTCAGTGCTGAAATGAAATCAGAGAGGAGAGACCTAGCAAACATTATAACCAATTATTATAAGTGGTTCCAGCTGTAAGGGTACTTTCTCCAGAGTATGGTTATGGGTAAAAAAATCATTTTGAGCCATTTGTAACTCTTCACATATAGTTAATTTTATTAAAATAGCCTGTTATAACCCTTCAACAGTTGAAATCCTTCCATTTTGTTGTATTTTATCTGACAAGATCTTTGGACTTGCATTATTAAGCATCATTCTGAAATACTTCACATGCGTACACTGCTTTCCGATCCTTGCGTTTCAATTATTCATTTCTATGTTTTGAAAAATTAATATTAAAGATTATAAAACATGCATACCCCCCCCCTTTTTTTTTTTCTATTTCACTGTCTTCAAAATAGCTTACAATCCAAAATGAAATGTCGGATAAAATCAACATAGATTAACACTTAATTTAAAACATTTACAGGGTAGAAACAACACACACAAAAAACCCCGGCTGCCATCCTGCTAATGACCTAATATGACATAGGTTCCAAGGTATGCCGTTGTAAGTCACTTGTCTGATTGTTTCAGAGAGTGAAATTCCTTTCTTTTGTGGTTTAATGGCCAAATGACCCACCTTTCTTTTAACTGCATCCTCTTTTCTAACATGGACACTTACTGATGGTTTTTTGTGTCAGAAGTGGCTTGAGAAACTGCAAGTCTCTTCTGGTATGAGAGAATTGACTGTCTGCAAGGACGTTGCCCAGGGGACGCCCAGAGGTTTGATGTTTTACCATCCTTGTGGGAGGCTTCTCTCATGTCCCCGCATGGGGAGCTGGAGCTGACAAAGGGAGCTCAACCTGCTCTCCTTGGATTTGAACGCTTGATTTGTTGGTCAGTAGTCCTGCTGGCACAAGGGTTTAACCCATTGCACCACCGGGAGCTCCTGCTGATGGGGTGAAAGTGAAGAATCATCCAACTATGTGCCTCTAACTGGACACAGAGTGACCACATTATTATCCAGCCGTCTAATTTTGGATTCTTATCCCATCCTCTTTGGTATTAGGTATACCTCCCAATTTGGTGCCGTTTGCAAAATTCGATTAGTCTTCCTTCTATTCCGCCATCCGAGTCACTGACAATGGTGTTTAATAGCACTGAGCCCAGGACAGACCCCTGTGACACTCAACTGATCACTTCTTTCCAGGACGAGGAGAAGACATTGGTCAACCAAATACAAATCCACCTAACAAGAGCATTGTCTAGCCATATTTTATTAGCTTGTTTGCAACTATTATAGGAGACCTTGTTAAAGGTCTTATTGAGATTGAGATAGCTACATCCACAGTTTCCCCATCATCTACCAAGGAAGGAAAGAAAACAAGATTAGTCTGGCATGACTTGTTTTTGAGAAATTCACGTTGGCTTTTAGTGATCACGTCATTTCTAGGTGCTTACAGTCTGTCGGTTTAATGATCTGCCCTAGAATCTTTCCTGGTACTGTTGTCAGATTGTTCTTTTGTGTGCCCTTCGGTTGTTTTCAACATATGGCAACTCTATCACATGTTTTTTTCAGAATGGGTTTACTGTGGGTTTTCTGAGTGTGTGGAACATGTCCATGGTTATCCACTGGAGTTAATGGGGGAATGGGGATTTGAACCCTGGTCTTCAGAGTTATAATCCAATGCTCAAATCACTACACCAGGGGTCCTCAAACTAAGGCCCGAGGGCCAGATACGGCCCTCCAAGGTCATTTACTCAGCCCTTGCTCAGGATCAACCTAAGTCTGAAATGACTTGAAAGCTCACAACAACAACAATGCTGTCTCATCAGCCAAAAGCAGGTCCACACTTCTCCTTGAAATACTAATAAGTTTATATTTGTTTAAATTGTTCTTCATTTTAATTATTGTATTGTTTTAAGTGTTTTTTGCACTACAAATAAGATATGTGCAGTATGCATAGGAATTCATTCATGTTTTTTTCAAATTATAATCCGGCCCTCCAACAGTTTCAGGGACTGTGACCTGGCCCTCTGTTTAAAAGGTTTGAGGACCTCTGCACTACACCATGCAGGCTGTGACTGGGTGATAAATGTTTGGGTCCTTTCTTCTTCTCTTTGCACTCCCCCAGTCTGTTTAGACTTCATTCTTCCAGAAAATGTCCTTGAGAAAATTTATAATTGAGTTTAATACAGAAAGCAAAAAAAAAAAAAAAAATGTCTTTGGCATCGAGTTTCCCCTATTTCTACATCTATAAAATATTTACAAGGAAGTTGTGCAGTTTTAAGCAATAGAATTATTTTCCATTTTGATATTTTTATTTCGCCCTCTCGTTTTATTAACCTAATCCTGATTCAAAACGGTTGTCCATTATTGCGCAACTTTACTGTATCTTATTATAGCCTTGCTTGCAGTAAAGAAGCCAAAAACTATTGCCTTTTTAAAAGGATGTGGTTTGTGTTGTACATGGTGTGCATTTTGGAACTGCTCTCATTTTAAACAGACCTTGTTGTTGCTCGTGTTTACATCCAAATAAGTGTAGAAGTAGCACCCTCTGCTGGAATTTTGTATTTAAAGCTTTCAAAAAAATTTAGATATATAAATTCATGACAGTCTTTTTTCTGTTTTTCCTCATGCATGTGTGAAGTGACCACAGAGTTGTTGTGGTGTCCTCTGCTTACACCAGGATTTGAAACTATAAAGAGGGCATGTGAGGCAAAGAGGATAAACAGTAGCATGGTTGGGGCATAACATTATTTACGGGATAAACTCTGCTTGTATCTGATGTGTGAGGGCTGAAAATGCATTAGGTGTGTCCACTAAATCACACACATTTAACGGCTGAAGTGGCGAATACAATTTGCATTCATAAATGTAGGAATTAAAGGGCCATGGGAGTTCTCGACCAAGGAGTGAATAGGTTCTGCTATTATGAAGGTAAATATCCTATTGCTTCTACCAATGGTGCCCAGTCTTTGGTCCTCGAGTTGTTTTGAACTTCAGTTCTCAGAAATTCCAGCCAGCTTACCAGCTCTTAGGAATTGTGAGAGCTGAAGTCCAAAACATCTGGAGGACCAAAGGTTGGGAACTACTGGCTTATACTGTTGATACCTGTTTATTATTTATTTATTATTTATTTCACACTTTTGCACCCCGTCCTTCTCACCCCTGGAGGGGAACTCAAGGCGGCTTCGTAACAGGCAACCATTAGATGACAACACATAAGTTATAAATAAATAATTACAGTTAAAAACAGAAGTTAAATATCAATTATTAAAGCATCCATTTAAAACTTTGCCAGTTCAGAATCATAATCCAGGGTCAGTCCATTGCCAGTCACATAAAATTACTCTCATTCTAGTTGATGCATCTACTACTCGAATGCTTGGTCCCACAACCATGTTTTAAGTTTTTTCCTAAAGAACAGGAGGGAAGGGCCTGACCTGATTTCATTGGGGAGAGAATTCCACAGCCAAGGGGCCACCACTGAGAAGGCCCTGTCCCTCATCCCCATCAGTCACACTTACAAGAGGGGTGGGACCGAGAGCAGCCCCCCCCCCCCCGGTTGATCTTAACCTCCTTGATGGTTCATAGAGGGAGATATGTTTGGACAGGTAAACTGTTGAACAAGTAGCCTGACATTTGGTGACCATGATGAATTTGAAAAGGTTTTAGGTGCTTTGAATGCAATTTTCCTGCTTCTTGGCAGGGGGTTGGACTGGATGGCCCATGAGGTCTCTTCCAGCTCTTATGATTCTATGAAATGAATAATATTAGCACAGGAAAAAAAGATTAGAGTGGACACGTTTGCCCCAATATTGAAGAGGAGGTGTATCATATGTTCATACAAGTGTTGCTGAAAATGAATGTACTATTGATGGACTGTCCCCATGCTTTTCAAGGCAGGCACCTCATTATTGGTTTGCTGAAATGGAGCAGCAGTTCAAAACATAACTTCCAGCATTTCACAAGTGAATGCCAGGATGTGAGTGGCCAAGCAACATTGAAGTGTGGTCAAGATGGCAAACCAGGAAAACTCACAAGCTAGGAGAGATTGCAACAGCTGATTTTTGCTTGAGCCTTTTTCTCTCACATAAAAGCATGTATCAGCAAAGTTATCTTCTGTATGCCCACTTTCTTTCAGAAGCTAGAATGCTGACAGTGTTTTTCAGAGTGGTTTCATGAGTCAGGAGTGAATATGCGTAAATAAGTTTAGTAGCCATTTCTGGAATGTGACCGTTTTTGAAACAAGTCAAACCATGGATTTGAGTCCTAGCACAGTGGTGGTTCAAGCCTTTTGGGCTCAAATGAAAAAGTTGCCATTGGTGCTTTTGAGGAAATGTGTTTTGTGATTCAGCTGTGATACACACTGAATGATTTCAGAAAAGTAAATAATTGAAATAACATGAAGTTTAATGGACCCCCTTTTTCTGCAGTTTATATTAAAAGGCTATAGATTGCAAATGGAGGGTATAATGCCATAAAAGGTAAAGATAAAGATTTCCCCTTGACATTAAGTCCTGTCGTATCCGACTCTGGGGGTGGTGCTTATCTCCATTTCTAAGCCGAAGAGCCAGCGTTGTCCGTAGGCACTTCCAAGGTCATGTGGCTGGCATGACTGTATGGAGCACCTTTACCTTCCCGCAGAAGCAGTACCTATTGATTACTAACATTTGCATGTTTTTGAACTGCTAGGTTGGCAAAAGCTGGAGTTACAACGGGAGCTCACCCTGCTCCCTGGATTAATCCTTTCAGTCAGCAAGTTCACCAGCTCAGCGGTTTAACCCGCTGTGCCACCGAGGGCTCCATTATGATGCCATAGGCATGCACAATCTGTGGCATCTTGCGACAGCATTATGGATCAAGGTGCATATCTGTTAAAGCATTTCCATTAACTTCCAATTTTCTGGTGTTGTGGAACTTCAGCCAAAGTAGCAGCCTTAACTTAGATTTGAAAACAAATATTTTCTTTTAAAAATCCCTCCAACACTGAATTTTAATGCCAGTTGTGACATGTGGTCTTACGTATGGGGCCTTTCGACTCAATTTGACACACATTCTTTCAGCTGCAGGAACAGTTTCTTCCTAAAGGTTTTCTTGCTGTAAAGTAGTTGCTGAAATGAGGGCTTATCTGTTGCTTATCCCAAAATAACACTCCTTGATTTGTGTTCATCCTTCAGCTTGTTTATACAATCAGAAGGTAGCTCCCAAGGTTGAAATAATTTATGTGTTCTGAAAGGAACGCAAGAGTTATTCATTTACCGTGCTTGATTGTATTGAAGAGACTGAACACCTGAGATGGAAGCTGTGTGCCAGGGAATGGCTGTGTTCAAAAACCTGCTGTCTGTTCCTTCTGTTCTCTCTGTCTTTGAAGCATCTTTAGCACTGAATACAATTTTTATGACAGAATGGAAGCCAAACCCTCTCCCTTCCTTTACTTGGCATACAGTAATAAGAATGGCAGTGGAAGCCTGCTTTTGTCTCTTCAGGCTCTCAGGTATTCCACAGTCTTGTTTTTCTTTGACGTCTCTGTGACATATATGGGACATTCCGTGCCAGCATGGAAATTTCAGACATTTCTAGAGCCGCATTTTGGCGGTAGTCCTGCCCCTCATTTATAACTGTGCACTGTGCTTTCCTGTCTCAAGTGGTAGTGGTGGTTCTCCTTCTCCTTTCTTCCTTTTCCTTCTCCTTCACTACCTCCTTCTCCTCCTTCTCCTTCTCCTTCTCCTCCTCTTCCTCTTCCTCTTCCTCCTCCTCCTCCTCCTCCTCCCCCTCCCCCTCCCCTCCCCTCCCCCCCTCCCCCTCCCCCTCCCCCTCCCCCTTCCCCTTCCCCTTCCCCTTCCCCTTCTTCTCTGTCTACCTGGATGAATAGAGTGATAGAAGGCTCCTCTGTGTTATCATTTTGGTGATCTATATCCATTTCCATCCGCTCTTCTTCTTCCTCCAAACTTTCCAACTGTGCCCTTTAAGGACCTATGGCTCAAAGGGACCAACAAGAAAAATAATATGTTGACTACTTGGTTCATTGTAACGGTGGTTCATTGAATGGTCACCTGTGGACTCAAAATACTTACCCTCCTTTCATGCATGTTCCTTATTGCACTTACACAGACTGAGGACTGAGATGGGGGATGAAATTACAGCATATAAGTTATCATTGAATGGTAGGGTTATAGTCAAAATCCAGATGTAGAACCTTCCAAGATCTTGGTCTAGGTACAAAGTGACCCCATTAGTTTTGAGACCACAGATGGCCGCTCAGAGAAATACAGTTACCAGGAGACAATCTGTTTTTCCCCATTCTGGTAGCTTTTCCCCCATTCTACTCAAGGATCTCCCTGAATTCCTGCAGCCTCAGATCTTGGCTCCTCTGTGGTGTTGTACCACCATATCTACCTACATCTCCCTCAATCTTTTTTTGTTGGTTTGAAATGCAGTGCTTGTCATTCACCTATTGCTGGCTCAGTGACACTTATGGCCATTCCACTCCACTCCTATGCCCCAGTTCTGAAGCTGGACAAACTGGAACTTGACTCCTGCTGAGATCTGACAATACTTCAAACATCTTATTCTGAAGTTCCACAAGTTATTCTTTGAGTATTAATAGCCTCTTATGATTTGATGACTTTTTAATAGAAATGTTGACTATAACACAGTAATTTTAAAGCAAAAATGTCACAGTCAACTCACTGGTGTAAATTTCTCAGATCCAATATTGAATGGTAGCATTGTGAGCAATGACAGCATTCCTGCAGTGTCTGACTGAATTAATAAATGAGTGTCACTCCTGGGATTTGATGAGAGAGAAAAAAAATCTTTGAAATACTTCACACTGCAAAGCATTGTCAAGTACTGTTCCAGAAGTTCCATACAGAGTAGGAGTACCAGGTGTATTGTTCCTGCAGTATTGTGGGAAAAACAAGGCCCTGTGTAGTAGTTGAATCTCCTTTTTTAGATTTCAGAATTGTCTTTATTGTTGTTGTGTGCCTTCAGTGGGCTTCTGACTGAGGTTTGCTGTAGGGACACCATAGAATGGTAAGACTTATTTGGGGAGTCTGCTTTTGTCTTCTTCGGTACCTGAGAGATTGTGCCTTACTCAAAGAAATGGATATATATTTTTACAAATGCACAGACAAAAAAGTGGAAGTGCCAGGAAGCTTGTTCAGGTGTTATTAATCTTTTGAAGACCACAAAATTGTAAGTACAAATTTGGAAGGCTTTAATTGATCAGAAGTTAATTCTGATAAATAAATAATGAATAATACCACTACTTTCAAAGATGCGTTAGCTACTCTTGATGGATTGTGACATTACTTATACCAATATGGCTAAGTCTATTTGTGAGCATTATTCAGAAACTAGACTTAAGTTCAGTGGATGGGATGGACAGTACTAGTAATTCTCCATGCAGTTAGTGCTATTCATTTTCATGTTATAACATTTAACTGTATGGTAAAGTATGTTATTGTACTTATCTCTTTAATTTATTTTCTGTGGATCTCATCTGTGCATACATGATCACATAAACACCAAGTCCAGATTGTAAAACTTATTTATTCTTCCTGTTGTGTGTCATCAAGTTGTTTCCAACTTCTGGTACCTAAGGCAAACATAACTTTGGTTTTCTTGGCAAGCTATGTTCAGGGGGAGAGGGGGTTGCCTTTCTCTGAAGTTGAAAGAGTGTGACTTGCCCAAAGTCAGCTATAGATTACCATGATTGAGAGGTGATTCGAACCCTGATCTCCAGAGTCATAGGGCCTTTCCAGACAGGCCCTATATCCCAGGATCCAATCCCAGGTTTTCTGCTTTTATCTGGATTATATGAGTCACCAGTGCCAGATAATCCGGTTTAAAAAGAAAAACTGGGATCAGATCCTGGGATATAGGGCCTGTCTGGAAGGGCTCATAGTGTACATCACACTGGCTTTCTGTTCTAATAAATAATAAATACCTCTGTATAATGATTAGATGCCTGTTCTTCTTAAAGTACATAATGCACCTGTATTTAGTTTTTTCCAGTTTTTTTTTAAACATCGAGGGTTAGGAGAAAGGGAACTGTTGCCACACCAGCCCATTTTATCAACAAAAAATTCAGCAAGTTTACACCTCTCCTCCAGTTGATTCATGCAGGCAAATATGTCAAGTTTCTGTTTGATTGTTTGTTTTTACAGTCTGGGACAAACAGTGAAAGAAGATGTATTGAGGCCCTGCCTTGTGTGAGTGGGGCGATGTATCTAGCAATATAGATGACAAGTTACGATGGAGCCATTCAGTGCCATTCCTGCCCCATACTGCACTTCAATACTGATCGTATTGACTTGTCACATTCCCAGTCAGATTGCAGTTTTTGGAAGATTAAGAACAAACTCTGCATTCATATTTCTTCCTCACATGCCTCAAGAGAAAACTTCTTGGCTTTTTCAAACTAGTTTGTCTTGACATCGAAACAGGCAAATTCTGATTCTACTAGCTTCTCCAAACTAGGATTATGTATTAGGATGGGATGTTAGGGACGTGGCATGATGTTGTGTTTGAAGTCATAGCAGATTCTAGTCTTTTGAAACACAGAGGGAAATTATCCCCTTTTATTAAATTAGTAACATACACTAGAGGTAAAATATCATCAAGATAATAATAATAATAATAATAATAATAATAATAATAATACACTTTATATTCCGCTCTATCTTCCTGAAGGGACTCACAGCAGATTACTGTATACCAAAATATAGGTAAACATTCAGTGCCTTTTATACAGTCAACAATGACATACAGTACACAGACAAAGGCAAAGGTTTCCCTTTCCATCTCAGGCATCTGGAGGTGATGCTCATTTCTGGCCATGGGGAGACAGTGGAATTTATGAAGATGGATAGATAGTTCAACTGCTTTATAGAACTTTAAAAATGGCATCACACAGGTACTTGCCACGGCTAGTGTCATTCTACATTTTTAAAAATTATTAATCCATTTTATAAAGAAATAAGAAATAATAATATCACACTAGTTAGCAATTGGTATGATGAAATTTTGGATGTAGCGTTTTATAAGAATTTTATTGGCTTCCAAGCTGACCTAGTGAGAATAAAATTCGTTCTATTTTACACCTTAGGGGTGACATTTGAGTTCTAGCAGAGAAAATTGCTAAAATAAAACCACTGTGCACTTAAAATGTTTAATAACCCAGAGACGAGAATGTAGGAACACAGTGTTCAGTATAATATGAATCCAGAGTACAGGAGGATTATGGATTATTTAATTTTAAAATCCTCTTTGGTTAATTCCACCCTGTCTTTTATGTTTTGGTGTGTGAGTGTGTACGTGTCTGAGAGCTGAAGTATGAATATTAAGTACTTCTGATAGAACTCTAAAGTAGTAGGAGCAAAAGGAAAGGTGAAACTTATCTAGTCCTGCCTGGGAGCATAGTTAAGCATGGCAAGGAAGAAAGAAAGCAACATTAAAACATTATATATCCTTATGAAAGTAACTGTATTACTACCTGCCTTTTTCACAAATTAGTTGTCAGTGCTTTACAGAAAGAAACTACCCAGAATTGCAGAACAAATAATGTATAACTACCTAGTAGATTATATTGAAACGGTCATCCTCCAGAAACATTTGGAATCTGGTGGCACCAGTAGTAGTAGTAATTTTATTGATGAACCCTTAGGCCATATCACAATATCAAACAAAACAACAAGGCTTAACAAGACTCGATCACACTCCATTTAGTAAGTTAAAACAAGACACTTATAACAGTACAGTAAACAAATATGATAGGCTATGATAAAACTGAATATATATATATATCATATTTCCTTATTAGGTTTTTAAACGTGTCGTGTTACTGTTAATGTTTATTGCTTATTTTTGCTTATGAGTTATTTATTGCTTTGTATTTTTGTTGTTATTGTTTATTGTTATATTGTGGGCTCGGCCTCATGTAAGCTGCACCGAGTCCCTTGGAGAGATGGTAGCGGGATACAAATAAAGTTTTATTATTATTATTATTATTATTATTATTACCCCTACAATTTACCTCGATCAGCCCTACATATGTGGTTCTCAGACGTATTGTTTTGCTTAAATACAGAGCTGTTTTATATGTTATTTTTGGGACTTGACCACACATAAAGTATGTTGTTCTGATGTGAGATTCCCAATACATTTTCTGTTTGATATATGGACCAAGGTAGAAGTCTCTTGAGAGTTAGTAAGTCCAGTCATATTTTCATCCTGTAGCATCCTCCCAAAACCAGAATGGAATATGAGCATTCCCTCATCATCAGTAGAAGTACTGCAAGTTTTTTCACTTCACAAAAGAGTCACTAAAGAGGACTCATAGTTTGGATGAGTAACCAGACTGAAACAGATTCCACAAAACTATTGTTGTTTGAGAAATTAGTGGTTTCCATTTCATTTAAACTATAAAACTCTAGCTGGGAACCAGTTACTTGAAGGATTATTCACTTTTTTCAGGATTCTTATCTGCTGATCAACAATATGTCATTTCTTAAATAAGAATGTACTCCAAGTCTTCCAAACTCCGGCAACTAAAATTTTTATAGGTTGCATTTACCGGAAAGTGAGATGTCTCAATTATTTACAGAATAGTCTTCATCTTTCCAGCCCTTCCTTTGGGAGCCCCTTGGCCAGAGACCAAGCCCTAGAGTGCATTATTTGCTAAGAGTATCCTTTGATAGAGCTTACAATTTAATACCCATATGAGCTGTTTGGGAACAGAGCTGAGGGATATGCCATTGGTTGGGGGCGGGGGGACACAATAGAGTCCGGACCATCTTGTTTTTGTCTATTACTGCAGCGTTGTGACAAAGATTTTGCTTTAATGTAAATCTTTCTACCTCTTGTTTTTAGTATAAAATTATATCGCTAGCAAGTCCTTTAAGCAGTAAGATTTGTTTACTTTGAGGAAGCCACATTTTGCATCTCCTAGAGGTGAGACTCCCTTTCCAGTTGAATTACTAGGATCCTTTGGTAACTTTGAATGTTATGAAACACTTTGGTAATGCCAGTTTGCGTGGTGCTTCATTCTTCCTTGCATGGGAATTACTTCGGTTTTACAAACATATTGTATTATAAGCCTAAGAATCATCTACTATTTCAGTTGGAGTTGAGCCTTCATCTATAGACTCACTTTGGAAATGTGCTGGTGCATTATAAGTTTGAGCAAGCAAAACTGTTGGTGCAAAAAGTTTTCCTTATTTAATGGGTATTGTAGAGCCGTATGGTTTATAGGTTTATTCATGGAGTTACCAGGATGTTGAAGAGGTGATGGCTGTTCATGCTACTTTAGTTCTTATTTTTGAAAGGATTGTTTGGTTATTTTGCCTTCTTGGCTACTGAAAATAGATGGAATTGTGACATAGCCTCAGCAAAATGGGATCCTAGGCCTATTGGTTTACTTGGAGAAATTTCTTAATTACAGGCAGTCCCCAAATTTTAAGAAAGATAGTTCTGTAGGTTTGTTCTTGTTGAATTTGTATGTAAGTCAGAACAGGTACATTTTAAGTGTCACTCTAGCCATGTATGTTTTAGTTTTTGATAGTATAGGGAAGGGCTATCACCTCTGTGGTGTTTGTTTTGCTGTCTGTTCCCTGTTAAGAAGATTTCACCTCACTTTCTGTCCCTGCTGTAATTGGATTTTGAAAAGAATTGGCTTGTTGTGGAAACAAGGATTGGAGATAAAGCTTCAGTGGAGACACCTTTTCCCCATGATAACTCTTTCAGGAGTGAATTTCTCTTCCTTGGGGTAAATTTCTCTCACTTCCTGTTGCCTCACACCTGTTTGTAACTATGAGTTGTTTGTAAATTGGATGTTTGTAACTCGGGGGCTGCTTGTATTTTGAGCCTCTCTTTATCTCTCTCTCTCTCTCTCTCTCTCTCTCCAAAGGACCCTTAGATGGCAGTATGGTTCTCATTGTAATGCTATTTTAGTGACCAGAAATTCTGTTGTGCATTCATTATTTCCTGCAATTGTTGCATTTGGTAAAGTACACTCGTGTTCAATAATTTAAATACTAGAATATTAAAGTAATACATTCTTTTTCTTGTATCCAGTGCAATCTTGTGATGAACTGTTACCCCACCTTGCCAACAATGGGAAAAGAGATTCCTATAAAACACTGAGTAAGCTTTGCTTTCACTTTAGCTATCACTTGCCAACATTGATGCATTGCTTTTTCTCCTTTTGAAAATATTGAGAGCTGGCTGCTAGACAGATCTTTCCCCTTTCCTTCTTTTTCCCAGCCCCCCCCCCCCCCGAACCTCGTACTGTCAGCATTGTGCGTCATTTGCTTCAACAGAAATAAGGTACTCAGTAATATAAAGCTGCTGGACTGGAGTATTTAGAGTGTTAATGTTGCAAGCTGTCCGCTTTGTAATCCTTGCCTCCCGGCTTCAAAGATTAAACTAGTAAACAGGGTTATCTTCAAATTGCGGAGGCAAACAGAGACCAGTTGCAAAGCTGTGTGAGTTCTGACCATGTCAGAGTCACCCTCTCTACGGAGGCTGGAGGCTGCTGCTTCGGGAGCACTGCAGCAACGAAGCTGCTTTTGTTCCACAACAGAGTTTACATTCCAAAAAGTGAGCCTGACTAGAGCTTGCTGTTGCTGCTTTTTCCCCTTGACAACAGACTCCAAGAGTGGAAGTACGGGAGAGTTCACTGTCTTTACTGTTGTGTGGGTAGTGTGCATACTGTCGGCATCACGTTTCTCTGCTTTTTAAGAGTTTGTTCTGGTTGTCTCTGCCTGTTCTGAAATGTGTGTTCCGTCTGGAAAAATACTAGGCTGGCTACTAAGATCTCCCCCATTTCAGGTCCCATCAGGAAGCCCAAGTATGTGGAAAGTCCTCGGATACCAGGAGATTCAGTTGCCGGTCCAATGAGGAAAGCGTTGGAACAATCCGAACTCAACCAGAATGGTAAGCACGTGTTTTTTAAATAATTACATTTTGACTTAATGACTGGACCTGGATTTGAGGTTGTTATAAAAACAGAAAGAATTGTCCTCTTATCGCCGAATAGTTTTGCAGAGCTTGTAATTATTGGGGGGTCTAGAAAACTGCTGAAATTCTGGAATGATGGTTACTCGAAAAATGAAGTATGAGAGCTGCAGGTCATTTTACCATGAGAAAGATGATTGGGTTTAGTTTTTTGCTTTTTTCGAGTGAGAGTGTTCTGCTTATTCCACGTTAAACTGATGTGTCTTGCCACTGCAGTGAAAAGCTTTCCAAATCTGACAGCAATAACAATAGATGACTGTGTTGGCAAGGCTGCTAACAGCCCGACCTTGGAGTTAATTGGTATTCCTGAAAAGTTCCAAGTTCATTAAATTAGACTACGACATAACAAACTGCACTTTCAATGAATGTCAATGCAAAATGACAATTAAGACGCCCTGTTAAGTATTTGTACAATAATGAGGATTTCATATTCATTGTGATATTGTAGATTTACAGCTTCAATGGCATAACAAAAAACCCCAAAACAACCTATAGCATCAAGCTAAATTGTGCATTTTCCTTGTATTTTGAATGTAAGAACTAGATCTTTACATCCCTATGGCGAGACAAGCAGTTAGATAGTCTTTGTGGGAATTGAAAACTCCTCTCTGGCATCTTTTATACCTTTTTGAATATATCTTGATTGGGGAGGGGGTATGTCTTGACTGGGTCTCAATACATAAATAAATATCATTCATGCCATTTTTCAGTTGTGTGGTTGTGTACGGTCCCGTTTTTTTTATCCTAGAGCTTAAACGTCAGGGCTAGAAAGGCTTTTACATTCCAAAGTACTCATTTTAAGTGTTATCTGCTTACTCTTAGTTTCATGCTGAAAACACTTCTCATGTATCATCTTGAGAGTTTTTTCCTCTGTCTCGTTTTTCACTCTGTTATTTTGATCAGTCATACAAACATTGCCTATTCTGGGTTGACAACCAGAAGCAACTTTGTTGTTGTTATTGCTGGCGGTTAGAATGCAAAGGCCTCTTCTACAAAGGGAGAGTTTTAGTTACAAGTTTAGAGATGCTTTATTCTCCTGTTGGTCACCTCTCATGACCCCAGTGATTAGTAACTGTACAGAGATCTGGGTGTTTTGAGCCAGAGAGGTTACTAAAGAGCATCATTTAAACCATGGGGAACTGATCATTCTTTGCTAGTTTGGATAGGCTTAAGCCTTCATCTACTCACTCCCATATGGCAGCAAATTTTGCTGCCACTTGGCTCCTAGCCTGCACACAATGTACTGTTGAATGAGGAAAACAACAGCAGAAATACCAAGGAGAGAAAGACCTCTCTGACTAAAAGAAGCAGACCACCAGTGATGAATAAGTAGCAGCTCCTAGTGTGGAGACTATATAGTACCTCGGCCATGCAAACTTATTCTGGTTATTATGCATCAATAATTGGCAATGTTGCCGGAAGAGTAGTGTAGTCATCATAATTTTTGAGAAAGGTTCTTTGTGGATGGATTCAAGGAAAAATGTGAAGGGGAAGGACTGATATCTTTGGCACGGGAGGTTGTTGTTGTCCCAGTGTGATGACATGTCAGAAGATTTCATCTCATTGCCTCATGTCATATTTCAAAATTATTATTAAAACAGGTCTATACAAGTCTTCTTTAGGTGTTCATCCCCTCACCAGCCCCAAACTCCAGCTGTCCAAACTTATCCCTGCTATACTAACATAGGCCTGCTTTTAATGACGAAAGGCCATACGTGATACAGATGTTCTCCCAAATATGTGCACAGTGTCAGACCTGGTAGCAGGTATAGCCTTTCTCTCCATTACACCCCCATCCTCCTGATGCTATATTTACATAAGTGCATTTTCTAAAAAGGACCAAAAGAACCCTCCTCATAAACAAGAATGGATCTTGAATCAGCCATGCTCTCCATTTTTTCTCACTTTCCATAAAGTTTGTCACAGCTAAAAACTAAGGGTTTATCTGCACCACAGAATGAATGCAGTTTGACACTTCTCTCAATGCCATGGCTCAAAGCAATGGAATCATGGGAGTTGCAGTTTTACAATAGCATTAACTTTCTCTGCAAAAGAGTGTTGTTGCTTCTCCAGACTACAACTCTCAGGATCCCATAGCTTCCAGCCATGACAATTAAAGTAGTATCAAACTGCTTTAATTCTTCAGTGTAGATGCACTCTTAGAGACCATCTACACAGCAGAATCATAGTAATTTGACATTACTTTAACTTGCCATGACTTCATTCTATGGAATCCTGGAATTTGTAATTCTTGTGGCACAAGAGGTCTCTGAAAGAGAAGGAGATATCTTACAAAACTACAAATCTCAGAATTCTATACCGTTGAGTATAATCCCATACCATTAAGTTACTTCCGTAATGTGGATACAGCCAAAGACGGAATCCTGGTGCTTCTGGTTAAGAAAAGAGTGCTCATTCCCTGCTTACCTTTGGAAGGTGCAGATGATGGCTGGCTTGCCAAGTTACATGTTCTCATCTGTTGATTGGGCATGTGTTTAGTGGGGTTCATAACATCTGTTTCTGTGGACTAAATCTGGAAATTTTAGAGCAGTGATTCCCAATCTTTGGGTCTCCTGGTGTTTTGGACTTCAACTAGCTATTAGGAACTGTGGGAGCTGAAGTCCAAAACACCTGGAGACCCAACGGTTAGGAACCACTATTTTAGAGTAAATTGGAGGCCTCAGTTAAGAGGGTGCTGCTTTTAAATGTGAGATTTCCTTTGGCATATTTGATTGTTGTAAGTGAGGTGACAAAGATCTCCAGGGAATGAGACATAAAATTACTGAGGGAAGGCTTTTCATGAATGAGATATCCAATTCTTCTTTGGAATGGCAATCCTTTTAAAATTATTTCTTTTTTATTAGTCAATGATGTGTGCATTTTTTAAAATGTCAAGCATTTTGCACTCTTTCTCTCTCTTTAAAACAGTGGTTCTCAACCTATAGGTTCCCATGTGTTTTGGTCTATAACTCTCAGAAATCCCAACCAATTTACCGGCTGTTTAAAAGTATCTTTCAATTGTTTGTGTTTGTTATTAAAACAACAGATTGGCCCCTGCAACTTTTTGACATAATTCTCAAATGGTCAATGTTTTCGGAAAGAAAACAGCAGAATGGTTTTGTCTTTTTACAGCAAAGTTAGGAAGCCTTTTCCATGCTCATGTTGCATCAGTTACATAAATTAGGAAAATAACTTTTTGAAGCCTTGTATTTACTTCCAGAATTCCCCTGTTCAATATGGTTACTAGCCATTCTGGCTATGGATACTGGAAACTATAGTCCAAGAGAATTAATTCTTCTGAAATCAGCTCAGTCCAAAGAATATTGACAAGCTGATATGTGTTCAGAGAAAGGTGACCAAAATGGTCTAAGATCTGAAGCCCAAACCCTATGACGTGGTTCTCAACCTGTGGGTCCCCAGATGTTTTGGCCTTCAACTCCTGGAAATCCTAACAGCTGGTAAACTGGCCGGGATTTCTGTGATTTGTAGGCCCAAACAGCTGGGGACCCACAGGTTGAGAACCACTGCCCTATGAGGAAAAGCTTATGGAGCTGGATAGATTTAGCTTGGAGAAAAGAAAACTGAGAGGGGACATGATATCCATGTTTAAATATGTGAAAGGATATAACATTGAGGAGGGGGCAAGCTTGTGTTCTGCTGCCCCAGAGTCTAAGACACAGAGCAAAAGAATCAAACTTCAGGAAAAAAGATCCCACATAAATCATTAGGAAGAACTTTCTGACTGTTAGAGCTGTCCAACAATTGAATACACTGCCTCTAAGTGTCATGGAGTCTCCTTCTTTGGAGATTTTTGTACAGAGGCTGGATGAGCATCTGTTGGGAGTGCTTTGTGTATTTCTGTATGGCAATGGGTTGGACTGGATGGCCTTTGTGGTCTCTTCAAACTCCATGATTCTGTGATTCTATAACCTGTTAGGAAGGCCCATCTTCTAGTCATAGGTAGGGCTTCAGTGTTCTAAATTCCAGATGTTTTTTCTTGTGACTGTTCAGTATGCACTCTCTCTTTTTCCCTCCCTCTCACTCTCTCCGTATTGATAGACAAGCATGCTGATTCCTCCACCTCTGCAAAGTCCCCTCAACCAGTTTGTAGGTGAAACAGACAATAGGATGGAGTAAGTAATATAAAACACTTGGAATAGGAAAAATCGCTGGAGGCTTGGGTGGAAAGGTTTCAAGGGCTGCATTGGTCCCTTCATTCTACCCTTATTGTTGCAACAAGAATAAAAATAACTTTCTCCATCCTATTTAACCTGCTGGAATGAAAATAACTTGATATTACCAGGTGTAGATTTTTATGTGAAATGATTGTGAGTTCAGTTCGGTTATGGCACTGAAATTAAATCTGAAGACTCAAAATTGTGCCCGAAGGCATATTCTTTGAGTTTATACAGTATATGTCTTTTACTTCTAGTCCTGGTTGATCAATACTGTTATTCTAGTAGAATACAAAATAATGCAGCATTCATGAAATCTGTCTGCTCTTGTCCTATTATATTCAGGGGGCTGGAATCTACCAGTCCTCTGTTCACGAACCCCATAGATTAAAACAGTGGTTCCCAACCTTTGGTCCTCCAGGTGTTTTGGACTTCAACTCCCAGAAATCCCAGCCAGCTTAACAGCTGTTAGAAATTGTGGAAGCTGAAGTCCAAAACACCTGGGGGACCAAAGGTTGGGATTACAAGGAGACTTCTAACTTGTATTTTTATCCGTGGCAACTATCTATGGAGTAGCAGCTGTCAAGTAGCTTTGCCTCTTCCCTCATAAAATTTAGATCAGAAAAAAAATTAGTGTTAAGTGTTATTTCGTGGAGAGAAAAAGTTTTACGGATTTTATACTTTGGGAGGAAGTTGGCTGAATTCGTTTGCTTGTTTTTTTGTTGCTTCTGCTTGGAGGTAATGATGCTTATGCACTAGCGTAGAAGAATTAATGGGTTTTGCTGGCTTAGTTGCTGCCTGCTACATATACAGCAGTGCAGGATTTTCTATGGATACCTATGATGCCTGCTGTGTGGGAATGGGCTGTCTAGAGAGGCATTTTGTTTCAATGTGGTGAGCAATGGCTGACTTAAACAGCAGCTCAATCCAGTCTTTAATGGTTAAATGTAATACTTTTTTCTCTTTCAAAACTAAATTTGAGGAAGACAGAACCATGAATGAGATAGTAAAATTGGTGTAATTTTCTTTGAAGGTGAAACTAGCAGGTTTGTCAGATGGGAAGATGTTGCTATAGAAAATCATATCCGTATTTTCAAATATATATTAAGGCCTCTCCCATTCCCACCCCCATTCATAGGTACACCATTTATTTTCTTCTCTTTTTGCCTTCAAAAAAAGATGTATTGTTATGGACAAAGTGAAAAGTTGAACAAAGACTTAGGAAAGTCCCACTATTGCTACATGTGTCCATTCTGATGGGGTTACATCCGGTGGGGGAGGCTGCGGTGGAAAGCATCGCCTTTTTTTCATGTCCAGTGCCACTTGCGGTGATATATGCTTTGTGACATTAAAGTTCCCTTGTTGCTTTTTGCAAATAAGAGCACCAGGACCTTCACTCAGTCCCCAGCTGAGCCATGCATGTTGCAAGAGGAGAAAGTGTCTGCTTTGGGTTGCACTGGAAAGCAGCAGAAGGGGGAGGTAGATTCCCAAATCTTTTGTTTTCTTTTGTGTAACTGCCTGTTGTAGATCAGCCTGAGGCAGCTCGTGAGGCTGATGATTTAGAGAAGATTGTGGGATTGTCCATGGGATTTCTTGGGGCAAGAAGTGATGAAGATTCAAATCAGGGGAATGATGCTTCTCTCTGAAAAATCTGACTCAGAAAGTGCAGGGCTTCAAGGTCAGTTAGAGGAGCCAGAAACTGCAACACTAGATAAGGAATCGGGTGGAGAAGTAAGTGGTATAGAAGTCTCCCAGGAAAAAACACCTGGAGTTACGGAAATAAACAAAGGTCTTTGTTTACAGATTAGAGCAGAAATTAGGCATTGCAGGTAAGAGCGATTACATTGGAAAGTTGCAAAGAGAATTCATGGGAAACGAATGCTTTCATGGGTAGCTAATAATTAGCAAGTTACTTACCTAAGAGTTAGTTCAGGCAAGATAGCGTTTGAGTGAGAAACTAGGGCTGAGTTCTCTGGTTCTGGTTTCATGTCAAGCCTTTGGTTTTCGATTCAAGTATTCTGGAAGATTCTGTGTACCCTTTGTATATCCTTTAATAAAATATTATTACTAAGGGGAAAAAAAGTTTTTAGTAAGTTCACCTTGTGCTTGTGGACTTAAACTCTTCTTGTGATTTTGGCTATTCCTGGACTGTATTACCTTTGAATCCGTATGAGACATTTAGAGTCTAGTTGGATTATTGCTTATTGTTAAAGCTTTTTGGATATGCATCTTCTTTCTTTATTCCTATTTTTTTCCTATACTTTTGATGTGTTTTTACAATAAACTGTTTGCTTATATTCTGGACTCATTCATGGTGCTATGGTCATAGATGTTTCCAGGCCTGGGGTACAACAGTGCCTTCCACCCAAATAGCTTCATCCACAGTGATTTATCATTGCATTTGTTTCTGTTCAAGTTGACTGCTGCCCCCACCTTCCCAATCGAACAGCTTCCCAGCTTTGAGATTGGGCTATCTCCTCGCTATTGCTGGCATGGCTGGGTGTCTTGTTCTGAAGTCTAAACAAGCAACTTCCCCTGCGGGGCTCTGCTGGAAAGCTGTTTTGCCAGAAAGGTATTGATGGCAATTGACATGAGCAGAAAGGAAGACAGTAGCTTATCCTTTCTGAGGGGAACTAAACATGTTTCCTACTCGAATATGGGGTATGGGTAGCAATACCATTTCAGTGTGATATATTATGGGTAGGGGTGGTGCTAGTGAATCCGTAGCAACATTGGGGCAGGATAATCTGAATTGCAACTGGATTATTTTGCTGGTGTAGACAACCCCTTAGCCGTCACTTGTTTCTTGTGAGTAGTTTTCTATCTTAAGCAGTAAAGATCGCTTATCTTCTTCTGATCTCCTAGTCTCATGGTAGACAACCAGATTTCTTTGGTGAGCTTGGGGATTTAAAAAAAAATACTAGAACACATATAGAAAAGGGATCAGTAGTGGGGAAAGTTGCTTTTTAACACTTACTCTTAACTTTTCTGATTGAAACAATCTCCATTCCAAAGCTGCTTAACCTTCTCTGAGGGGGAAAGGGAGGCATAATATCTATCTTTCATCTGTTAGCAGAGCTACTGTGACCCATAACGGAACCTCTGGAATCTATCTTCTCCTCCAATGTATGAAGGGCCTTTTTGAATTAGAGGCTTTTGAATCAAAGAAGCTTGATTATAGACTAAACCTAGGTAGTAATTTAGCAATGACATGTGTTGACAACCTCCCTTTTCAACAGCACCCTTGCTATCTCAATGTAAAACCCAGATTAAAAAAACATAGATATGGAAATATGACTAATAAAATGGAAATAATTTTTAAAAAGGAAGTTTTTCAAATAAAAAAAATCTTGGATGTGTTTTGGAGGAAGCCTTCAAGTGGTCTCTAGAATGTTTTTCTTTACTTAGGCAAGGCTTACCTGATCTTGTTGTTCATTTCACATGTGTATGAAACATGTTTTGGATAAAAAGTTTGCTTGCAGATGTTGAATTGCTCCCCTTCTTTGTGGTGTAGAAACTTATCCCTGTCTTTTCCATGTTATTTCTGCTCCTGTTAAGGAAGTAACGTCTAGTATCTATTTCTTGCACAACCACTAGAAGAAGAATAGTACTGTTTGTACGTTGTCTACTGTAATGTTTGATGCAACCCACTATAGAGGGCATTAAGGACAGCAGATTACTTTCTAGAAGGATTAGATGCTGTGCAAAATAAAGCTCTTCTTGTTTTGAATGTTTAGAAGGCATGATTGGAAGAGAAACGAGGAGGTGTTTCACCATTTGAAGGATATTGGAAAAATGGTTAAATCCTTTCAATTGGGGACTTGTGTTTTTTATTTATTTTTTGTTAGGTTAGCTCAAGATTAAGCAGATGTCTTGTCCATTTCAGGCAAGTTGGATTGTTTCAGTAATTCCTTCTGAGCTAGTTGTTGAGATTCATTTAAGATTCAACTTGTCTTATTAAAGGTCATCGCTATTTTATGCCACAATACGGCTATATTCTGATACACAGAAATTAAAGAGGAAAATACACTTTTCAAAGAACAATATTATTTCCACATTTGCTTGCTAGCATTTATAGATCACCTTATATGAAAATGTCTCAGGGATGTTAATTTAAAATGCATTTTTAAAATCTGTAACTGTTAACTATGGAAATAACACTAAAAGTACAATGCAGCATAACATTTGAAAAGTTGTAGATGTTGGGGTTGGTTACCAGGCAAGTATGATTATGATGAAATTAATACCGCATTTGTCCGTTAACATTAGGCATGGGCAATCCATAGTTCTAAATGGTTCTAAAGTACTTACAAAACTAGGGTGCTTTTCTTCTACAGAGTTGCTAAAGTTCTGGTGGTGAAAATTTCAGAACTCTAACAAAACTTTCAAAATTGCATTATAAATGGCAGTTCCTAATTGATTCTGTCATAAAAATTGCCAATAACTAAATAATAATGAAAGTTTGAAAGTTTTGTTCGAGTTTTGAAATTTTCACCACCAGAACTTTAGCAACCCTGTAGAAGCAAAGCACCAGCACCCCCTAGTTTTGTAAGTACTTGAGAACCGTTTAGAACCATTGGATTGCTCATGCCTAGTTAACATAATTCACAAAGTAAATCTTATGCCTTTCAAAAGTTCTACTGAAAGGCTATTACAATCATGTTGGCAAAGTTTGCAGGTTGCATGTGCCCCCGAAGATCATTTTGTGGTCCCTAGGGCCTGCAGGAATCAAAAATATCTCCTCTTCCTCCTCCTCAATTGCACCCAGTTGCACTCTAGGGAGTGAGGACTGTATTTCTACCATGTTTACAAGCTTTTCCAGGGATGAAAAGTTTTTCAAAAAATTGCCCCCAAAATACTCCAAAATTTCAACCATGGGGATTGGGTTATATTTCCACCACATTTTGTCCGGGTGGGAGGGCAGGGGCAATTCAGAGCTAATGTAAGGTTTTATTGAAAACTAAAACATGATGAAAATGCTTGGTGAGTGACCTTTTTTGAAAACTAAAACATGGTGAAAATGCTCCCATACCCCTATTAGTGTTTGAGGGATTTTTCTGTGGGAACAGGTTTGGTCCACCAAAGTCTTCTGGGGGAATAATGAACCTCCCTAGCTCTCCTCACCCGTAACTTGGAGGAATAAATGAGATTAACAATGCAGATTCATCAGCATGTTCCCACAGTAGTGGGGAATGGCTTAGGGCCCTTCTACACTGCCATATAAAATCCAGATTATACGCTTTGAACTGGATTATATGGCAGTGCAGACTCATATAATCCAATTCAAAGCAGATAATGTAGAAGGGACCTCAACAGCAGGAAGCAATACTAGACAGGCATCATCTCACATAACTATATTTGTATGACTGAACATTTATTTCAAAATATCTCACATTAACCCTCCTTTCTAAATTGTATTTTATGTTTCCTCTTCTTCTGTCTAGAAGCAAAATCTGAGAAAGAATCGGGTTGTTCGCCAGCTGCTCAGGAACTGATGACAAGACTGGGATTTTTACTAGGAGAAGGAATTCCCACCTCTGCCCATATTGCTGCAGAAGAAAAGCATGAAACAATGGTATGCTAGTGAAACCTAATTAAAAATAGCAGCCTGGCCACATCTGAAATGCCTTGCTTTCAAAATATTTAATGGAAAGCAAACATAATAATAAGCAATAATGATTGTTTGCATCAGTGTATAGGAATGATACACAGTTATTAAAAGACCGGTGAGAGAGGGAGGGGGATGGACATGCTGTGATTTAATGTTCCCTGTTTTTTTCACTGAAAGATTTTTTTTTTAAAGCTAAGGAAAGTTGAATTGTGAAACATGAATGGATAATTATTTTTTAATTTGCTGCTTCAAATGATGAAATAGAAGGGTTTTTACAGCTAATATTTAGGTGATTTGCCTGCTACCTGCATCACTGATCCCAAGGCACTACAAATGTTCACAATGAACTAAGTAGTGAAGAGCCTTTGGTGGAATTATTCAGTGGGGTGTTCTCTTGATTTCACATTTAGAAATCAGATTGCTATGGCAATGTAAGACAGTTGTCATTTTACTTGCTTTTGTGTAAAACAGGGTCCGTCTGCACTGTACACTTAATGCAGTTTGACATCACTTTAACTGCCATAATGCAGTGCTATGGAATAGAGGTTGTACCTCTTCAGCCTTCTCACCAAACTACAACTCCCAGGATTCCAGAGTTAAAGTGGTGTCAAACTGCATTAATTCTACAGAGCAGATGCACCCACAGTGTCGCTTTCTTATGCCATCCATATTGTGGATATGTATTTTTAACCAAATGGCTTTTGTCCACATGGTGCTTCTAGCTTGACTCTATTTCTCAAGCCAAGCTAAACAATAAGACATTCGTTTAATCTCTGGTGGGTTTCTTCAAGGACTTAGTGGACATCAGCCTTTTCATGTATGGATTGGATGCAGGGAGCTATTCCTTTTGAACTACATATAAAGTTTCCACAACCACCCTGTTGGCAACTGTTTAGCTCCAGAAAAAGCTGGTACTACTACTGCTTACTACTGGGAAAAAGGAAAAACAGTTTGGATAATTACTATGCATCTGCTCTGGTGAACCCCTGGTGGTGCAATGGGTTAAACCCTTGTGTCGGCAGGACTGAAGACCGACAGTTCAGAGGTTCGAATCCAGGGAGAGTACAGCTGAGCTCCCTCTGTCAGCTCCAGCTCCCCATTCAGGGACATGAGAGAAGCCTCCTACAAAGATGGTAAAACATCAAAACATCTAGGTGTCCCCTGAGCAATGTCCTTGCATACAGCCAATTCTCCCACACCAGAAGCGACTTGCAGTTTCTCAAGTTGCTCCTGACACGAAAAGAAGAAGAAGAAGAAGAAGAGGAGGAGGAGGAGGAGGAGGAGGAGGAAGAAGAAGAAGAAGAAGACGAAGAAGAAGAAAGCTGCTCTGATCCTCCATGTAGGATTTTGGATGATAACTCTACCATAAGACAGACTCAGCCTTTCTCATTCTAGAAGACATTTAATAAATGGCAGTGGCAAGTTTTAAAACCAGATCAAAGTCAGTATTTTATCACGATCCGGAATTCTTCCAATATATTTGGAAAGCTGTTTGTGTTCACTTTAGGTTTGCGCTATATCTTCTGCTGAATGTTCATTTCTCTCATCATGGGCGTCATGCTGTGCTCCGTGCATTAATTCTTTGTTTTATTCATCTTGCAGTGCACAGTTGCTAGTCAAGGAGTCAGTCCCTGCTCTACTCTAACAAGCAGCACAACGTCGCCTAGCACCGACAGCCCCTGCTCAACTCTGAATAGCTGCGCTGGCAAAACAGCAGCCAACAAAAGTAGTCCCTGTGGGACCATTAGCAGCCCAAGTTCCACATTGGAAAGCAAGGACAGTGGAATTATAGGTAAGCACTTTAATTCCTAGTAATGCAGACACTTCTTGCAATCCCTTTTACAGCTTGCTTTTCTGTTACCAGCAGGTGGGCTGCTGTGAGACTGCAAAGATATACATAGCTGGAGCTAAAGCTTTCTTGTCCTCATTCATGTTGATACTTGGCTCCAGTTCCAAAATCTCCATGCTCCAAATATTTTTGAACTGCTCTTTCGCTTGAAATAATTATGTCATCCTCAGTGATTCTTTTCTGTTTTTTCTAATAGACATTTAGTCATGCCTAAACTTTCTTTTGATGTAAAGCTTTAGTGGACTACAGCAGTGATGAGTTCCCAAAGGTCCTCACTGGAATGACCCTACTGTGCTGTTCAGATCTCTTGTATTGGATTGAGAAAGGGCTGCATTGCTGCAGGGGGGAATGACCAATCTCATGATAATACAGTGGTTAAGACTGAAGATGCTAGAGCTGTCAGAGTGTCAGATTGCAACTCTTCTGAGATGGATACATCTCAGTTTACATTGTTTAAATTTTGTGATGGTGTTGCAGGCAAAAATAATAACATCAGGAGTAATTCCAATTAGCAATATTGATTTAATATATATAAATATTTATGAGAAAAATATGGGAAATATTGTTATTATTATTATTATTAATAATAATAATAATAATTTATTTATAGTCCATCCTATCTTCCCAAAGGGATTCAGAGCAGATTCCAATCACAAAAAGGCAAACATTCAATGCCCGAACATAACAACTAATGGACACATAATAACAAAAATTAAACACCACAGCATATAAAAAAATTATAACTTAGCAAATGAGAATAAAATTTAATAAAATTTAAACAATCTATTATATATCAGACATGAAACAAACATAAAACAAACATAAGACATGCCATGGAAAGCATGTCATAGGCTTCAATAAAGCATGAAAGGGTATTTTAATTACACTGATATTTATTGTCCTTAAGTGATGAGACAGTATGAGAAGAAAGAGCAAATTTGCTCTGTCTGAGAGAGAGAAGGAGATGGGATGTGAATTGTGGTACTGATAAGAACTTGTCAGTGCTGGTATCTCTCTGATGGTAGTGTCTGTGTTGAATGTGTCTGTGTTTTTTTGCTCTATGGGTTGTGGGCTGGAGGACCCTCAACAAGATCCACAGCTACAATTCAGTAAAATTGCAACTTTAGCCAACACTGAAAACTCCTCATACTGCCATGACCATGTCTGGAACTCATAGATTCAGATCCCGAAAATATTATCTGTCCCAGAACTTTAATTAGTCCTTCCTCTCCCCAGTCTTTCAGAAGTCCAGAACCTCTGTTGCAAAGTTTCATTTCACTTCTTGAAGAATACAGTAAGAACTGTGCTCAGAGCCTCTGTGAATGGCAGCCAGATGATCTCATAGAAGATGGTCTTGCATCTGCTCTCAGAGGACTCTGAGACTTGTACTTTCACTAATGTTTGTTGCAGATTTCTGAAGCACAAGGCCTACTGTTTCCTCCCTCTCATGCTCAATCCCTTCTGATGCAGCTTCTTATTGTATGTTTTCTGGAGTACAATCACCACTATGCACTCACTGTTTTGACATTCACGGATTTGATCATTCTCGAATTTGTCATTGCCCTGCCTTGGCCAATTTCTTCTGCTTTCTAGGAGAGAAACATTGCTTGACTCGGGTTCTTTAGTCCAAAGAGATAGGAACATAGACTGAGTTCATGCTCCCCAGTCCTTGACTCAATGTGTTTCCCATCTCTATGGACTAAGAAGCATGAAAAGTGAGTGCCTGGCAGCTGGGTGCTGTAACCCTTCTCCAAAAAAAGGCTTGAAAGAAGCACACTACCTTCTCTTTTCTCACCTTGATAGCTAAACTCATAGAGCCGCCACAAACTAGCGTCTTGGGAGAGCAAACTGTGCCAGCACGACCGATGACGTCGAAGACTCCACCTCTTTCTCCGCCTATTTCTCCGCAGCCACGTGGTTTTCCCTTTGCTAGGGCAGCGATGTGAGCGCACTCTCGCTGTTGAATTCTGTCAACAGCGAGAGTACGCTCGCATCGCTGCCCTAGCAAAGGGAAAACCACGCGGCTGCGGAGAAAGAGGTGGCGTCTTGGACGTCATCGGTCGTGCTGGCACAGTTTGCTCTCCCAAGACGCTAGTTTGCGGCGGCTCATAGAGGAAGAGAGAGCAGAATGGGCATTGCTTCTTTCCCATTATGGGCTAAGTTTCCATTGGACTCTGGGAACCTTCTCTGTTCTGAGAGAGCCGGGCCAGGAGATAATTGGCACCACCCTCATCACAACTGAAACTGGGGAAGCTCTTGGTTTGGGAGGCGGGCAGTAGTGGCAATCCACCCGCCTCCTGAAGCAGTGCTGCTTTATAAATATGCACATGGCCCCCAGCTTTGTGGGGGAGGGGGGAAGCAACATCTGGGCCTGGAAACCAGGCATGCATTTTTCGTTCTCATTGCTATCTGGGGAGTTCTCCCCGTCAGTCCGCTTGGCAACCTGGGGAGTATATGGAAGCCTTGTCCCTGCCTTCACTGTACTCACAATGTTTCCCCTTTAATGAAGGCCCTGCACTTCTAAGCTCCACAAATGTGGAGGGCCAACTGTGCACTCTAATAACCACGTCAGAGGAACTGCAATCTTGCGGTTACTGACAGGAGCTCTGTGACCTTCTAACTTAGTATTTCCCAAACTCTGGTCTTCCAAATGTTTTGGACTCCAGCTTCCAAAATCCCTAATCATTGGCCAGGTCTGCAGAGGTTTCTGAGAGTTGAAATACAGAACACTTGGAGATCTAGAGTTTGGGAATCACTGCTCTAAGTGCTGCTGCTGAGAGTTAAATAGAAGTCAAGTAAGGCAAAAAGCAAGTAAATGACATTACAGTGAATGTAAATGATGGAAGTAAATTAACTAATTTCATGAAGCACAATAAAGTAGAAAGGTAATACAGAGATTATGTTTGAGGAATCTTATAATATTCAGATGTGAATAACACTATTTTTGTTCCTGGGTTATAAATGTCATTTCCTAATTGGTTCTGTCATAAAAACATGGAAGAATTATTAAAGTGCAAAACTTTGTTTTTGTGGGACATCCTGCAGCATAGTTTGCTCTAGTTTTTCTATGAATCGCTCACAGAGTCTCAACCAATTCCACCAAAAACAAAGTTTTTGGAGTATAACAACTACTTTCAAAGTAAGTACCGCACAATGAAACAGGAAATAGCACTTTCAAACCAGGAACAGATTTTTTTCCCCAAATTTTGTTACATAGTGGGAGTAATAGAATTAGACAGCATGTGCATAGGATAGTGGTGCATAGATTTGCGGGAGGCTTCTACCCAACACATAGCGTGATCCTTTAGATCAAAATGGTTGTACCCAGAAATGTAGTTGGCTTGTGTAACAAATGGAGTACTGTTATATATGCAGTGTGAAATCTGAAGAACATAAAAAGAAGTTGTTGCTATTTAAGACAGTGCATCTCCTAGTTCTGTGTGGCGTGGAAGGCGGTGGTGGGCACAGCATTGGGCTTCAGGCTAGAGAGCCAAAGGCTTACTACAGGCAAGCTGGAGTGCCAGTCTTGTTAGCGTTAGGATGAATAATGTATGCTAGTGAACAATGGAGATATTGGTGAAATGCTGTTGCAGTGCCAAGAAAAAATAATAATTACCTTTTTTATGATGGTCGGTGGAGGAGTAGAATCTTGGCATTGTTTTAAATGGCTAATTAATAATTATTAATAAATTGAGAATAAAAGTCAATGTGGGAGTAAACAAGCACTTCAAATGAACTGCATAGAGCAGTGGTTCTCAACCTGTGGGTCCTCGGGTATTTTGGCCTACAGCTCCCAGAAATCCCAACCAGCTATTAGGATGTCTGGGAGTTGAAGACCAAAACATCTGGGGACCCACAGGTTGAGAACCACTGGCATAGAGCATATGAAAAAATAGCCAGATAGATTGCTGAGGATCTTTGAATGAAGTGTGTGTGTGTGTGTGTGTGTGTCTATGTTCAGAGTCACATGCTTTTTGCTTTCAAGATACATAAGATAGTCAGTTTTACAACTAGGTTGATTTAAATAAAATGCTCCTTCTCACACATTTCCCCATGCAACTTGAAAGACAAATGACTTTCAAGGCTAGCTTCATAGGATGGCATTGGAAACTTTAATGCATGAGAAACAGAAAATGAAATGACAAAGCACTTATTGATCTAATCATTTATATTCTTTTGAGAGCATAGGGGGTGGTGGAGAGAGGGGTTGATGCCATTTCCCACAGCAATCCCTCCTGTTTTGTTTGAACACCAAATGCTAATATATTAATAGTATTAAAAGAACATTTAGTACAGAGTTTAGCAAGTATATTTTTGTAACATCTTTTTTTTTGAGGGGGGCAGGCTTTAACCAACCATGAAAATAACTTGCTTTTCCATATTACTTAAGTAAGGCTCCATTGTATTTCCATTCCTGCTATGTTTTTCTGGGCCAGTAGGCCCTTTGAGTGGCTAAGGCTTCTCTCCTTCTATTTTTTAGTTTTGATTGCCTTGGTTGAAATTGTCAGCCTCTACTGACATAATAGAAGTGGGGGCAGATTTTCATCTTTTTCAGTGAGCTAAGTACGAGAAGAGCCTGGGCGGGTGGCCAACATGAGAGCGGAAATCTGGCGAGATGCCTCCGTTTCAGTATTAAAAAAACTTGAGTGGAAATCTTCCCTAGCCCTCTTTATCCCTTCAATGTATAAATTAAAAAGGATGTTTAATTTGTAATATATCAAGAGGCCAAGTTCTTTCTTCAATCAAAAATTTAAACCTAATAATGTTGTCATAGACAAGTACTTTGTCAGTCTTCCGTTAAATCCTTACAACTTTCAACAATATATGAGACAAGCATTTTGAAATAAGAGGTCATGTAATTCTCATAGTGTATACTTAAATCTTGTTTTTCCCCTGTGAAACTAGACCAAGGATGCTATCTAGTCCAGTTGTTCTCAACCTGGGGTCCCCAGATGCTTATGGCCTACAACTCCCAGGAATCCCAGCCAGTTTACAAGCTATTTGGATTTCTGGGAGTTGAAGGCCAAAAAAATCTGGGGACCCCAGGTTGAGAACCACTGATCTAGTCCATTATGTTTTCAAATAACTCATTGACATGATGACATCATGTTTCTAGTACATACTTCTCATTTGAGGGCCCTTCCAGGCAGGCCCTGTATCCCAGGATCTGATCTCAGGTTTTCTGCTTTAAACTGGATTATATGAATCTGTACTGCCCGATAATCTGGGATAAAGATAAAACCTGGGATCAGATCCTGGGATACAGGGCCTGTCTGGAAAGGTCCTGAGTCTTTCCTTCTATGACAAAGCTAATAAAAAAATCTTTATGGTATCATTATCTGAAATGCTTGAGACCAGAGGTGTTTTGGATTTTTGATCTTTGAACATCTGTATTAGCATCTACATATATAATAAAACATCTTGAATATGGGGCCCACAAAAATCATGTATGTTTCATATACACCTTATACATGTAGTCTAAAGATAATTTTGTACACAGAATTTTTAATACTTTGTGCATGAAACAAAATTTGTGTTTACCATCAGAAAGCAAATGTGTCACTGTCTCAGCCACCCATATGGACAGTTTTGGATTTTGGAGTATTCTAGTCTTTGGGATTTTGGGTTAGAGATGCTGAATGTGGGATGTCTTTAGTGAGAAAAAAAATCTCCCTCCCCAGAATGGTAAAATCCTTCAATGGCATTGAACATTGAAACCCCTAGGTAGAAAAACACAACAATTGGGTAGAAGAAAGAATGGAATAGTATGGCTAGTGGCAGAGGGGGAGCAGGTGGGAGGGTGGAATAGATGAGAGTGAAAAAGCTGGACAAATAGATAAGTCGTTTGTTGGTTAATGTTGAAAAGCTGATTTTGAAATAACCCTAAACAGAATCAATGGAAAAATTGATATATTAATTAATTAGCTTGGGCACAAAGTACTTTTTGCCTTCCTCCCTTAAAAAACTGAGAAAATAAGTGATTGGATTCCAGACAAGTTCTGTCCCACTAAGTCATTCTGTTTTGAGAACATTGCAGATCTTCTTGCGTTATTATCATTCTTTCATCTGGAATTTATTGGGGTTTTTTTCTTTCATTTTCTGTTTTTTAGCAACAGTAACAAGTTCATCTGAGAACGATGACCGCAGTGGATCCAGTTTGGAATGGAGTAAAGATGGGAGTCTCAGAACTGCAACACATCAAGGAATCATTCTTGAACGAAGGGCAGATAATTGTTCACCGGTTGCAGAAGAGGAGACTGTTGGGTCTTCAGAAAGTTTACCAAAAGGAGAAGCATCTTTGGGAGATGGTCCTGTGACTTACACTCAAAACTCTGGCTCATTAGTAATGCCTCGACCTAACTCTGTGGCAGGTAAGGAAGCAGGGAAGGAACCCCATTCCCAGTCAATTCCTGTTGTTGTTTGCAAGAAACAATTGCCATCATATTATATGTGATTTTCCATGTAAATGTATGGTGAAATGGAGTGCACAGTCTCTAACAGAGATAATAATAAAATATTTAAAAACCCACAAAGGTCTGCATAGTGATGAGATGTTATGTTTGGAAAAGGACTCGTGTTCCTTCTGCCAATTGCATTAGAAAGAAGTTGCTGTATGTGTTCCATCTGTTAGATTGAAGTGTAGTAGAAAGCACTCAACCTCTAAATTAAATTAGAAGAGTACACCAAAAGCAACAATTCATAACCTTTGGCCCTCTAGATGTTTTGGGTTTTGGCTCCCCGAATCCTTGATTATTGGCCAAGCTGACTGGGGCTACTGGGAGTTGTAAGTTCAAAATAACACCAGCGTCAAAGTTTAAGAACCATTATTGTAAAGCAGTAGCATTTTTAATATATATTTGTTGTTTTGATAATGTTATGCTTATGTTGTTTACTCTGTATGCATTGGTGTTTGTTACTTGGAAACTGCCCTGAATCCCCTTGTGGAGATAGAGTAGTATATAAATAAAGTTTATTATTATTATTATTATTATTATTGAAAGTTATAAGGTAGACATGGGTAATTCTGGTATTAAACAGTCTTATAAACACAGTCCAGTATATAAGGTATGTGTAGCCGAGGCCCTATCTACGCTGACCATTTAATGCAGTTTCAAACCGGTACTGAAGAAATAATAATAACTTTATTGTTGTACCCCGCTTCCATCTCCTGGAAAGGTCTTGGGTGGCTTACATATGGCACAAAGTGCCTAAAACAGAGCATCAAAATAACACATAGTAGAATACAATAAATAAATCATATAGCATATAAAAACAACAGTTTAAAACTCATAACAGTGCCCAATAACCTATGGTGACAACTATCATAAGACATGGCCATTTTGCAGATGATTACACAAACCACAGAGCACTGATGCGCATTGAGGGCTTTCTTTTTTTCCGTTTTGTGGTAGTTTGTTGTCTGGCCACTGCAGTTTGAAGGTAGCTCCAAACTGCATTAAATGGTCAGTGTAGATGGGGCCGGAGACTACAGTGAAAGTGTGATGGCAGTGTAATATGAAGAAGCGCTTCTTCATAATGGCAAAATGATTCTGGTTGCATACTGGGGGAAACTGTAATATCCTTGCAGTAGAGTGCTTCCCTAATAGCAGATATCCATTATTTTGTCTATAAAAACCCTCAGGAAACCTGTACACTAACAATCCCAGTTAATCTTTATTGATTATTTGGTTTATGAAAATATAGTACATATTTCAGAATGACTCATTGGACCTAGTTTGCTCATTTCATCCACTTATATCAAGACTTGATTTTTTTTTAGTACTACACATAGCCTAGTGATATTATTCCTCATTCACATAATTGTTTAACACTCAAATTACTCCTCTATAATAAAGAACCTCTATATGGGGGCACTTCAGCAATAATAAATATATTATTTGTATATGTTTTATGTGTTTTATTGATTAATTGTGAATTGTTTTAATTGTGTGAATATGTTTATTATTATTGTTGGTTTTACTGGCATTGAATTTTTGCTGAAGTTGTATGCCGCCTTGAGTCCCCTGAGGAGTGAGAAAGGCAGGGTATAAATGAAGCAAATAATAATAAATAATAAAATAATATCAGTAAAAGCATTGAACTCAGATAGATTGAGGATAAGCAGAGGAGCAGGACAAAACTTCCTACTGTGACCACCTTTATTTGTGATTTTAGTTTAATCTCTCACTTTTACAGCAAGAGAACTTACTGACTTGGAAGACATAAATATTAACCACCAAGTTCAGAAGATACATTTATACAAAGATGACATTCTTTTATTTAAGGCTCATTTAATATTTTATGGCGATTGAACAATGTCATCTACACATCCTCCCAACTCTATGAAAAATAAATGTAAACAAGTCAGAGAGCTTCTAGAACTTAATAAACAATAAGAAGTCAAAGAATTTTCCAAGTATTTGTTGTTTTTAAGCATGAGAAGTTAAGCATTTAATCAAACAAAAAAATCCAGAGCAACTATAAAAAACATTACAATATATGTGTAGTAAATTAAAAGAGCAGGACAATCTGAAATGATCTGTGTTGAGTACATTGGTCATAATCATGGCACATATTTTACCAAAAATCTTATTTGTATTTCAGATAATTCCACTTCCCTCCTCCCATATAAATAAAATTGTGACCCTCCAAAAATAGGGAACTATATTTGTGAAAAAACAGTCCCAGATTTTTAAATAGGAATAAACACAAGCAATTGGTGTAAGGGACATAGTCGGCCTCACTCTGTGTTTCAGGCACCCAGTTTACCACGTGGAGTCCCTGGTGGCACAGTGGGTTAAACTCTTGTGCCAGCAATGGTTCGAATCTGGGGAGAGCAGGTTGAGCTCCCTCTGTCAGCTCCAGCTCCCCATGCAGGGATATGAGAGAGGCTTCCCACAGGGATAGTAAAACATCAAAAAACATAGGGGCATCCCCTGGGTAATGTCCTTGCAGACAGCCAATTCTCTCACACCAGAAGCGGCTTGTAGTTTCTCAAGTCGCTCCTGACACAACATTAACTGTTGCTCAGTTTTCATGATTACAATTTTTGTAGCTGTTGTCCTTTGCTAACTAACTACAACCATCCTTCCACTTTCCACCGTTCCACCAGTTTCATGGATTTGATTATTTATGGATTAAAGTGTTCTCTCCAGGAATTTCCAGTTCCTCTGTACAACTATGGCCAATTTCCGCTGGAAACTGCACATAAAGTCACACTGGAGGACCTAGAGATTCCTAGTGAAAAGTCTTTTTCCAAACAGTACATTGAAATGTCTAGACCAGGAGGCAACACTAAATGTCCTAATGCATCTCCCCCTATGAACAACCTCAGAGATTAAGATAGTCTGGGAAGGCCCTGCTCTCAGTCCCGCCTCCTTTGCAGGCAGGATTGGTGAGGATGAGAGACAGGGCCTTCTCATTGGTGGCCCCTTGGCTATGGAACTCCCTCCCCAGTGATATTAGATTAGCCCCCTCCCTCCAAGCCTTCAGAAAGAGAGTGAAATCATAGTTTTGGGATCAAGCCTCCAGAGATGTGCAATAGAAGGATATGGAATATGTGCAATGATTAATGGAATGGTTGTGGTTGCTGTTGTTTTAATAATGGTTGTAATATTTTAAAATGTTTTAATGTGTATTAATTTTCATCTTAATTGAAATGCTTATTTTAATTGCATTTTTTAAGACATTGCCTATGTGTAAAGCCGCCTTGAATCCCCTTCGGGGTTGAGAAGGGCAGGGTATAAATATGGTAAATGAATAAATAAATAAAGGGGGAATATTACAACTATATAAAAACCTAGTTGAAGCCCTCTATAAGAATACATTTGGTTCCAAATTAATTTGTGGAACTGACCTTGGTATACAAATAAAATAAGGCTGGAATAATATTTGGACTTTATAAATTGATTACAGTTGCTTTAAAAGAATTTACAAAGAAAAGAGTGCACAGATGTCAACTAAACCCAACTAAACTCCATAAGGTTACCCAGGAAGTCTCAAATCTTTGTTGGCTTTGGTGTAGGGATGTAGGTTTTTTGAATGCTTATAAAAAGATTAAACATTTTTGGTGAAGAATTGTTGTTGATGATGATGATAACAATGGGACCTTGCCACATGCATCTTTTTCTACGATCTTATTGAGTGCTGTCCAAAATGATTATTGCAAGAGCATGGAAAGATCTTCATTGGATATCACTATGATGTTGGCTTGACAAGGTGTGAAACATAGCACATGCTGAAAACTGACCTTCCTGCCAGATCAACTAAAGAAGAGATAACAGAAAATAACTTCCTGGACAATTTGATGATTGTCTCAATCTCAATGAAACTGACCAGACATTGTGATAGGCTCCTCCAGAACAACAATTGAGCTTTGGGAATAACAGATTCTGATATATATTACTACATACTGTATTTCTTTGATTCTAAGCCACACTTTCCTCTCCATATAAACAAATGTGCTGCATCTTAGAATTGCAAGGTCTATTTTATATAGACAGCTTCTTTCTGTTGATGGTACTGAAATTTGTGTGCATATTACAATCAGTGGTGTCTTAGAATGGGAGAAATACATTAGTTGCAAAGTAGACATTGACATTTAAATGAGCTTTCCTGGTAATTACATCAAGATTAACTGTGTTAGTGCTTTTTCTTACCAACACTGGCTATGCCAGACAGAGGGGAGATAATGTAATGAGTTTCATGGTTATATATAATCAAGTTTTGTTACTTATTGAAATCTGAGAAATAATTACTTTGGAAATTGTGGCCAAAGAGACAGGGAGCCTGAAATCCTAGCAGACAGATACTTTGCAGAGAACATTTGGCTGTAAACTGTTCTCATTAAAACTAATGAGGGAATTAGCAAAATGCTCCATTTAAGAGTAACAGAAAGGTAGGCTTAACTATGTATGTTTGATCAAAACCTTTCCCCGTAATTGATGAAAACTCAGGGATGGTTGAAATAGGTGAGATATATTCCTGTGATCATGATGTTCCCTTTTGGAGCTCCTGCCATGGAGGGGATTGGTATATTCATGTTAAAGTAGCTACGCTTGTACTTTAGGTTCATGCACTACTTCCTGCATACAAATGGGGACAAGTGGGAACCAGCCCAGAAAGCTTTAATGAGATTTGAGTACCATTCTGAATGTGCACAATCTTATCCTGAATCCTGTGTCCCTGAGCACGAACATAACATGACAAATGATACAATGACCCCTTATTTTGATCTGATATATTCCTAAGCTTTTTATCTGCAGTGGAATTGGAAAGTTTACTAATGTCCTTCTGTGTTTGCTTGCTGGCATAACTTAAACCATGCTCCATTTTCTCAGTTTCTAAGTAGACCAGCTCTGTCCCATTTTCTGTTCTTTGTTTTTAACTTCTTATGTATCACTAATTTGTGTTTTGGCAACATGGAGTAAGTTTAAAAGCTGTTTGGAATATAATACATATCAGATTTCCCCCCCTCAAAGCCCTAATAAGAAGAACGATTGGGGGAAAGGTCTTCTCCAGATTTAAAAAAGCACTTGGATCATGTAAATATTTACTAATGGCTTAATGCTGGAATTAGCCTTTTCCATAAGGAACCAGATTTTGTGCCAGGGTGGTCTGAGGGGTTTGGTATTTGTCTTTATACAAATTGTGGAGTGCCTCTTAAATGCATGAACTTACGACCCTGTTGCTTTTATATTAAAATACTTTTTTATCATAGATGCACCGATTTACCATTTTTGTCTTCTGGAAAATTATGAATTTATCAGACACCAACATATATGACATATCTTGGTGCTGATTTCATTGGAAAGCTGCTGGAGTGTTTGTAGTGGCCAGAAAGTCGATTGAAAAACTGTAATTTTGTGTGTCTTTGAGACTCCATTTCATTGCAAACCCCCTGAATTAACCTCAAACGTAAAAAATACATAATGTGGATAGTTCACCTCCTTTATAAAACTCATCCTGTTATTAATGATGCTGCTTATTATGAAAGTACAATAGAGTCTCGTTTATCCAACCTTTGCTCATCCAATATTCTGTATTATCCAATGCTGTCCGCCTCCCACCTGGATCTGCAGCTGTTTCAATACATTGCAATGTTTTGGTGCTAAATTTGTAAATACAGTAATTACTACATAACAATACTGTGTACTGAACTGCTTTTTCTGTCGATTTGTTGTAAAACATGGTGGTTTTGGTGTTTAATTTATAAAATCATAACAAAATTTGATATTTAATAGCCTTTCTTTAATCTCTCCTTATTATCTAACATTTTTGCTTATCCAACGTTCTGCTGGCCCATTTATATTGGATAAGCGGGACTCTATTGTGCTTTGTAAATGCGTAGAATTTCAGCCCTTGTAATCAATTTAATATTTGCAGATGTTTGTAGTTGAGTTTAGCCATTGTCCATTGATTTCTTTCAGTTTTCCACTGCATTGTGCTGAAAAGGCAAGCTACATTTTCAGTGTATAATATGGCATGCCTTAGTAAACATTCATAAATCTCTGAGTTTAGTACAGTTCCCTCCTACCCATGAACTTGGGATCATGACCACTTTCTTGACTACTTTTCAAGTAGTTTTTCTTCTTACTTAATTCTGAGGATGACCAATTTACTTCCAGTATATTTCACAATTTCCTAAAAGCTTTTACGGTTGGACACATATGTATCTTTGCAAACAGAAAAGCTGAGAATCCTACCATTAATGAGTGATTGTTGATGTGTTTGATGCTGGGAAAGTACTGTGCACAGTGTCTGCCTGCAAGATTTTGGACTGTCAATAACTCTGAATGAAATCATTGGGGCAGAAGATTCATCTGAGCTGCCTTGCTGTGTTTCGACAGGGAAATACTGAAGCTTTAAAATATAATTTGACTGCCAAACTGGCTGTAAAAAAAATTGGTATATGCTTCTTCTCTTATCTGCCACCCACCAGTAAATCAGCAGTTTTAAATCCTTCCTGATGGTTTTTTAATATTAAAAATCATGAACCACAAAGGACTGCATTTAATTCAAAGAATGGCACTTTGGGCCAGACAGTCCTGTTGTGGAAGCAGAGTATTTGAAAATTGTTTCTTATTCTTTAGGAGGAGAACGTTATATATGCTTTACAGTGTTTCCATGCACAGAATTATTTCTCAGTGTAGAATGCTTTTGTTCATGTGATGATGTCTGTTGCACACTGGCGAGTGTTTTGACTACTTTGTATTATGAAGAATTAATTGAAAATTCACATCAACCATTAGGATTTTAGGGCCATGGTAAGTAATGACTGACACATAAAAAGAAAGTAGTAATTTGACTGTTAACTAACTCCATGCTGCTAGAAGCTCAAGGTTTTCAAAGTCACTGGGCTGCTAAAAGACCGAGTATGCTGTGAAGGTACAATTTCAAGGCCGTTTTTGTTGTTACATTACGTTTGTAATGTCATGGCACCAGAGCCCTTTCCCTTCACAGTATAACGTTTACTTTGATTTTAAAAAATCCAAAGGTTGAGTGGTATGCCTTGGTTTCCGCTGCTCCTGCTCCTCCCCATTTTCTTCTCCTTTTGCTTCTCCTCCTTCTATTTTTCTACTCCTGCTTTTTCTTAGTCTGTTGTCTTCTATGACTATTTCTCCCTCCCCCTCCCTCCTTTTATTCTCTGGCTCCTGTCTATGTTTCTGCCCAGGAAAATGCACATGAACAGTGGAAATATGTTAATTAGAGGTTACATTGTGTCAGCAGAAATGCATCTAAGCCTATGCGTGCCAGTGTACACAAAGAGCCAAATCTGAAAGATGACAATTGTACAGAATTTCACTGAAAGTCACTTTATCAAATGAAAGGAACAAACAGCGGTAAAAGAACAAGAAACGTGTCCACACAGTAATCCACTTTCTGCAGATCTACTTTGCTCCAATAACACTGATGGAACCACATTTCAAATTGTAACAGGAAATGATGGGTATTCCATGTATGCCTTGCTCCATGTTTATATAGCTGTGATTAGCCCACCTATTGCTAGGCACACTTTCTGAACTCCATAGTCCATCAGTCTGACCATTTAATGTTGTTTTTACAGCAACAAGTTCCACCAAGCTGGAAGACCTGAGCTATTTGGATGGGCAGAGAAACACACCACTGCGGACCTCAATTCGCTTACCTTGGCACAATACTGCTGGAGGGAGAGTTCAGCAAGAAATGAAAGGTAAATTATAAATTAAGTGATGCTTTTATGAAAATCATTGGCCATTTTAGGATTATTTACATTCTTTTTGTGTTACAAGTAAGAATTTGCAGAAGTAGCATTTGCGTAAAGAAAAAAAATCTAAATACCTAGGTTCTTGTGGGTTTTTTCGGGCTATAGGGCCATGTTCTAGAGGTATTTCTCCTGACGTTTCGCCTGCATCTATGGCAAGCATCCTCAGAAGTAGTGAGGTCTCACTACCTCTGAGGATGCTTGCCATAGATGCAGGCGAAACGTCAGGAGAAATGCCTCTAGAACATGGCCCTATAGCCCGAAAAAACCCACAAGAACCTAGCGATTCCAGCCATGAAAGCCTTCGACAATCTAAATACCATTTCCTCCTCTTACACGTATAAGCCTGGAGCTAAGAACTCTGTCATCCTCATCAGACACTTGAGTATATTCTATGAGAAAAGGGGTGAGTATGTACCTGGAGGGGCCCCTGGTGGTGCAGCGGGTTAAACCGCTGATCTTCTGAACTTGCTGACTGAAAGATTGGCATTCAGATCTGGGGAGTGGGGTGGACTTCTCTACTTACATCTGGATTAAAGAGAGGTGTTTCCTTTTGGAGTTTGTTCTGCTTTGTATCTGCTGTCCTGAACTAACCAGAAGGTGAGACCCATCCTCTCCAGTTATCCCTTCATAGATTTATCCGTAAATGGAGGTCTTGCAGGAACAGTACTTCACACCTGCTTGAAAGGTTTCTGTGATGACTGAAGAAGAAAGCCCAGACAGAATAGATCAAACAGGAAGGGTCAAAGGCAATAGCGATATAGATCAGTGGGAGAATAAGATCAAAAGCGATCTGTGCACAACCTGTCGCAAAGCAGTTTAATTAGCAAGTCACCTGTCCAGAACAAAATGTGCACAAGTATGACTGTTTCTGCCCTTTTCAGAAATTAAAGGATTCATACCAAAAGGATGGCATTAACAATTTAGACTCATTGGGCTCTTTATATAAATTGCATTTGATAATAAAAACAGTTCAATGATTTTATTTTCCCACTATTGCTGAAGTGTTTCAATGTTTTTGGATATTTCATGGGTGGGTTTTGCTTAGCATGCTTCTCACGTGTTTGTGAGTAGCCATAGAAACCAATAGCAGTCTGTCAGATTAGTATTAAATAAGGAAGACATTGAACTTGACCATAAGGCGCTGTGGTGACCGTTGTACAAAATATCTTCAGCCACAGAACTGAATGTGAGCACTCACATAAGTATGAGAAACAGAGGTTCCTTTTACTGAGACTTGCCACTGGAGCACATTTACGCTATAAATTTTTGTTATTCCGTTTTAATTGCCATGATTCCATCCTATGAGATTCCAGAGTTCGTCTTTTGGGGGCATTGGGTGCTCTGGCTGAGATTTCTAAATGCAAATCCAAACTGCCAATCCCAGGATTCCTAGGACAGAGCAAGTGGAAAAATAGCCCCACAACTGCTGGATGAGGCTTTAACTTACTTGCAGTGGCAGCAGCAGCTTTACCAAGATTCAATATTTCCATTCTACAATGGTAGGAACTAAATCTAGGATATTTTGTGTGTACAGCACAACAGTCTCCCCTCAGCATTTCCACTACTGTTATTTTGCATTTGCCAAGATAAAAGTTGAATTTCCAAGATCACATAAGATGAGGCAGTTTGGTTACTTGCCACGTAGCTCTAGAACAGCAGAAGATGTAGTTGTGGGAGAGTACCAAATATATGTGTGTGTGTGTGTGTGTGTGTGTGTATTTGTGTCAGGTGCAACTTGAGAAACTTCAAGTTGTTTCTGGTGTGAGAGAATCAGCCGTCTGCAAGGACGTTGCCCAACGGACGCCCAGATGTTTTACCATTCTGTGGGAGGCTTCTCTCATGTCCCCACATGGGAAGCTGGAGCTGATAGATGGGAGCTCACCCTACTCCCCGGATTCAAATCACCGATCTTTCGGTCAGCAGTCTTGTCATCTCAAGGGTTTAACCCATTGCACCACCAGGGGCTCCTAGTGGCAACCATAACACTCTGATAATGTGGGCACTGGCACAGTGATGGCTTGAAGATCTGTTGTGCGTTTTTGGTTTTTATTAATGCTCTTCTGGATTACTAGTGTGGTAGATTCAGGGTCATACAGCATTGGGACATGAGGTAAGAATGGGATGAGTGACAAGAAGCAAGTCTACCTTTCTCTTCTACATTGACCAAATTACAGAGTAGTAAGTTCCCATTCAAAAACTTTTGCACTGGGAAAAGTATTGATCTAAATTTTGTATTCAGAACAGTTATATTCTTTTTATATTGGTCATATATGAAAAATAGTAGACTACACATGTACATCTCATTTAATTGCCTGAAAGCATATTCTCAAAACTCTTTTTTGGCCTGAAAATCTTGAGAGTGAGGCCTACTGAACTTGGATGTTATGATTTCATATATTCATCATCATCATCATCACTTTATTTCTTAATTAGTCGCTCTCCACCAAGGTGCTCCGAACGACTTACAATTTAAAACAGTTCATACACAATATAAAACATTCAATATAAAAACATTCAATATAAAAACATTCAACATAAAACATTCAACATAAAAACATTCAGCAGTGACTATGGCAAAATTTGATCCGGTTACTTAAGTGCACAACCAAACAGCCAAGTCTTGAGCGCCTTTGCAAAAGGTCGCAACTCCGACATTGCTCTAATATATGAAGGCAATGAGTTCCACAGAATTGGAGCATAGATCGAAAAAGCTCTACGCCTTGTAGCTTCCAAATGTGCCTCCCTAGGACCCGGTATGTAGAGGAGATTTTCCTGGGTGGATCGAGGTGACCACTGATGGGGAAAAGGAATGAGGCGGTCCCTAAGATATAAAGGTCCTTGGCCATTTTGAGCTCTAAATGTCAGGATCAGTATCTTGTAAGAGATCCTATGTTCTATTGGTAGCCAATGCAGTTGTTGCAGAATCGGTGTAATATGGCATCTTATAGATGATCCCGCTAGCAGCCTGGCTGCCGCATTTTGGACCATCCAAATCTTCTGGGTCGTTGACTTCGGAAGGCCAGCATACAAGGCATTGCAATAGTCCAACCTTGTGGTGACTGTTGCGTGGATTACTGTTGCCAATGCTTCTACCGAAAGGTAGGATGCCAATTTCCTTGCCTGGCAAAGATGAAAAAAGGCCTGCTTACTTATGGCAGTGATCTGGGCCTCTGTAATGAATCTAACCTTTTGCCAGGAAGACCGAAGCCTGGAAAGTCAGTAGCTGACATGTTGAGAGACAGGCAGGAGAGCTAAGAGGGAAGAGGGAGGAGTGAGCCGGCTCCTGATTGGCTAGAGCAGTCAGGGGAGGAGTTAGGTTTGAGAGGGAAAAAAGGCTGTGTCTTTTTGACAAGCAGGGGGAGTTGAGCTTTAAACATCGAAGAGTGTAGAAGGATAGTTAGGAAGAGGGAGCTGTGAAGAATTTAGACAGGGAGAGAGAACTTTTGAAGTGAGCCTTGTAGTTAGAGCATAGGAAAGGCAAAGGTTCCTGAAGCACTGTACATATTAGGGTCAGTGAAGGAAAGCCTGGTTTGCTCTGTGAGACAGTCAGTGTACTGTTCTCAGGGACACACTGTGTCAAAGTAGTGAGCAGTGTGAAGCAAGGAACTCACAGGGAACAAAAGTTAACGTCTTATGATAAGACTGCTTGTCTAACCAGCTAAGCCTCTGAAACGCATTACACTTTTGTACCACTCTTTTTAAGAGTTGATTTGTTCACCAAGTTTAAATAAACCTGTTTATAGTTTCATCTTAAACTGATGTCTGCCTCGGTCTGTCACAATCATTAGACCTCTGTTAGCCTGAAGACAACTTAATTTCAGTCCAGTCAGCGAAAAGAAGCAGCCGTTAAAGAAGAACTAAGGGCTTGAACAAACTTTACCTATTTACACATTCACACTTACGTTTTCCTCAGACATTAATTGAGGTGGTGGCGGCGAAACTACCAATTACATCAGTAATTAACATCGTTAACACAATTGGTCACTTAATAATAATATTGAGGTGGGATAAGAGAGTCTTTCCCCCTTGTCATAGTCATTTATCCTGGTTAAAGTAGTGTCCAGCTGAATGTTAACTCCTTTACATTGCTGGGCAGTGTGGTGGGATTGTTTGTCCACCCTGCCAAGGTTATCGTTTATCTCCTTTACATTGGTGGGCAGCGGTGGGATTTGTTGTCCCCCCTGCCAAAGATTACGCTTATCTTTATTACATTGGTGGCAGCGGTGGGATTGCTTGTCCCCTCTGCCCAGTGTGTCGTTGATCTTTGTTACAGCCTCCATCGTCAGTGATGAGTCCAACACAACCCTAAGGCTTTTAACAGTGGCAGATGGAACCAGAGCTTCCCCATCGAAATCAGGCAGAGACTGGGTTAATTCTGGCGGCTGGCTGGGCCAGAGTATCTCAGTTTTTGCAGGGTTGACTATATCCAGAAGCATGTGTATGTGTCCAAATCTCTGTTGAGGTTTTAAAAAACAAACAAACATACAATTATAACATTGATTTGTATTGATCTTGAACAGAGAAGCCGTTTTGAAGTGCGGAAGCTGACGTGAACTCAAAATACACATTTTCTGCTCTGACATAGTTTTGGTTCCAGGCCATGTTAATAATGAATGTTCAGAGTAGATCAGTTTTGTCTTATCATGTTTCGGTTATTTTGCCTTAAATCGATTGTTCATTGCTTAAGATATGGTCTTCTAACACATTCTTTTCCTTTTCTCAGCACGTTTTGTCCCCTATAAGCCTCAAGACATTTTGCTAAAGCCACTATTGTTCGAGGTGCCAAGCATAACAACGGACTCTGTGTTTGTCGGAAGAGACTGGCTGTTTCAAGCCATAGAGGAAAAGTTGAAGAATACAGAGCAGGCAGAAACCAGGGGAGCCATCGTCGTTGGAAATGTGGGATTTGGGAAGACTGCTATTATTTCCAAGCTTGTGGCACTTAGCTGCCATGGAAGTCGCATGAGGCAAATTGCTTCCACCAGCTCCCACTCTCCTCCCAAAAGTATGTTAGAACATTATAACTTTTTTTTAAAAAAAAGATTATTTTATTTTGTATTCAGTGAAGCCAAAACTTACTGTATTTACATTTGTGGAGTTGATTTCCAAAAGGTTTGAAATCCAGGTGAACAAATTTTACAGGTTCCAAAAAAAAAGTGCTGGAGGATATGAATTCTTTTGCTATAAAATGCAATTTCCAAACCCTGTACCAAAGTGATTTGATACATTTTGATAGTTCTGATATGTACATAATATTCAACTCCTCGCCAACAACTTGCTGCCATCTATAACTCATAAAAAATGGTTTCCTTCACGTTTTGGGATCATCATAGCACCCTTCCTCCTTTCTGCCATGGATGCTTTCTTTGTTACCCCCCCCCCCCCCCCATCCACAATTATCTTATGAACCCACACCAAATTCATTGAAAGCATTTCCTAGAACCAAGATCAGATGTTGTACTGTGGCATGTGAGGCCTTATTATGAAATTAGCTTTTTCTTTTTAAGGTTCCATAACTTCTGGAGTTTATACAGTTTCCGTATCTTTCTGTGTGAACTGTATCTTCTATTGTAAGCTGTTCTACTGATCATTTAGGTCAGTTGTGTCCAACCTTTGGTTCTCCAGGTGTTTTGGACTTCATCTCCCAGAATTCCTGACCATTGCACAAGCTGACCAGGGCTTTGGGGAGATGGGGTCCCAAATACCTGGAGAACCAAAGGTTGGACACCACTTATTTAGATGCTGAGATCTAGTGTAACAATTTGGTGATATATATTGTGATAGTTAGTTACCCTGGAGCCCCTGGTGGTGCGGTGGGTTAAACTGCTGAGCTGCTGAACTTGCTAATCCAAAGGTCACAGGTTCGAATCTGGGGAGCGGGGTGAGCTCCTGTTGTCAGCCCCAGCTTCTGTCAGCCTAGCAGTTTGAAAACATGCAAATGTGAGTAGATCAATAGGTGCTGCTCCAGCGGGAAGGTAATGGCGCTCCATGCAGTCATGTTGGCCACATGACCTTGGAGGTGTCTGCAGACAACACCAGCTCTTTGGCTTAGAAATGGAGATGAGCACCAACCCCCAGAGTTGGACACAACTGGACTTATTGTCAGGAGAAAACCTTTACCTTTAGTTTACCTGGTATAGTATTGCCAGAATATTTCCTTTACAATATGTATCGTATGTGTGAGGAGAAATGATATATTATGACATTAAAATACCCCCTCGTTTTTGCTCCTTAGGTTCTTATTATTTATTGCTCTGGCTCCTGCATTAAAAGGATGCTGAGAAAGTGTCTGCCATTTTTTTGTGGATGGCTTTTGCTGCTGTTCTTTGGGATGTACTTTTTCCACCATTTTAGACAATAAGTATAGTATCAGATGTCTTGGTAAAAACCTGGCCAATCATTAAGCTTAATCTGTCTTCAAAAAGTAAACTCTGAGGAAAATTACACTCATAGCCCAGCAGGAGGGAGTATTCATTGGGGCAATTATTGAGTTTACGGCACAGCATGTTATTCTCTTGGGTTGTATTTTAGCTGAAAGAATTGGAGAGCAACATTTCTAGGAGGCGGCAGCAAAGCAGAAAGTGTGTCCAGGTCAAACCCAGATTCTGTTTGATGTATTATTGACTCTTATTCCCTGTCTCCTACATTTGTCAGATAATGGTGGCATTTCAATTGTGCAGACTGCCTTGGAAGGCTAATGCCAGCAGGTGCTTCTTGTTGCGTTCAAAGAAATGCTGTGCTGAGAATAGGAAGAAATAAAGCTTTCAGTTGAGACTATGGCAAAATGCCTCTGGATAAAGAAAGGCTGAAATAATAAGGGATTAAAGTGGAATTCGATGGAGTAGGAATCATGTCCACTTTAAAATAAAAAGTGAGTTCATATGAGAATCAAATAGTGAAGAGATGAGGTAATCTTCTTGCTCTCCGGCCAATCATTGAACACATTCAAGATGCTATTTTTTCATTCATTTTGCTTCGTTGACCAGGAGATGGCTTGATAGAAACTGTAAATTGTCCTGTTTTGTTTCTTATATGAGTCATAAAGTATGGCTTGAACCTATGTTTCCTTCCATTGCATATTTGTTGTCACACAAAGTTGGATCCAGAGAAAAGCCTACAAAATTGCTGCTCTGTTTTCACTCTTGACACCTGTTCATTTGCTGAAAAGTATTTGGGGACCCTGCTGAGCAAGTTGTTATGGCAGGAGAGAGTAGGAACACCCATAATTTGGCTCAATTCACAGACAATACCTTGGTTTGGTTTTTAGAGATCTCCCATTTTTCTTCAGCCCTGCCTTGGTTTTAGAGCAATGGTTCTCAACCTGTGGGTCTCCAGGTGTTTTGACCTACAACTCCCCGAAATCCCAGACAGTTTATCAGCTTGTTAGGGTTTCTGGGAGTTGAAGGCCAAAATATCTGGGGACCCACAGGTTGAGAACCACTGCTTTAGAGTATTCTAAACCTTGTGACAGTCTTAGGCCCTATCTACACAGTCATATACCATTAAAGCCTTGGCAGACTGTGCAAAACGAATCTGTGAACCCCACCTCCTCCAAGATGAACTGAACCACCTCAACTGGGCTCTCCAGGCCAATGGATACTCCACCTCAGACATCAGAAGAGCTGCAAGACCAAGAACAAACCACGAGAGTAAAGATGAAGATCCACCCAGAGGAAAAGTGTTCCTGCCATACATCAAGGGAACCACTGATCGCATAGGGAAGCTGATGAGGAAACACAACATACAAACAATCTACAAACCCACCAAGAAAATCCAACAAATGCTACGTTCAGCAAAGGACAAGAGAGATCCTCTCACCTCTGCAGGAGTCTACCGTATACCATGCAGCTGTGGACAAGTCTACATAGGGACCACCAAACGCAGCGCCCAGACACGCATCAAGGAACATGAAAGGCACTGCAGACTACTTCAGCCAGAGAAGTCAGCCATAGCAGAGCACCTGATGAACCAGCCTGGACACAGCATATTATTTGAGAACACAGAAATGCTGGACCACACCAACAACCACCATGTCAGACTACACAGAGAAGCCAATGAAATCCACAAGCATGTGGACAATTTCAACAGAAAGGAAGAGACCATGAAAATGAACAAAATCTGGCTACCAGTATTAAAAAACTCTAAAATTACAACAGCAAAACAACAGAGAGGAAACAACCAGGCACAGATTAACACCTCCCAGCAAGAGATTTTCCCAGGCTCAGGCAGGCCTTGTAATGCTAATGAAGGTGATCAGCTAAACATTCACACCTAACTGCAGCAGGGAAGAGCTCCTTGCCCCACCCCAGCCATTCCACAGATATATAAACCCATTGTCCTAATTCCAACAGACCTCACTACCTCTGAGGATGCTTGCCATAGATGCAGGCGAAACGTCAGGAGAAATGCCTCTAGAACATGGCTCTATAGCCCGAAAAAACCCACAAGAACCTAGTGATTCCAGCCATGAAAGCCTTCGACAATACATATACAGGGTTAGTCAAAATGCATAGGCCAATAAGCCATTCAATTGAATGGCTTATTGGCCTATGCATTTTGACTAACCCTGTACTATGTTGTTCCAAACTGCATTATATGGTCAATTAAATTGCATGGAGCCACCGGTGGCGCAGTGGGTTAAATTGCTGAGCTGCTGAACTTGCTAACCAAAAAGTCACAGATTCAAATCCGGGGAGCGGGGTGAGCTCCTGTGGTTACCCCCAGCTTCTGCCAAGATGAAGTACTTTGGCCACATCATGAGAAGAAAGGAAAGCTTAGAGAAGAGTATGATGCTGGGGGAAATGGAAGGAAAAAGGAAGAGGGGCCGACCAAAGGCAAGATGAATGGATGGTATCCTTGAAGTGACTGGATTGACCTTGAAGGAGCTGGGGGTGGTGACGACCGACAGGGAGCTATGGCGTGGACTGGTCCATGAAGTCATAAAGAGTCAGAAATGACTGAATGAATGAACAACAACAACAACAACAACGGCCAACCTAGCAGTTCGAAAACATGCATATGTTAGTAGATCAATAGATACAGCTTCGGCGGGAAGGTAACAGCGTTCCATGACCTTGGAAATGTCTATGGACAATGCCGACCCTTCGGTTAAGAAATGGGGATGAGCACCAACCCCCAGAGTCAGACATGACTGGACTTAATGTCAAGGGAAAACCTTTACCCTTTACTAAACTGCATTATATGAGTCTCAACTGACCATTTAATATAGTTTCAAACTATTATATGGCAAGGAAGATGGTTCCTTCGTGGGAGGAAGGTACTGCAGGACCAGAAAGTCATCTTTAACTGATTCTTCTATAGAACTTATTTTCCTTTTCTTGCACTTTATTTCTTTGTGTGTTTGAGGCTTATACCAATTGGTCTTTATGTGTGTATGTTTTCAAAAATTGTGGCCTTTCTGGAATGCTTCTGCATATGACTATATATAGTGAAGTTTACAATTTTGTGAAGAGAATAGAAATTATATCAGTTGTACACAAATTAATGTAGCTGAAACTGAGCAATATTGGAGAGAAATCTGTGTGCGTGAGACAGAGAGAGCTGGAAGGAAGGAGACTTTATCCACACCAAAATATGTTGGAGATGAATGGTTGGCTCAGGAAAAGGTCTATACATATATCGTATTATATACGCTAGGATTTTGTTATCAAGTGAAATGCAGCTTTGGGGTTCATTTGAGGAGTGTGTCTATTATTAGAAGGGAATTTAAATTGTCCCCAGCTTTCTGTTTTTGATTTGGATATATGCTCTTACAGCACCACTGAATTAGTACAGCAAATCTTCAAAGTAGAGGGATGAACATGTGCAGCTACATAAATGAAGTCATAACTGGTAACACATGAGGACAGGCGGGGGAGTTCAAACAATGTTTAGATTTCTGTAGAAGACTAAACATCTCCAACCTTACAGATATATAATTTCTACCACAAAATGAGTGTCACTACTTATAACTCTAGTTTCTGCCTGCCTTCTTCCTCACAGCCAATGACCCCTGTCAAGAGATCCCGCTCAGCCAGCTGCCCACTTCTGGCATCAGTACCATCAAATCCTTGAACTGCCCTCCTGCTCAGGAACATCAGAACCAAATGGAAGAATCAGTTAGACGTCTTGCTTCAAAGGTAACACCCTCATAGTGAACAGCTCTTTCACAGTTCTCCCAAAATATTACCTTGTTCTTGTTGTAGTTGTTTGGGACTGCAAATATTCTACTTGTCAAAGAATTAAGAAATCAGTGTCTATGTGGTCAGTCCTCCACCTTTGCTGGGGTTCTGGACATAGGGCCCCGTGGAAGTGTAAAAGTGGATATAGAAAACCTAATATTTTCACCTGGGAGAACACTTCTCTAGAAATTTCTAGGTCCTTCTGGTCAGTTTCCACTAGAGCTTAACCACAGAATTGTACTGGAAGGGTAGCATCTACCTGGCTACTTTATCTGGAAGTGGGGAGAACCATCTCTGTGGCAACTGCATAATGAAAAGAGATTCACATGACCTTGAACCACATTAACAAATGTTGTGAGTTGCCCCAGAGTTTCTCTGAAACTCAGAAGCAAATTTGTACCCTGGACCCATGTAAACAGCTAGCCCAGTTCTAATACAGAACTGGCCATTCTATATTCTCTGGGCTTGGGTAGCCCTTGGACACAGAATGGCACTTGGCATTTATGTTATATTGCTTTCATAGTGACAACCACAAGGCACAAAATGGCTACTGGTCCTTGGTTGGTTCCTGGAGAGACATCAGACAGGGCACAAGGGCAGTTGAAGAAGGAGTGGGGGGAAGGTGGGGGCAATTCTTTCTCTCCCCCCCCCCCCAGTTCAACTCTGATGATCTGGTTGACAGCACTCCAGGTGACAAGCAATAGCCACTAGCTATTTCCCATGCAGTGGCCACTACTGTGACGATAACAGCAAGGGGACAATCAAGGTGGACACCCTGTAGTGCCAAAGCAAGTTCAGTACTAATGGTTCATCAAGACACCTTATGGCCTCTGCAATATCCTGTGAGGCAGTGGTAAAAAAACATGCCAGACTGGTCCTGGGATAAAATGTCTGTGTAAAACCACTCATAGAGATCCCTACAGAGATGCTTTCTCAAGGAATCATTAGTTGTTCCAGCATGACTCCAAGACCTCCAGTGGAAGTTGACCATAGAGTCATTCTGGAGGTCTTTCTAGAGAAAACACTTTAATCAAATTCAAAATAATCAAATCTGCAAAAGTGAAATCCACCAATGTTCAGGGCTGACTTCAGGTTAAGCCTATGTGTATTCTTTTTTTTTTTAAATTTTTTTTAACAAATCTTGTAATTCACTTGATTGTTTTGTTGTAAGCGAATAACAAGAAGAGTCTGCATAATTCTGGCAAAGACATATGGGCAGTTCATATTCCCTTCTTTCTCTTTACCCTGTTTTTTCCCTTTTCCCCTTCCTGACCATGCAAGGAAAAGCAGTTTGACTTGAACTGTAGGAGTGTATTTTAGGGGTTTTTTTTTTTTGTCTCATTTAGGTTTTTTGTCTCAATTTGGCAGATGGTGATCCATAATTCGAAAGGAAATTGCTACACCCCTCCCTTTCTGTCCATTAGTTTATTCAGTGTAGCTTCCTGAAGCAAAATGTATCTGGGAGAGGGAACAGTGAGGATAAAACATCTGATCTAGGCAGCTTACACTGTGTTCGTCACTGATGTATCAAGCGGTTATATAAATGGGAATTACCAGAAAATTGCACTAGGGACTTTCTAATGCACTTATTTTCGCAAGAAGGATTGTGAAAAAAGGAAAGCTTTGCATACTGTTGTAAATAGGAGAGGATTTGCTTTGGCATTGATGTATTACTTGGTACAATCTTTTATGTAAGAGCTATCCTAATGCTATCATTGTTATATATAGATCTCTGTCGAATAAGAATATTTTAAGTCAATTCCAACCAGTTGGAGATAGCACTTGATCTACATTTACGTGACACTAAGCTTTAGGGAACATGGAGGGACATCCTTCTGAGTAAAGGCCCTTAGGTTTACCAAAGTGAAATCAAATGTCCTAATTATGGGTATACTTCAATTTACAAGAGAGAACATCAATAATTGTCTAATTTACTGTATGTAGAAATGTAAAAGAAAAGTTAAGATTACGGATTATGTGGTTTTAATAATTGGTTTTAATGTTTATATGGGGTTTTTTAATTTTATGTTTTTAATGTGTACGCTTAATTTACTATTTGCTGTTTGATAAAGCATTGAATTGTTGCCTATTGTAAGGCCACTCTGAGTCCCCTTCAGGGTGAGAAGAGCTGGGTACAAATGCCGTAAATACATGCATACATACATACATTTTTCATTGTCAACTTTCTGGATTGTAGCATAGTTGAATTAGATATTTTGTTAGACTGTTAAAAAACACAGAAGACACAAAGATGTTATCATGGACTTTAAAATATATATCTTTAGATGTCTAGGGTGCAGTATAGCAGCATCCTTTATTTAACAAGTGTATAATGATTATGTGGCAGGCAAACTCTGAACATGGCCATATAGCCCAAAAAACCTACAACAACCCAGTGATTCCAGCCATGAAAACCTTTGACAATACATCCAAAGGTTTTCTATGTTAACAGGAAGTCAAATTTTTAAGTGCTCTTGACCACTGCAAATTAGTACCTTTACTGCTGATAATATTTCTTGAGTCCTAGTAATGTCCAAAAAAATTACATGTATTTCTAATGGAATTGATCCATGTTTAGAATATGCCAGCAGACTTGGGTTTTCTTGGGGAAGTCTGCAGCAGAAAGTCATGCCTATGTTAAATGTTAGTTATTTGGAGGGGAGGGGGGTAATTATTTTATCATTGTAGAATAAGGTGATGTTTGTAGCTGACTTTCTGTTAATAAGACATGATGGTCAGTAACATTCTTATAATACAACAGAATATTACAATTCCAGGATAATCATTGGCTATTGCAGTGAGAATCCAGTTGTGCAATCCTGGGTTCTAACATGTAACGAAGAGTATAAAAAGCTCTTTCTTGTTGTCCAGTGCAGAAAGGAAAGGGTTTATGAGATCTAGCCATAGATGTTCTCTATACATATTTTCCTGATTTTTGTCCTGAAAAGTGGGGAAATGTGTGACCCTTCAGCTGGCATTGAACATCAACTCTGAGTAGCCCATGGCAAGATGATGGATCATGGAGCATCAGTACCTGGAGGGATACAGTCCTCATTCAAATATCATGAACTGTGTTCCACTTTGCTTCACATTGTTTTTATTGTTATCATTGTTAGCTTCTCCATGACTTCTAAACACTGTTTTGATTTTGTAGGTTGTTGCCTATCACTACTGCCAAGCAGACAACACTTATACATGCCTTGTCCCAGAATTTGTGCATAGTATTGCCGCTCTCCTCTGCCGCTCCCATCAGTTAACAGCATATAGAGAACTTTTGATACGGGAACCACACCTACAAAGCATGCTTAGCCTGAGGTCTTGTGTTCAGGATCCTGTGGCAGCATTCAGAAGAGGGGTATTGGAACCGCTGGCGAGCCTTAGAAAAGGTAGGCCAAACTCGTTTCTTGAGTAACTTCAATGACAGCATGAAAATGTGTATTAAATGGGTTTAGCAGTGGCCAGGGGAGATATTTCCAAATCAACAAAGGAGTGTTTTCTTTTTTGTTAAATAAGTGTGAAAGCTTTCAAAGAAAATGAAACATTTCAAACTGGTACAAGTTGAGCATCCCTTATCTGGAAATTCGAAATACTCCAAAATCTGATATTGACCACATGCATGGCTAAGATAAGTTACACCATTGCTTTCGGATAGTTCAAGGTACACAAATTTGGTTACATGCATGAAATTATGAAAAAGCATTGTATAAAATTATGAAAAAATATTGTATAAAATGATCTTCAAATTTTGTGTATAAGATGTAGAACAGGAGTGTCAAAACTCATATTCACTGAGTGTCAGATCATTCTTATGGTTGCCTTGAAATGGTCATTTGTAATTGTAAGACTATAAATATAACTATGTTGTTCTGGCATTGAAAGCTCTGTGAGCCACATAGAATGACGTGGTGAGCTGGATTTGGCTTGTGGCCTTGAATTTGACACATGTGAGGTAGAAGAAACATTAATGAATTTTACGCTTAGGCTTGGGTTTCATCTCCATGGTTTTCATCTCACTATGTAAATAAAAATATTCAGATATCCCCTCAAAAAAAATCAGAAAACTTCTGGTTCCAAGCTTTTTAGATAAGGGATACTCAACTTGTATTTATCCATCTATATACATTTAGAGAAGTACATTTAGGAAAGGCAAATAAATTGAAACATTGGTTGCCAATAAATAATGAAGGGCTAGATTTTTACCAAAGAATTATTAGGTTGTAATGTAAGATATTTACTGATGTACTTTCCAGCAGTCTGTAGTCTATATAATAACATGAATTATTCAAGCAGTGCTGTGAATCCATTTGCAAATTGGAACCGTAATAAAAGCTATGTTGACAAATGCGGCTTGGTCAATAATGATGTGAACAGCTCTGCAAGAGCACTGGCACTCTGTTTGAAACGTCAGTGCCCAACCTCCTATAATTGAAAAAACTGAAAAACAAATTTTCATGGATCCTTATACATGCAGTGATAATTACAAATGTAAATATTAGGGAAAGCTAGGCACTTGATAGAAAACATGGGTTAATGATACTGGGGTGATGCTTTGCTGATGTTCTTACAGGTTGGCTTGTTCTTTTTGCTGATAATCTTGGAGTATCTTCTGTGTTTTTATTATGAATCTGCAGTGATACTTGCCTTGGTTTTTCTTCTTGTAATCCACTTTATAAACTCAAAAGTGTTTGTTTGCTTGCATGGCTGTGTACACCCCCATCATCTTTACAAAATAAGAGTATGGCATCCACTCATGGACTGTGGATGCTTGAGTCAAGCCAAAAATTCTGGCTTTTGCATTGCTTTTATAATTTGTAATTCACAAGTATTCAGAAGAATTATAAAGGGTAGTTTTAATTGATATTGTAATCCATATCTGCATTCTAATTATGGCAAAAATGTAATCAGATTTTAGTTAAGTATAGTGATCTATCTGTGCATAATGGTATTATAGGTTATACTGTTTCAGTATCTTTTCCAGTATGCTGGTAGAAAGTATAAATGCTATCAAGCGAGAGAAACGACCAAGCACTTCTGGGAAGCAATTAATTTTTAAGAATCCGAAAAGCCAGTAAGGATTTCAGAGCACCACATTACATTAGGGTAGGCAAATCTGCCTGGGATACTAGAATGAATTTATTGGCTAAACAGTAAAGTAGTATTTAACCACATTCTTTGTTGGTACATAAAATTTTACCATGGAGATGGGGGGCACATCTTTTGTTATTTAGGAGGGAGGGTAGAAGAGGTGTGTGTGCAGAGCCACCACATCATAGAATCACTGAGTTGGAAGAGACCTCGTGGGCCATCCAGTCCAACCCCCTGCCTAGAAGCAGGGAAATTGCATTCAAAGCACCCCCAATAGATGGCCATCCAGCCTCCGTTTAAAGTCTCTAAAGAAGCAACCTCCACCACACTCCGAGGCAGTGAGTTCCACTGCTGAACAGCTCTCACAGTCAGGAAGTTCTTCCTCATGTTCAGGTGGAATCTCCTTTCCTGTAGTTTGAAGCCATTGTTCTGCATCCTAGTCTCCAGAGCGGCAGAAAACAAGCCTGCTCCCCCCTCCCCATGACTTCCATTAGTGATTAAACTGTTCTTCATGTATACAGATTAAATCGATTGTCATCTTCGCATTTTCTAACACGAGAAAAAGTCAAAATAGATAGAAAGGTTACTCACCTCTTACTGTTTTCCTACTACCTTGCCTTCCAGAACAGAAAATTCCAGAAGAAGAATACATCATTTTGATAGATGGCTTAAATGAAGCTGAATTTCACAAGCCTGATTATGGGGATACTGTTTCTTCATTCATCACAAATATTATTTCCAAATTTCCTCCCTGGCTAAAACTGATTGTGACTGTAAGAACAAATTTCCAGGTAATATTTTAAGAACAAATTATTTTGAAAAGTACTGAGGAGAAAGAGTCTCACTTTGCTCAGAAAAATCATATAGAGCAGAACTTTCCAAACTGTGTGCCGCAACATATTAGTGAGTCAGCAACAGTGTGTAGGTGGGTTGTGTGAACATAATGAGAAATTACAGAAACCTTAAAAATGTGTGTTATTACCTTACAAATAACATATTTAAAATATAAATTAATTTTTTATGAAATAAGTTGTGCTCCCATACATTTTGTTATTACAATTTATGTGTGTATCCATATATCTTATAAAGGGTTAGTTTAACCCAGGTAGGGGCAAACTTCGGCCCTCCAGATGTTTTGGACTTCAATTCCCTCAATTCCTAACAACCTGCCGGCTGTTAGGAATTGTGGGAGTTGAAGTCTAAAACACTGGGAGGGCTGAAGTTTTCTCCTGTCTGGTTTAACCTCCAATTTGCTAGTAAAACTTAATGTCTGTGTCACAAAATGAGGCATGTCTAAAAAGTGTGTCACTAACATGAAATGTTTGAAAAGCTCTGGTTTAGAGACTGAGATGTGGCTATGGCAGGTGCTTCTATGAATCACACATATACAGGAGTTAACAGTGTTCAATATTTATACATAGCAGAGGCTTTTACTGCTAATGAGTTTACTCCAAATGCAGTAAACTCATTGAATCAATTGAATTTATAAGAATGTGAATGAGTTACCATTGATTCAGGGGATCTGTGTTAACATGGCCTAATAATGGTTTATACACTTTTGATCATGACATACATGACATTTGACACATAGAAGCCAATAAATGTGTGCTTGAATTGACATAAGGCACACGTATTATACGTAGGATCTTTTGTGTAATACTATTTCCACGCAATTTGGAGCCCCATTTTTCTTACCTGAAATGAATGATGCCTTCCACTTCTGACCAAAGTATACTATCAAATTGTGAGAAAATGCCTGGGTTTGGCCTCATGTTAGCCGCCCCGAGTCCCCATTGGGGAGTTGGTGGCGGGCTATAAATAAAGGTTATTATTATTATTATTATTATTATTATTATTATTAGTGGTGCAAGGCAGCTCTGCCAACTAGAAACATATTTGCTGAATATTACTGAGTAAAATACATATACCTAAGGGGCATCCAGACTCATTTTGCCAGTGTCATTTTGTCATTTTCTGCTGTCCTCAGCAGCTTTTTTGTGGAGCAGCTTGCTTGTGAGCTCCTATTCATAAAGACCTTTCCCCCCAATAGCAGCAGATGGGAACAATTAGATGAACTGGATATTAGGCAACATATCACACTGTCTGTAGTCAAAAAGTGCCAATAATTATATGCCAGAACTAGTCATACAGTAACTCTGAATCAGGTGTTTTCAGTAAGGATCCTTCTGCCGGTCCTTGACTGTCGTGTCCTTTTTGCTCTGAACACATCCTAACCCTGGACTTGGAGAAGGAGTTGTACAGGCATGAGAAGAGTATTGAGATGAATTTAATAATGTCCATATTTCCTGTCATTAAAATATGCCAGTACAAAATTCAAATCAGGGACGATGTGCCCAAATACTCCATTGTTCAAATCAAAGTAAAATCTGCAATTTTAAAAAAACGGTTCCCAGAAAGAGAAGTTCTAGGCTAGTATTTTCTTTTTCTTGATGTGCTATTTTTGTTTGTGCTTGGAGTTCTGAGTGGCTCTGAAAGCATCCAGCTAAGTGATTTCTTCTATCTATACTTGGATATGAAAGAGTATGGAAAAATGCATTATCTTATCTAAGTGAAAGCTTTATTGATGTATTCAGCAAACCCACATCTGTACTAGCACTCCATTTTGGCGCTAAATGTAAACATCGTCTAGTCTACTTCATCACACCGCCTTTAATTTGTTGTGACTTTCATTCTTTCTTGAAGCTAAAATTCCATCTATAGATCTTTGAAGCTATAAAATTCTTGATAAATCCACACTTCCTTTTTCTCTTTATGATGCAGGAAATAACCAGCTCCCACCCTTTCTTTACCATCTCCCTTGATGAGTTCCATGACAACAAAGACATACAAGCTGACTTGAATGCATACATTCAGTACAGGATCAATGCCAGCCAGGATATTGTAAACAACATCTCCCTCAATGGGAAAGCAGATGCAGCCATTATTGGGAAAGTCAGCAATCACCTGATCATGAGGAGCATGGGATCATATCTCTACTTGAAGCTGACCTTAGACCTCTTTGAGAAGGGCCACCTGGTCATCAAAAGCGCAAGCTACAAGGTGGTTCCAGTCTCCCTCTCCGAGCTTTATTTGCTTCAGTGCAACATGAAATTCATGACAAACTCATCATTTGAAAGAGCCTTGCCGGTGCTGAACGTGGCTCTGGCCTCACTTCACCCAATGACAGATGACCAGATTTTCCAAGCTATTAATGCAGGCCAGATATATGGAGAACAGCAGTGGGAGGAATTCCAGCAGAGGATGGAGTGCCTTTCAGGCTTTCTGATAAAAAGGCGAGACAAAACACGAATGTTCTGCCATCCCTCCTTCAGAGAATGGCTTGTTTGGAGAGCAGAAGGTGAAAACACTGACTTTTTATGTGAGCCAAGGTAAATTGAGGCATTGTACTATATAGTTGATACTTAATAGATGCTGATAGGTTTTGCATTGTAAAAATAAAAAAGAACCAGCTCTTATGAAAGAAGACTGCTTTTAGAGATGGGTTTTGGGGATGATGCACAAATTGTAAATTGCATACTCTAAAAAGTGAATTAGTTTTAATACAAATTTCGCTATACATGGCATTGATTTAATGGCACTGGACACTCTGGAAGAATGAGACAGGTTACCTGCTATGACTTAGATATATATAATTATGCCAGAACAAAAGTATGAATTATCTATCCAACACAAAGGTTGCATACATCGTTCTTCCTCTTTTTTGACAGCAAAGCCTTTCAGGTAGAAAGAGCTTTTGGACACTGCCAAAGAGAGTAGGAGTTGTGGGACTCTTTGTTCAGTGCCTTGTATCTCTGATTCTGCCTCACTAATTTGTGATGCCTGTAAATAGATTCAAGAGTGGGCCTGCAATGGGATTATTGATGTCAGCGTTGACATTCATATAAATTGAAAAGAGGTTTGCCTTTCTGCAGCATGACACTCTAAAATTAGAACCCATTCAAAATCTAATGAAAAGAGATCAATATGTTGCTTGCTGAAAAAGATGCTCTTCATTGTACTTTACTCAGTAGAAATCTCAGCTGTATAGTAGGATCGGATCTTTGTTGTCAGCTGCGCCTTCTCAAAAAAAGGATGACCAGTGTACGGGGAAATATGGGGCCTTGTTCTGGACAAGGCCACCAGTGGAAGCCCATTTATCTAGTGAACAATTGGGTTGATTTGATGCACCCAGCTGGCCTTCTGATTTATTTTTAGTCCAATTAATGCCACCCACAACAAGGAGCTTTTGAGACACAGGCAAGGTTCAAAAGCAATTTAAGATATAGGTTGGAAGGGTGATAATGTTTCAGAGAAAAACCATGAACTTTGTTCCTTGTGTGAAAGTTCTATCAAGTTTCTAAATTAGCTCTCTTCAGGGAAGCGTCATGCATTTAGTCCACACAGGTATTGCTTCTGTGTACACCTTTTTGAGCTTTACAATAGTTGGGCTCTAATGTTTCTTCAGTATTCTTTAGTGTACATAGTTTCTGTTAAAGATAGTATTATGTGCTGGGTTTTTAAAATGGCATTTAATACATGGATAGAAAATGGATGCAGAAAAGATACATAGATGTAGAAACAAAGCCAACCTTTTCTGCACATCCAGCTTGTATATTACTATTGCATGACATGTTGTATTCCGGTGTCGCTTTCACAAATGACCAAAAAAAGAAGGAAGAAGGGGATGGGTAGAAAAAGAGAGGGAAGAAAGGGAAAACTGCACTTAAAAACAAAAGGGCTTGCTATATATTTGCTGACTCTATAAGAAGAATAGACTGGATTCTATGTTGACTACTTAGTGACTTTGTCAAACCTACTTTGCCATGCATCAGAGAGAAACAATGGACCATTTTGCTAGCAACCGAGCATAGGATGATGACATTTCCACCATTCCCATTAGCAAGTGAGGCTGTGACAGTTAGGAGCAAGACCCCTTTTTGCAAATCTTTGTCACAGCCTCGTTCAGCCCTGGTAGGTGGGGGGAGACATTGTCCATCGGTGCCTCGATTGCCAGCAGAACAGACATTCTCCTGGTGCAGCTGATGCCCATAAAGTAATTCAGGGACATGATCATGGCTCCTGGGGGAGCACGAATACAATAATACCAATCCATGCATAATGCCAATTTACACATTTGTTAAGTGTGATACTGAATTCCAGCCAAAATAAGGAAGTGTTAATGTGGTTTTGCAAAAAGTTATAGTTTTACAGTACAACCTCAGCAGCATTTTAATGAAGTCCAGATATGCTATGGGATGACCTTGGCAGACATAATCAGACCTGAGTTTTCCTCTCTCATGACTTAATTAAATTGTATATGAACAGCATTTGCTTTGCCACAGAACGGATCAGTGTAGCTGAGAAGGAGACCAATGTATCTTTAAATATTTTTATCTCTCTAAGTATAAACATATCTTGATGTTTAGAGTTTGGTCAAGGGAAGGAGTATGTGGTTTATCCCTTGAGCTTGTCATAGGATAAATGAATTACATGAGTTGTGACCTTGTTTAAAACGATCTCTATCCGGTCTTTCTGCTTCTACAATTAGGAATGGCCATGCTCTTTTGGCATTCATGTTCTCCAGGCAGGAAGGGAAGCTTAACCGTCAGCAGACAATGGAACTTGGGCATCATATTCTCAAAGCACACATTTTCAAGGTAAAATGTCTATTTATTTTATTTTTTACTGCGTTTCCTTGATTGCTTTTTTCTTTTATCTTTGTGTTTTGCTTTCTTGAGCTTTTGCCATAATATTACTATATTCTTCCCCCCTCAACATTCTCTGGAAATCATATTTTTTAAAAAATATAGAAAATTTCAGGTTATTCAAAGAGTTCCTATGTTTTATATCTGCAAAAGGATTTGTTTATTTAACATCTTAATGCTCACATTTTTAAGTGTGCTTATTAGTTGCAGATGCATATGCTCTCTGAGCAGTTATAACTTCTTGATTTTTTTTTTAGTTTTGGAGAACATTGTCATCAAATTACTAGTGCAACACTCTTCATCTTTAGAGGGGGAAATCTTGTTAATTTTATAGTTTATTAATAGTTTTACAATACATATATTATTTACATCTATTCTTATAGCCATAAATATCTCAGAAATAAAAGCAATTTAAAATAATCTAAAATAGAATCAAATAATTTAAATAGCATACATTATATAAAATAATCTAAGTTTAAAAATTAATTTATAGGCTTATATCTGTATGAGTTTGAAGTCAGAACCTTAGCCCTCCCTGCCCCCATTTCCTTCAGAAAAATACTGGTTTCACATAGCATCAGTCAGTCCTTCAAGAGGAGACATTTGGTAACGAGAGCACCACAATAGAAATGGCTTTGTCCATGCCTTCAGAAGAGGGACCGCCCGCCCCCCCTGCAGATCTTAACATTGTGCTCCCTTTTAGCATAGTAGCAAACTCATACGTATTAATGTTTTGAGCCATTTAGGACTTAAAATGCCCTCACCAGTTCCATGAATTTAGACCAGGCATGCATTGTCAACCAATGAAGTCCCTTTAAAATAGGCGCCATGCGTGTTCCTGTCAGGATCTAGCTGCTGGATATTGTTTTAGCCTCATCTTCAAGGATAGCCCCATAGATTACAGTAGTCTAATCCAGAAGTTGCTAGTGCATGGACTACTGCAGCCAGGTTTTTGCTATCCAGAATAAGGCAATAGCTGTCAGACTAGTTGAAGCTGTCCCCAGGGACTTTGATCCATGAAGTTCATCTGGCTGGATATGATAGAGATAGATCCAGGGATAGTCCTAAGACAGTGGTTCTCAACCTGTGGGTCCCCAGGTGTTTTGGCTATCTACTCCCAGAAATCCCAATAGCTGGTAATTTCAGGGAGTCGCAGGCCAAAACACCTGGGGACCCACAGGTTGAGAACCACTTTCCTAAGATGTGTGCCCAGTTCTTCAGCAGAGGTTAATCTCCCTCCAGAACAAGTTGCCTGCTGTGTTCCCAGACTTTGAAAGCTCCTGGAGTCTACATTTTATCAGGATATAGTTTCAGTTTATTGGCCATCTTCCTGCTTATTACAGTATGCAGGCACTGATCTAGCACATGCACATCCCCAGTTGACTAGTGACAAAGGGAATTGTTGTTGCTTGTCATTAGCATATGGGTGACACCAAACTCTCAAAACAGCAGCATCATATAAATATTGACCAGTATGGAAAATTAGAGGAGATCCAATAAACATGGGGATTAAAAGTAGTGTCCCAGTTCCACACTGTAAGGAGGAGCAGAACCATGGCAACCCAGTTCTTAATACCATCTCATACATGGGATATATTCTTATCAAGTAGGATACCATGGTAAGTGACATCAAAAGCCACCAAGAAATCTGGGATGCGTACTCCCTGTCTTTCATCTGGATGTCATTGGTAAACAGTACAGCTAAGGTTCCACTTCAAACCAGTCTAAAATGGGTTTAGATAATGTGTTTCCTGTAAGAAGCTGCCCAGGCATTACATAGTGAACATCTTGCCTAAAAGAAGGATATTGATAATGAGGCTGTAGTCCTCTTAAAACGTTGGACCTTAGGAAGTCCTTTTAAGGAACCGATCCACTATAACTTCTCTCAAAGTAGCAGACACCTATATGTTACCAAAACACAGCAATTGACATTTATCACAAAATAAATGACTAGATGGCCTTTTGGACACCATCCCAGATAGTGTGATCCAAGATACCTTTTCTTCAATGTACCTAGCAAATGTATCACAGCAGACATCTGTTTTTTCTTCTAGGGACTCAGTAAAAAGACTGGAATTTCTTCCAGCCATCTTCAAGCCTTGTGGATTGGATATAGTACAGATAGTTTGTCAGCAGCTCTTGCATCTTTACGAAATCTCTATACTCCAAATGTAAAGGTAAGAAAGCAATGCATCCTCTATATTTCAAATTTCTGTAGTTAGAATCTTGAAATTTTAATGCTGAGTATGAAATTCAGCGTATCTTCTGTAAAGAAAGTTAATATTCCCTAATTTGAAAACAAAGCAAATTGGTTCTGCATTTCCATAGAACATGCACATAACTCTTATCCTACAAAACGTACATCATCGACCCTTAGATCATTCTGCCTGCTGGTGTCACTGCTCTTTCACCGTTTGCCCCGCTTGAACACCCTTGGTTTGAAAACATTAACCACCCTGCCCTCTTTTCAATCATCCTGACAGATATCTGGGGCTGGGGTTTCCATAGTGAAGGGTAGGAACAAGATTTGGAAAGTTGCTTCCCAAAACAGTAGCTGGCGAACGAAAGGAAGGAAGGAAGGAAGGAAGACATTTCGTCACAGTCCATTTCCTATTTGGGTTTAGAAAACTTCAGATATGTGGCTATACATAAATAATGTGGTGGCAATTACATTCAGGGAAATGTCAATATAATGTACTTAAGACCTGGCTATTGGATATCAGATCTATGTTTGCATCTGGTATTTTCTCACAAGTGATACTTGTTTTTTTGTTTTGTTTTTTTGTTGTTTTTTTGACACCAAGCTAGCTTGCTCTGTTGTGGAGGAAATCTTGTTAGGATGGTGTGCAAGTTGTGCTTTGTCCTTCAATTTCTGTTGATTCTCCAGAATGCTCTGAGCAGTACTACTGTAATGCTCTAGTTCAGTAGTGCACAACCTATGGCCCTCCAGATATTTTGGACTTCAGCTCCCAGAATTCCTGACCATTGAAAAAGCTGGCTAGGGCTTCTGGGAGTTGGAGTCTCAAACATCTGGTGGGTCCCAGGTTGTGCACCACAGTTTTAGATCAAAGTGGCATTGGGATGGGTTATATACTGCATAGGTGTTTCTTTTTTTGGGGGGGAGGGGGTAAATCCAAGAACAAATGTAGTAGATATGCTTTGAACATATGGGAGAAACTTTCTGAGGCTGATGTTTTTCCTTCCCTTTTGTCTTGGGATTTCTTTGCCATATTTTGGATTCTCCCTCCACTGCAGCCCAATAAGACATATCCTACAATATTCAACACCCCCCTCTCCTGCTTTCTGGAGAGGCTTTTCAGAGCTCCAGCAGGGGAAGAAGAGTGATAGTTCAAGTTGCCCTGTGTTTGCACAGCTATTGACTAGAATCCATGCATGTTTTCAAAAAGCAAATGTTATTTGTTATCCAGCCAGTGAATGGAAACGGTTGGAGTATTTTTCACACAAGTCTATGAATTTCAACCATTAATTGAAGTTATATATAATATCTAAAACAAAAGTATTTAAGAAACATCATACCTGCCTCTTTTCAGTCTCTACATTTTTTTTTAATGCTAGGTGAGTCGTCTGCTGATCTTAGGTGGTGCCAATGTAAACTACAGGACAGAAGTTCTCAATAATGCTCCAATATTGTGCGTTCAATCTCATCTTGGCCATGAAGAAGTGGTCCTTCTCTTGCTGGAATTTGGTGCCTCCATGGATGGTGCATCTGAGAATGGGATGACCCCACTTTGCTGTGCAGCAGCTGCAGGCCACATGCAAATAGTGTCACTCCTGTGCAAAAAAGGAGCAAAGGTAAGGGCCACAGCAGGATCTATGAATTTGTATTGGTTTTGGGCTGAGGCAAAGCATAGAGTCTGGCCTATAAAGTTAATGGGTTTAAATGACAAAGCTGACATTGGTCTGCAACATTTATGTAAGAAGGATGCTACCATATACTCTTAAATGTGCTATGTTGTAAAAAAAAAGATGAGCAAAAAGTGGGGGGGGGGACGGGACAAATGTAGCTGAAATGTGGGCAAGAGATTGGTGACATGCATATGCCACCATAGTGTTTAAGAGATGGAATATTAATAATTACTATCAGGCAGTATTTTCTTCTGTATGGGTTTTGATATGATATTATAATATCATGTTTGTATTATTTGCAACAGTGACTGCATTGTCTGTAGCTTTAACAAACTCTTCCTCTGTGCATGAGGCAGGACATGTTGTTTGTTCTGCTCCACAGTCGCACAAGGTAAAGGAATCTTTTAGGTAGCGCCATTTTGCCAGGTTGTCTTTTGATCTGCCCACTAAACCAGACAATCCCTCTTCTGTTCACGTCCTTTTTAAATACAGATTGACCACCTGGATAAAAAGGGACAGTGTGCTTTGGTTCACAGCGCTCTTAGAGGCCATGCTGATATTCTTGAATACCTGTTCAACATGGATTGGATATCTTCTCCCCATCAGCAGAGTTCACTGAGCAAACGGCATGCGCTACAGCAGGCCCTCACAGCGTCTTCAAGCATGGGACACTGCCAGGTAGTCTGTTTGTCCTTCAGTGTTCGAAAGTGTTGCTAACTTGCTATTTCTGCATTCATGTACATGAGACTACACACACACACACACACACAAAGTTGGGCATGAATAAATACCCAGTGTGTTTTCATTCGGCAAAAGTTTTAAAACACTATGATCCATATCACTCATTCTGTGTACACAGGGAAAGGGACATGATTAAAAAGGAGTCACTACACATTTTAGGGTCCCTTTGGAGAAAGGTGATTTCGAGAGCTGCTCCTCCCTCCCCAATATCCCTTATTCACAGCATGTCATGTCCTCCAGAACAGAGATGTGCTTCATATACTGTATTTGTCTTTGCAATCCAATTTCAGGTAGTTATCTGGCCTTTTAAACTAGTTGCTTTGTTATAAACTTGTTTTGTGGTTCCAGGATAGTGAAATTAAAGATAGTCTTTGTTCTTCGTCCTGGGCCCTCAAAGAACTCAAAACAAACCAAAGAGAGGACATACAACGAAAATAATCAGGGAGCACATGTCACCCACAGACCACATGTTGCTCACTCCTTCTCTAAGCCGTGATTTTGTGAGACACGCAAACGATGGCTTGGCTGCAGTCTTCCTCATTAAGTGAGGAGTGCTTCCTCTTGCAGAATAGAATATGGGAACAGTCACCTTTGTGTACCATGAAACAAGCAACGCAGATAATTCACAGTTCCTAATATCTCATTTCCCACATTATAGTTTTTGAGTATCAGTGGAGCAATGGTATTCCTGGCTAAGAGAAAGATCCCAGTATTGTAAGGCGTTGGTGTGTGACGTTCCCAGCCTGCTTGGTAGGGTTTTATGCTCCACATGCTTCAGACAGGATGCTGCTGTAGCCGTTGTAAGCCTGCACTTGAAAGATGAAAAGCTCCAATAGGATTTCTGTCATGACAGTTTTGTTATAGAGATTCATAGCCATAATGGAGTACATGTTTATTTTTATTTGTTTAAATGCATTTGAACTATTTCCATTTGCCTAAGAACGCAAAAGCCATGTTGGTGTAATTTGTTTCTGTGATTAATGTCAGCTCTGTAGTTTAGTCTCTGTAGTTTTATAACTGTATTTGAACAAAAAAAATTATTGAAGTCTGCACTGGATGCTGATTTGGCAACAGATTGACTGCTGTAGAAATTAGAGATATACTTTGATTTAAAATCAACTTCTTTCAATTTTGCTTCTCCTTACAAAATATTTTCATTAATAGAAACAGAGTGCAAGGTTTTGATTTCACATTCCTCAACTTAGTTCATTTTAAAAAAATAATAGTATTGGGATTTTACATTTATTTATTTATTATGTTTATATACCGCCTTTCTCAGCCCGGAGGCAACTCAAGGCGGTTTACAATCTGCATAATTCAATGCCCCGAAACAACATAAAATATAGTTAAAACATTGACATATAATATAAACCATATAAAAGCAATAAAAACAATAAAACACAAGTCCTCAGCGTCTCATTACATTTGCAGGAATTGATATATCTGTTTGCAATAGAAGGTTGCTGGTACATTACTCCATAGCAAAGCTGGCCAAGTGCTCAGTGCACATTGGTGTGTGATGTGCATTGATTCATAAGGCTGATTAGCTCCTGTTGTGCTTTGGTTGTGCATTGGTGTGCATTGTGTACTCGGAGCCCACAGGTTGAGAGCCACTGGTCTATATGCATTAATGGAATGTATGCCAAATTATACATTTATAAAATCACCCTGTGAATACATATTTAATTCTATGCTGCAGTATTTGGTCAGAGTGTATCCTTAGGAGTCGTAATGTTAGCTGGATTAAACCCAGCTTCCACTTTGTCTCCTAAACATTAGGAACTGTCTTGTATCAATAACAAAGCACTATTTCTAGGCTACTTGTTCTATTATAAGTACCCTTTAACATGTATTGAGTCCTTTGGCTGAAATTCACTGTTTACACCACTAATGAAACACCACAGAAAATCCATGACTGTTTGAATGTTTAGATTTTTCTTGTCCAGTTTTTAATCAGTTCACGATTAATATTTTCCTTCTCTTTGTCAGGTTGTTCATTTTCTGATAAGACTCGAAAAGGAGCCTAAAATTGACATCAATGAAACAGATACACTGTGGGGAGAAACGGGTATGTATGTGAAAATAAATGTCTCTTCCAAAACATGGCAGTTAAAGTGCAGTCAAACTGCATCAATTCCACAGTATAGTTGCACCCCAGGACAGCTCGGTTACTTCCAATCAGCGTAGACAGTACTGATCTATGTGAAACATTGATTTGATTTGGCAATAAGCAAGCTTTCTCCTCTTACTAAAATGTGTGGTCTGGAATTCCAGCATTGAAATCCTTCACCGTATTGTGAGAGAAGATATCTATACCACTCCAAAAATGAAGTGCCTGGAATACATACCACATGAGCTGCCAAAACCCTATGATCCAGCTCATTTTACTATATGGTGTTTCCACAGTTTCCAACCAATTGTTTTTTACCCTGTCTTCAAAACTTTCTTCTCTCTCATCCCAACTTCCCGTAACATTCCTGGCAATAGACCCAAGATCTTCCAAAGATTCTTGGTTTTCCTTCAGACCTAATTAGTTGCTCTCATATTTTCCATTTTGCATTAGTTTCTTGTTTAGCTGTTCATTTAATTTTTTATGTCAAGAATGTAGCAAGCTATTGCAGAGTGTCTTGGGCAGATCAGAGATAGGCTTTTCCAGCATAGTCAGCATTCTTCAACAGAACTTTCCAGAGGATCTTGTTTGTTTATGCTCACTGCAAGCTGTTTTTCAGTCTTCCATATTTCCGAATATGGTATATTCCCAGAGTCCAAGATCTATGAGTGATAGTGAGCTGAGAGTTAATGCTGTGTCGTGTTTGTGTAACAGTGACTAGCCTTCATCAAGTTACCAGTGATCACACAATCAAGAATAAAAAGACAACTGTATTCGGATTTATATTTTATTTTTAGTGTGTTTTGTCAGGTTTTTTGTATTTTATCATGTTTTTACTTTATTTTTTATTTTATTTCTTATTTTTATTTCTCACTGTTTTGATTATTAAGTTATGTTGTTTTATACTGATTAATGCAGGGCCCCTCAAACCTTTTAAATAGAGGCCCAGGTCATAATCCTTTAAACTGTTGGTGGTCTGGATTATAATTTGTAAAATACATGAATGAATTCTTTATGCACACTGCACATATTTTATTTGTAGTGCAAAAAACATGTAAAAACAATACAATAATTAAAATGAAGAACAAATTTAACAAATACAAACTTATTAGTATTTCAATGGGAAGTGTGGGACTGCTTTTGGATGATGAGATAGGATTGTTGTTGTTGTTGTTGTTGTTGCTGCTGTTGTTGTGTGCGTTCAAGTCATTTTAGACTTAGGTTGACTCGTATCAAGGGCCAAGTAAATGACCTTGGAGGGCTGTATCCGGCCCCCGGGCCTTAGTTTAAGGACCCCTGGTCTAATGTGTCTTGTCCTGATATAAATCATTTGTATGGTTTTTCTTTTGGCCTTGAATCTTTGCCATATTTGTTGAAAACTGCTCTGAGTCCCTTTGGGGAGATAGGGTGGTCTATAAATAATAATAATAATAATAATAATAATAATAATAATAATAATAAGTATTATTAACTGCCCAATTGTTTGAGTCTAAATCTTCAGTATAATCCTGAAATACATATAGTGTCCCTGAATAATAGTTGCCATCTTCGTTTCTACTTCCTATACATTTACCATTTCTATGCAAAATTTAAAGTATATTTTAATTTTATTCTGAATGAAATTCCTTATTAAAGTGAGTGAGATTTCAGTGGTGTTCTTTAACTACACAGTATTCTTCTTGCATTAAAAAATATGGACATGTGCCATTTTAGTTTCTGAAAATTCGGATCATATTTTTGTGTAAAGAAAATGTCCGCTATTGAACAAACACAATAAATAGTAACACATTAAATCCTATTCTACACTGCCATATAATCCAGATTTTCAAAGCACCTTATCTGTCTACACTGCCATAAAAATCCAGTTCAATGCAGATAATCTGGATTGTATATGGCAGTGTAGGAGGGGCCCTAATGCTTCCCTTTAACTTTTTTCTCTTAAGTCTGTTAAAAATAAAATCTTCTGTTTCTTCTTAGCGTTGACTGCTGCTGCTGGGAGAGGGAAACTGGAAGTCTGTGAACTATTACTCGAACACGGGGCTCAAGTAACAAGAACTAACAGGAGAGGGATACCTCCACTTTTCTGTGCTGTTCGTCAGGGACATTGGCAGGTGGGACAAACCTTGAGGAATCAACTTAATTTTTAAAATAAAGAAAAGTGTTTATAGTATTACATGGAAGCAGGTATTTAAACATTCTGTTTGGGCCTTTCATTATGAAGACAGGGGTCCTCTTTAGATAGAACTGTTCTATTAAGAATCTTTTTTATTTTTCTTTAATTAAAAAAAAAGACTATTTCATACAGTACGATTGCATTGTTGCATGGTCTATTTCCAGACCTATACTCCCCCACCCTCGCCCACATCATCCACCCAGCTTTATACAAATACAGTTCTATCCATTCTTTTACTTTTAGTTATTCAATTTTTTTCCATTACATATAATACTGTGTAACATGATTTTTTTCCCTGGGTTATAAATGATATTTCCTAATTGGTTCTATCGTAGAACCTGGAAAAAGTTTATTAAACTGTTGAAATTGTCAGCCATAGCAGAGCACCAAGATGAACCAACTTGGACACAGGATATTATGTGAGAACACAGAAATGCTGGACCATTCCAACAATCACCATGTCAGACTACACAGAGAAGCCAATGAAATCCACAATTATATTGTGGATTGGATCCCCTTTTTTGTTATAGGCAGGAGCATTTTGTGATCACAGTTCTGCCTATTGCAACAGGGCAGTGATCTTCACCAAATCTCCCTCCCTTTTCAACCTTTAATATAATCTCCCCCTCTGGTCTAGAGATACTCCGGTATGCCAAAACAGATTTTGAAAGGATGAAAAGGCTGAATTCATGACTGTCATTTCTTTCTTGCACCGAGCCTTGGGAGCAATTTGCTCTACTGTTTGTGAAGTCTTCTGCAGACAAAAGTAGTCCTTCCAGCCATGAAAGAAAGATAACGGATCCAAACCACCATCTCTATTTCTTTGGAGTTGTGATTTATGCAATTTTCTGATGGGAATGTGTTCCCTTCTTTTCAGATTGCAAAACTTCTGTTGGAACATGGGGCTGATATAAATTTAAGTGACAAACAAGGGAGGACGCCTCTCATGGTGGCTTCTTGTGAAGGACATCTGGGCACGGTTGAATTTCTCATCTCCAAAGGTAGGAGGAATGGCTCTTCAAGATCTATAAATAATGTTATCCTTGCATTTTAAAGATAAATTAGCTGTCCTGACAGTGTAATAGTTGAAGTGACTCGGGATGTGTTTGATGATTTAATGTTGAACTCTGCAGGCTAAAATTATATTCTAGGAGCATGGACGGGAATAATCAATGCACTTTGAAAGAAAGGATTTTGGCTTAACAGTGAGCATCCCTATTTCTCTCTCAAAGAATGTTTCTGTGATTTCTGCATTAGGAGCAGACCTTTCATTGCTGGACAAAGAAGGCCTGACAGCCTTGAGCTGGGCTTGCCTCAAAGGCCACAAGAACGTGGTCCAGTATTTGGTTGAAAAAGACGCCACAATAGACCAGACGGACAAGAATGGAAGGACACCCTTGGACTTAGCCGCTTTCTATGGAGACTCGGATATTGTAAGTCAAGTCAAATCCTGTGCCTGCTGTAAGTTAGCTCTACCTGAAACCAAGCCAAACCACTCTGACGCTGCCAACTGGCAGGCTCATTAAGCCAATCCAGGTTCCTCCTTTCATGGTGCCAATCGTGTCAGCAGAGACGTTTAATCAAGAGAAGAAATGACCCCTTTATTTACTTGGATGCGTAAGACTTCTTTAATGTTGGGTTCCTGTTTCTTCACTTTGAAAAAAGTGTCTCTGGAGGAAACACTGGGGAAAACAAGCCTTTATTTTGATTCAGAGTTGATTTCACTAAATTAGCAGAGCTTAATGTTTGGCCAAACTGTAAAGTAAAGGTTGCATTTTGTACTGTATTTTGAAAAGTTCTCAAAATATAATATAAGGTTTAAAAATAAGTTCATATTGCAGATTTTTATAGAAGTATTTACTATTACTGTTACACAGTTCTACTGTGATTTGAGCAAACGTTCACTAATTCAAAATGCTAATATAAATATGCATATATTTGAGCATTAACAAACCGCTCTGGTACCCTAGTGGTGCAGCAGATTAAACCGCTGAGCTGCTGAACTTGCTGAATGAAAGGTCGGCGGTCTGAATCCGGGAAACGGGGTGAGCTCCCGTTGTTAGCCCCAGCAGGATTAATAGGTACCGTCTTGGCAGGAAGCTAATGGTGCTCCATGCCATCATGCTGGCTACATGACCTTAGAGGCATCTACGGACTATGCCAATTCTTCAGCTTAGAAATGGAAATGAGCACCACCTTGCAGGGTCAGACATGATGAGACTTAATGTCAGGGGAAACCTTTACCTTGTACTTTTACTAACAATAAAAGTACACTCAGTTTAAAAGAAAAATTAAAGCTAATCACTCAAGTCATTTGCAAGTCCTGATTTGTTAACACTCTTACCAGGAGTGCTTGTTGGCTGAAAAATAATTCCGTTTTACAGAAGTGTCCATAAGTAATTGTTGCCCAAGCTGGTGAACAAATGGAAGGACAGGTCAAGAGTATATTAATTGTATTAATCTGCTCTAACTGATGTTCTGGGGTTGTATTCGCTCTTACAGACATGTATTTTTATTGTTTTCTCAATCATTCTTCATCATTCATAGGTGCAGTATTTAGTAGAGAAGGGGGCAGTGATTGAACATGTTGACAATAGTGGGATGCGTCCACTAGACAGAGCCATTGGATGTCGAAATACATCAGTCGTTGTCACACTTCTTCGGAAAGGAGCCAAATTAGGTCAGTGAAGATGAATGGGTCGTACCAAATAAAAGTTTATTTAAAAGAATTATTATTTAAAAAAAATTACTTCCCCATAAAATGCATTTTAGTGTCCATAAATATATGCAACAAAATTAACGTATTTTCTAGCGGTTCAGATTCTAGTTGCTTTAAAATAAGGTATTTTAAGTCTGTATTTGCCCTGCATGATTGTAGTGCTCTGATACACTTTAACTGCCATGGTTCATTCCTGGGATATGCAGTTTAATAAGCTGCTTTGAAATCTCTACTGTGTTACTCTAAACTTCAGTAGATAATTCCAAGTCCTTTACCAAACTACAAATCCTAGGATTCCATAAGATGGAACCATTGCTAAGTCTCTTTACAAATGTTCAAATGTCAGCCGCCACACTACAGCTAGAACAGCAGATGTGAAAATCATGTGATCATATTGATGCTCATAATTTCAAAGGTGGTGTCATTGGTAAAATTTGAATAGCCACTTTGGGTCTGCTATTAAATATAGTGGTGAACTTTTTAAAAAGATCATTTTTAAGGGTTTTGATGTTCCATTCTGTACAGAACATGAATTATATTGCATTCAGGGTTATATTTCATTTAAAGATTTCAGTATTACTGGAAGAAATGTGACTAAACATGTATATTCTAAATTTCAGGAAATGCAGCCTGGGCCATGGCAACATCTAAACCTGATATTCTGATTATCCTTCTGCAGAAGCTAATTGAAGAAGGAAATATAATGTACAAAGTAAGTGGTCCTATTTAGGAGAGAGATCTAAGTGTTGTCTGATCTAACTGTCACATTTCAGTTTGCTAAAAGTCTCTGAGGGTTTCCTCTGTTGGACTGCAACCTTAGAATACTTGTTTATATTTACGGTACAAATTACTTTTAAGCCTGGAGAAAGCAGGTTATATACAATAGAGTCTAGCTTATCCAACCTTCGCTTATGCAACATTCTGTCTTATCCAAAGCTCTTATCCAACACATCGGTTTTCCTCCAGCATTTCCCCTTCAGTTAAAGAAGCACTCCAAAACACTTTCTCCATTCCAAATACGTGAAAAAGACAAGACGAGGAGGGGAGATGGGGAGAAAAGAGGCAGGACCGGAAGCATCCTCCCCCCTTTCCCCTGTGATTTTCATGCTTCTCTTCCACATCTGGGCACTTACTGCTGGGCCGCTCTAGCCCCAAGGCTTTGCTTTGCCCTAACCCTTTCAGTCCCTATTGTTAGTATTCTAGGTGTCTAGCGCCTAGTAACATTTTTGTTTATCCCATGTTCTGTTGTCCTGTTTATGTCGGAGACTCTACTGTATCAATAAAACAATAAATGTTTTGATACGGCCAATAGGCCAATCAATAAAATGTATCTATCTAATAAAACAAACCGATGTAATTGAAACAAGAGGCTCATATTGCAATCAATTTTCAGAGGGTGGCACTTGCGATCACACTTTTAGCAACTGTGCATTTGGAATACTCAGAACTTAGTTGAACCTTCCAAGGAGATAAATGCTCTGTCTTTTGTCGTTTTCTCTCACAGAGATTTGCTAAAGGTAGCAGTGATGCCTCCTCAATAAATTGTGCCTTTTGTCTCTGTGATGGGAGAGGTGAGGCAGATGAAGTCAAGGGGAAGATGCATACTGACATAAAAGAATGTTTTAAAAATATTGTTGGAGTTGGCCTTTGAGGTTTTTTTTTAGTAGAGGGTTGGCCACAGTCCTCATGAAGTTCTGCATAGAGGAAATAAAACAATGGAATTTAGCCACAGCCACCTCTCTGTAAGGCGGTACTCAGTTTCATCTTTTGACAGCTGACTAGCTACTGCTGTATCCCAAATAAATCACATCACTAATTCAGACACACATGTGAATGGGATTTCCCTGCTTCCTCCAGTGTTTCTATTTAAGTTGTACACTTATGTTGATGTCTTGTTTAGATTTATATTATTATAGAATTTTGTCTGACTACATGTAGTTTAATTTACTGATGTTAGGCATTAATTTGATGTTAGGTTTTAATGTTACTTTCATATGTGGGGTTTTTCTGGGTGTTTTCGATTGTTACGTTGGAATCCGCCCTGAGTCCCCTCGGTGAGATAGGGCAGAATACAAATAAAGTTGTTTATTATTATTATTATTATTATTATTATTATTATTATTAATGTCTTGATTGAAAGAGTACTCAGGTTCTGTAGATCTTGCTTGGATCACTGTGCAGCTTTCGCAAGAGCACTTCTGACCTATGATATATTGCTCCTTGAATATATCATAGTTCAGAAATTTACCCATGATTTTATATCCGCTCCATGTGGGAACTGGACCAAAGAAATACCCATGTTAGTCACTTTCAGCATAAAAAGGAAGAGGTAAAAACAAAATAGGGTGTTTCTTTGATACTACTGCTTTATTTAACATGAGCCTTGTGTATTCAGACCACTTCCTCAGGCACAGGTACTGGATATCTCCCTATGCAATGCCTTTTTAAAAAGTGCTTACCCTGAATAAACTGCCCGGAGTCCCGGCCATAATTCTGAAAGTGATGTCTTTGAATACATTGGGATTGCACTCAAGAGTCTGCTTGTTTCTTCCGAATGTCTTTATAGCAGTACCAATGATGAATGAATGGATTTCAAGATACAGTTTGATAATGGTTTCAGTACAATTTGATGCATTTGATTCTAACAAAAACATTTGACAATTAGCTTCACGTGCATACCCCTGACACATACGTGTTACCTGGTAGGCAGGCTGTGCAGATGTTTTGTCAAAATCATCTCTCTAAAGTCTCTGAAATCCTTGTTCTATTCTTTAATCAAGCACATTTGTTTATGAGTAATTACAGTCATGGGAGTTCTATATTACCACATGCTTATCATTTGCACTCGCTAGATATGCATATTCATGGCAATAAAGAAGATCTATAAATGCAAAAATTGTCAATAATACAAAATGTACCTGAAAACTGTTTGTTTTTTTGTAAGAAATGTGTAAGACTCTTTTGGGCTCATTATATATATATATATATATATATATATATATATATATATATATATATAATTATTTGCATTGTAATCTACTGCAAATTTACCAAGGAATGAATTTCATTGATTTCAGTCAGTATGATATAGTGTTTTGAGTTTTTGACTATGAATCTAGAGACCAGGGTTTGAATTCCTGCTCAGGCATGGGAACCCACTGGGTGCCCTTGAACAAGTCACACACTCTCAGCCTTGGAGGGAGGCAAAAGCAACCTTCTCTGAACAAACCTTGGCAAGAAAACCACGTGTTATCTTAACCTTAGGGTCACCATAGTCGGAAATGACTTGAAGGCTCACAACAACAACAGATCTTTACATATTCACAATTTGCTACAATTTAGTTCCCAAAATATACGGGGGTGGGTCAAAAGGTGTTGCCCCCTGTGTCATGAAGACATTATGAATGAACATATAACAGCCGAAGTTGCTACAGATCATAGCCTCTATGCAAAACTACTGTTCAACATAGTCACCATCAATTTGTACACATTTGCACCATCATTCAACCCAGGCGTCAAACCCTTTTTGGAAAAATTCAGAGTTTTGCTTCATGACCCATGATTTTAACGCTCTTTTAACGTCATTCAAGTCATTGAATCTGGAGCCGCATACATTGTCTTTCAGAGGTTCAAACAGGTAAACAAAGGGGCCAAATCATAAACATTCTTCAAGCGATTATAGATTTCCTTAAGTGCATAACCTTCTTTTGGCAGAAATTCAATGATAACTTTTTTACCTTCAGATCCATGCTTCTAATCTGTCAATCGGAAAAAAGAAAAGACTATATTAGTAGAGTAACGTTACCTCTATCATATCATGCATAGATAGTTCAGTAGCTGTGAAAGAAATAAAAGTTAAAGCGATGGAGGCATTACTTTTTGACCCATCCTCGTACATTCCACACCAAGTTCCTGTTTCAAACACTGTGCTGTCCTGTGTATATATTATAAAAACCTCCTGGCAGTCAAACTGTAGAGGGAACATAAATATTTTCTTAGTGAATTGTTGGAATAAGTATTACTACTTTTTTTTAAAAAAACTTATAAAATCTGACATGCTTGGCAACTCTTAATATGTCAATTTACTTTAAGAAAGAAGCAGCATTTACAAAGCAAGCTGTTAAATTTCTGTGCTTTTGACCTTACAGAAAGGGAAGATGAAGGAAGCAGCCCAGCGGTATCAGTATGCTTTACGGAAGTTTCCTCGAGAGAGTTTCGGGGAAGAAATGAAGGCTTTTAATGAGCTCCGAGTTTCCTTATATCTCAGCCTGTCAAGATGCCGCAGAAAAACAAACGTAAGTGCTCCCAAGTTGTTTCTCTGTTGCACGAGCAGATGACAGTGATCTCATTGGTGTTGGGTTGGTTACTGTCACCTACTAAAAAAGTACAGCCACGATCACATGACTTAAGCAATTGTGAAGAAATGTTAATCCACAGCATAGAATCATAAGGGACCCTAAGGAATATCTAGTACAACTTCCTGCTGTGCAGGAACGCACAGCTAAAACACTACCAAAAGACACCCTTCCAATCTCTGTTTAAAGATTTCCAAAGGAGAGTCCAGCATCCTCTGAGAAAATTCACCACTCTCTGAAAACCCATTGGGCAATTTTAATATGCCTTGTGAAACAGTAGCATGACAGATGCATTGAGAGCTAAGGGTTTTGTTACTATTGTGTTTTGAAAAGAGCATGGAAGCAGGAATGAAATCAGGAATTGGCTGTGAAGGCTTCATTTTGTATAGCGCCTGGCCAATCCTCCATATCCCCTTTTATTATGAGCAATCATTTTCTGAAATAAATATGTCAACATTTGAGACGTTTGTTGTTGTTCTGGCAGGACTTTGGGATGGCAGAGGAGTTTGCGACGAAAGCCCTGGATCTCAAACCCACATCCTATGAAGCATATTATGCTCGAGCAAGAGCCAAGAGGAACAGCAGGTACTGACAACCCAGATTTCAACAATAATTTATCATGGAAATATTCAAGCAGGAAGTGTTAGCGTAACCTTCTCAAAAGTCATTAGGAAGGAGCCTTATCCCCATGGAAGCTTAGATGCCCTTTGCTATCTCCTCCTGTTGTGTTTTGACAAGACAGGGAAGTGTTTTCCATTTGTGTCTTAACCTATGCCCACCAAGCTTATTAATTTCACAATCACTGTGTTTGTAACATATATGCTGATAGAAATTTCAGTCTCATTGGAGCTCAAGGATTGTGTTCAATAGAAGCAATCTTACTGAAATTATCAATTGTATTATTTCCTTCAGAATAAAGGAAGGGGCAGGACTGTGCTAGATTATAAACTAATTAGGATGAAAACTAGACAAAATATTTATTTATTTATTTACTGCATTTGTATACCGCCCTTCTCAGCCCTCAGACAACTCAGGGCGGTTTACAATGGCAACGATTCGATGCCCCAAAACACCATAAAACATTTTAAAAACATGAACACATAATATAAAACAATAACAAGAATATTAAAATATAGATCATTTGCATCTCTTAATAAAAAACATTGTCCCATCTCATCGTCTAGTTGTTCCAATTCTGTCTTTTACCTTGCATTTTCAAAAGCTTGTTCAAACAACCAAGTCTTGACTCTTTTCCGAAAAGATAAGAGGGAGGGGGCCGATCTAATGTCCCCAGGAAGGGTGTACTATAGCCGAGGGGCCACCACTAAGAAGGCCTTGTGTCTCGTTCCCACCAAATGTGTTTTTGACGCAGGCGGGATCGAGAGCAGGGCCTCCCCGGATGATCTTAAAGTCCTAGCAGGTTCATAAGGGAAGAAGAATTCTGTGCACTATACAGGTTTGGGCACTTGTTTGAGGAAAATACCATATATAAATACCATATATAATACAATATAAATAGAGATTGCACACAAAGATTGGAACTTTGTGTACAATAACATGATGTAACATGCCTTTTGTTCCTGGGTTATAAATGTAATTTACTAATTTATTCTATCATAAAAAAATGGAAAAGGAAAAAACTTTGTTTTTGTGGGACATCCTGCTGCACATTTTGCGATACTTTTTCAATGAGTATCTCATCAAGTCTCAACAAATTCAACATAGTGTGTGATAGCCACAAAAACAATGTTTCTGGAGTATAAAAATTACTTTCAAAGTAAGTACTGCACAATTGAACAGGAAATAACACTTTCAAATCAGGAACAGATTTTTTTTCCAAATTGTGTAACATAGTGTAATTCTCTCACTCTGTTCAGTTAGGATTGGTGTAGCTAGCCAGAAGTGAAGAGGGCACTCATTGTGATACAGCTCTGGAGCAGAGTAAATGGAGATTTGGACTGATCTAAAAGAAGGCAGTGGAATTATTAACGGGATCATGTTGTATCAGTTCCTTTTGTACCAGCTGTCAGCCTGTTTTACTGAGCCTTTTCAAAAATCTGATATTAATCTCCGAGAGCCCTAAATAGTAGGAAGAGCAATCCATGCACTCTTGGGTTATTTCCTACACATGAGCCAAACGTGGTAGGAGTCCAAAATTATTTTCAGTTACATCCCTCCCTTGTTCCTTAATTTATTTCTAAAGCCTTGTCTAAATGACCTTATCTAACAAACTAAATTGAATACATATTCCTATACGCATCTATATCCAGTGGATGGGGGTACATTGCTCTTCCTATCATCTATTCATAGTAGGTGTTGACATCTCATTTCGTATAGTATCTTATAGCTCCTTAAAAGTAGTGATAGAAATGGCCTTAAGGGTATTATATTATAAATATTTGGAGAACATTGTCTGTTGGAGCTTCAGTGCTGCGGTTTTATACTTTATGTTTTATTGTGTTTATGTTTTATTGGGTTTTTATTTGGTGTGTTGTATTTTATAATTCTCTTATTTTAATGGTGTTTTTTGTTTTATGGATTGTTTTTGTTTTTATGTGCTGGTGGACATTTTGCCTCATATGTAAACTGCTTCAAGTCCCTTCAGGGAGATGGTGGCAGGGTATAAGAATAAAGTAGTAGTAGTAGTAGTAGTAGTAGTTAAATATTATGTATAAAATTACTTTCAGGCTGTTATGTGTATAAGGTGTCCATGAAACATAATTGACATTTCATATTTAGACTTGGTCCAAACTCCACGAGATCTCATTATGTATCTGTAATTATTCCAAAATCTACTTCTAAATATGTTGGATAAAGAATACTCAATCTGTACTAACTTCCATGAAATGTTCTTTTTGAGATGTACTAGTTAAAATGTAAATATGCGAATTACATGGTTTTTGTTTCCCCCTCTCCCATTCAGGCAGTTTCACGCAGCCCTCAGCGATCTTCGAGAAGCCATAAAACTGTGCCCTGGCAACCAAGAAATAAAGAGACTGCTAAGTCGAGTGGAAGAAGAGTGCAAACAGCTCCAGAGAACACAGCAACAGAAGCAGCCCTGTGCTCAGCTGAGCCAGCAGAGCAATGACTCTGACAACGAAGGGGAAGCTCTTGTGCAGGATCACTTCAGCCTGGAAGAGATAGAAGAGGAGGAGTTTTTGCACGAAGAGGAGGCTGGTCCATCCACACAGAAGCAAGCACTCTCCCAAGCTGCTTTAACCTGTGGCAGAAACCCTCAAGAAGGCAGCCAGCAGAAATTTAGGCCAATATCCCCGCCAAGTAGAGCAGGGACTAAATTCCTGCGAGAGCCTGGCTTGACCATGCAGCCCACAAAACAAGCCCAGATAGTAAAAACCAACCAGCATATGAATTCTATCCAGACTGGGGCAAGGTCTGGATCCAGCCAGACTGGGACAAAGACTCAACCTCTTCAGTATCTTCCTCCCAGCCCAGTGGCCTCCAGACACCTCACAAACCCAAACAACAATAAAAACCAGCATTTTGAAGGACCGAACACACTGTCAGCAGGCAGTAACTCTGCACTGTTTGGTGAAAGACTCTCAGCCGTCCAGGTTCCTTATGTGCAGCGTAGTGACACAGGATCTTCCTACTCTTTCATGACTAAGTCCAAAACACACGAGAGGCTGGCTGTCCACGCTTCTCCAAATCTGGAAAAAGGAGGTCCAGGAACTGCTGAATTAAGGCAGCAAAACTCTCTCTGCCCTGGTCCACTTTCAGTCAGCATGGTACCTTCCAGCTCAACAAGCAGCTTGTCTTCGAGCAGCAGCTTCTCTGAGAACCTGAAAGGACAAGGTCCAGACATGTGGCTCAAGGAGAGCAAAACTGGCCAAGGCCCGAGTGGGCCAACAGAACACAGGCCTCGCAATACGCCCTTCATGGGGGTCATGGATAAAACTGTACGTTTTCAACAACAGCAGCAGCAGATGTTGATGATGAATCCCTCCAATCGAAGTTGGCACGGACAACCCGCTGAAGTCTTTCTGAAAAGTGCTGGGGCAATCCTGTCTTCGAGCTGTGAGCAGTTCTCTGCCAAACAGCCGGGCAGCTCTGGCCACCAGACTGTCAATTTCTCCTCTTCTTCCCTTTTAATGCCAGGAGAGAGTATCCAGAACGGGACTCAGTGTAAAGAACTTGAGGAACTGAAGTGCCAAGGGTCTGCCAGTGCCCAAGATGGCAGGATAGCCAAGCCAGTGGCTCACTTGTACCAGGAAGTTCTCTCTAAACAGCATTCTCAGCTCAACACTTCGAGTCACATCACTTCTACAAAGCCAAAGCGATCATTTGTAGAGTCTAATGTGTAAATAATGGTAGCTGTTTTGTCGCAGACTAATAATAGGGATAAACCATGCCATTTTGGTTGTAAAACTTAGTGCATAGTAGCAGATACGTTACTGATATTAATCGCTAATATTTTACAGAGTGTATTATATAAACATGTTCATTCAGCCACTTCTTGAACCTTGATCAGGCAGACTAGGATGACTGGAAGTATTAATCAGGTAGTGGCCACCCAGTACATCATACACTCTTTTTTATACAGCAGAAGAAGAAAGAATTCCATCATTTGTTTCAATACTTTGTAAGAGAAGGACTGCCTAACTAGATTGGACAGTATTCCAAGTTAAGTCTTTTTTTAAAAAAGGTGAATGGTGAAAGCGGTTGCAACCTTATATACAGTTACTTTGGACTAAGTTCCATTGAACTCGGTAGGACATTATGTCTGAGCAAACACGTATTGGATTGTGCTTTTTGTACAGTCGATATATTATGTGATTGTTTCAAATGAATTCATACTCAGTGGTGGGATGCAGATCTGTCCATTACTTTTCCTTTTCTCTTCAGGAAATATTTATTCTTTCTGCTTTATAAGGATGCAGGTGTAAACTTCAGGAAACCTCTCACATTTGTGCAAAATATTCAGCAGCCCTGTTTGAGTCTGTTATGTGGCTGAGATAGATTTTTAGCTCTTACCTGGCAGGAAGTAATTTCCATGGGGTTTTGCATGCATTTTGTTCAACATCCTGGTTATTGCACTGAGTAATATAAGATTATAACATGTTAACAACGTATAAACAGCACTTTACATAGTTTATCTAAAACACGTTTTGAGGTGCTATGTCACTACAAGATGGAGAGTAAGGAAGAAGAATGCAAGTGTTGCTAGAGTTTTTATAGCCAATGAAGGTCTGAGAGAGAGGTATAGTGTGCGCGTTTTTTATGGGAAGGACATCTGATACTTTTTCCTCGGTGAAAAAAATGCTCTTTTTAAAATTACAAGAATGTTTTTGAGATGACTAGTTTGTGAGAACATTCCTGTAAGTAACAAAGGTTGGGGTTATATAAGCTGGAGTAGTCTGTTGCCCTTTAACAATTATTCCTCTGTGTACAATATGTATGTACATTATTACAGCATTCTCGCACGTTTTTTTAAAAAAGAAAATTCCATAATTGAATTTGCAATTTTGAAACGACCAGTTATTCTCTAGCTTATTTATTGTTTATCTTGGTATTTGTAAAATCTTATTTTATTCTCTCGTTCTGTAGATCTATTTTTTTGCACAGCTACTGTATTTTTCCCATATGAAATAAAAAAATTATTAATATAGCTTCTAGTTGAGTACTCTGTGTTTTTATCAGAACTGATTAGAGCAGAGCTTCTTAAACCTTTTTCCACTCGAGACCCTTTCTCCTGCCTGAGAAATTTTTATGTGACCCCCAGTAATATGGGTATATAAAATAGGTATAAAAATCAAACATTTACAGATAATAAATCAACATTTGAAAGGCTTGCTAAACTGGCTGATTTTCATTTTTGTGCAATATAGCTAAAGTCCACATAAACACTGCATGTTGTTGCTAACACATTTGTGTAAATGGGTGGCATCCAGAAAGCCCCCAGTGGCACAATGGGACTGCTGACCAAAAGGTCGGCAGTTTGAATCTGGGAGTGGAGTGAGCTCCCATCTGTCAGCTCCAGCTTCTTATGTGGGGACATGAGAGAAGCCTCCCACAGGATGGCAAAACATCCAGGTGTTCCCTGGACAATGTCCTTGCAGACAGTCAATTTTCTCACACCAGAAGCGACTTGCAATTTCTCAAGTTGCTCCTGACAGACAAATAAAATAAAATAAAATCCAGAAAGCCAAGGTTTTTTTGGTGATCCCAACATCTAGTTAAGGGGATCCCATTTGGGGATGGGACCCACAGTTTAATAGGCAGGAGAATTGACATTTGAAAGGTGTAATACACTGCATATGGGTTACTCTATTCCACTTGTGTACTATATACACAAGGAAGTTCTTTACACAGGTCTTCAATAAATGTTCAATAAATCTCTGGTGCTCTTTAAGGATCAGCACATGTCAGATTTTCAGACTTGCATACCCATTCTACAGTAGTATTTTAAAGTCCCTAAAATCTATTATGACCACCACAGTTGCATGAAATATCACTGGTGATTACTTGCTCATTTAATTAGCCTTCTCTGCCTCGTTTGATAGGTTAGTCAGTTTGAGAAAATGCTTCACTGGAGATCATGTGTAACAGCTAATTAAAGAAACATGGTGTCAATGTTGGTTCTTAAGCAAGAGTAATCCTGCCATTCATGCCAGACTAGTACCCTATGTACTTACAATGAGAACGTGCAAGCCTTTAACTCAGCTCTTTGCTTGCCTAAGTCAAAAGTAAATCCCCTTTAGTTTAGCAAGACTTATGTCCAGGAAAACTAACACAGGATTACCACTTAAACTACTACTATAGGATTCAGTGTGCTGAACTGCAAAGGAACATGTAAGTCTTACCCTTGCCAATCAAACTATTTTTGAAACAAAACTAGTTTTATTAACTTGGACAAAGTGCCATGGAATTTTTAAAATATATATATATGTTCCAATAATTCACATTTAATGTCAATACATTCATCAAAGCACAATACATAAGTACAATTTGTGAATAATGATCCAGTATATTGCACAAAATTTTAATAGACTTCATACTACTGCCCCATCTATGTCTATTCAGGGTAACTGAGTTGAGAGTTGAATGTAAAGTGAGCCATTAGTATCTGCTGGGATCTGGTTCCAGGGCCCCAGGGAACCCAAAATCTGTGGATACTGAAGTCCCATTGCATAGCCCAACAAAAACAAAATCTTGGTATTTTGGATTTTAGGCCAGTTCCTAAGGATATTTGGGGTGCTGATTCAGAAAAATGCATTGGATAGACCACATTAGCTCCAATGTGTTTAGATATGGTTATCATTGGGGGGGGGGGGGTGTTATGAGTGAGGAAGGTCATATATGGCATCTGTATTTGAAAAACTATAGCTGATAAGGGTAAATAGGTAGTATTTATGGAATCAGAAGGTCCAATATACTCAGAAACAGGTCTTAATTTAGGGGCTGTGGTGGCACAACAGGTTTAATTACTGAGCTGCTGAACATCCTGGCTGGTAGTTTGAATCCGTGGAATGGAGTGAGCTCCTGCTGTTAGCTCCAGCTTCTGCCAATCTAGCCGTTCAAAAACATGCAAATGTGAGTAGATCAATAGGTCCTGCCTCAGCAGGAAGGTAAACAGCACTCTATGCAATCATGCCAACCATGTGCAATGCAGGCTCTTCAGCTTAGAAATGGAGATCAGCATGACTCTTCAGAGCCAGAGAAGAAGCCTTTACCTTTATCTATGTTCCATTGTTTTTAGGCATTGAACATTTGCCTTTGTGTTTGTGTATGTGGGAATCCACCCTGAGTCCCCTCAGGGAGATAGAGTGGATTACAAATTATTATTATTATTATTATTATTATTATTATTATTATTAACATTTGAAGCACCAAAATGTGTGCTGGCCAGCATTCTATACAATGGCATAGTAAAAGGTGTACATTATAGAAAACACTGGAATATAAGTTTTCTTTTTGCAATTTTGAAAAATATCTTCAACCCATGTAATCAGTGAATACAGAGGGCTGATTGTAAAAGGCCATAATTTTAAAGCTAAATAAAAAAACTTGACCTGTTTTTGTTTGGTGTCAATCAAGATATTCAATTTATGAAGTGCAATCAAGAAAATAACAGATTTGATTTTATATATCTGATTTTATATATCTATCTTCAGCTTCATTACCATTCATAAAAAATAAACATCAACAAAACTCCAGTCATTCCTTAGGACAATGAATTTCATTATATTTTGGATTATTTTCTAACCAACGGTTGATAGCCATTTTAAGAGTTCTGTTCGGGGTAAGTACAAGGCTCTGAAGATGGAGATTTGTCATGGGACTGGTGCGCCTTTGTTTTACAATCCAGCTTTCCATTGCTTCTTTTTCATAGGAATAGCCATCTGAAAGGAGAATTGAAAACATTTCTGAAACAGAAGTCAGCACTGTCACAAAGATCCTATCTCAGGTATGCCAAATCACTAAACCATGGAAGAAAACAATTTTAAGAGCTACTTCAACCTTAGATTCTCAACCTGTGGATCCCCAGGTTTTGTGGCCTACAACTCCCAGAAATACCAGCCAGTTTACCAGCCTTTGGGATTTCTGGGAGATGAAGGCCAAAACATTTGGGGACCCACAGGTTGAGAACCACTGCATTAGAGTAACACATTAGAATTTCTGCAGAACCATTAACATGGGGATATTTCTGAAAGAGTACTAAGCGACACCAATGATATTGGCGGAAAGCACCCAGATAACGTGGGTTATACATTTCTTATAGCTTCTCACAATCTGTTTAGATCAGGAACTCCCATAAGCTGCTCCTGAGTGTGGTGAGAATCCTTCAGAACAGAAACGCATATGGTGAAGGAGGCCATGGTGACCAAAATAGTTTTCCTTCCTTGCATAACTTAGCGGTTTACATTAAGGCAAAGCTACATTTGTTAGAAACCGAATGCGTCCATCGATCGTTTTCCAGCCATACAATTGATACCACAATTAGAAAATGTAAAAACACTAAAATGTTAATACCTTCACTCTCTGTATATAATGCATATTGTAAAATGTATTTCTCAATGTGCCAAAAATAGAGCAAGACAAGAGATATGTGGAGATGATGAATAGACATCTATTCTTTGTAAACGGTATTTTATTCCACATTAGTTCCAGTAGGTAAAGGTAAAAGTTTCCCCTTGACATTAAGTCTAGTTGAGTCCAACTCTGAGGGTTGGTGCTCATCTCAATTTCCAAACTGAAGAGCCAGCATTGTCTGTAGACGCCTCTTGGGTCACATGGCCGCCATGACTGCATGGAGTGCCCTCACCATCCCACTGAAGCCGTATCTATTGATTTACTCACATTTGCATGTTTTCGAACTGCTAGGTTGGCAGAAGCTGGGGCTAACAATGGGAGCTAACCCCGTCTGCGGATTCAAACTGCCAACCTTCCGATCAGCAAGTTATGTAGCTTAGTGGTTTAACCCAATGTCTGCTGCAGTCCTGCTGTTCCAACCTCAACCAGGTCGATCTGACAATCCTCCGTAACAGGTGGATTCTCCTGATGACGACAACAATTCTGAATCTGCTTAATGTCCCCCTCCTCCTTTGGCTTCTATTATGTCCAGGACTCCGTTTATCTTTCTTTCCCAGAGCATTTACATCTTTATACTAAGTCCTAGATTTTTGTGAAATCTAGGACTTGACCTCCACCTCCCGCTCCAGTTATTGATCCAGTTCTCCAGCTTGTGGACTTGCAGAATGTTGGGGTGGGGGGGGGGGAATGCCATTCCTCCACATCAGAATCAATTAAGAAGCACTCCACGACATGCAAGTGTGGAGAAGAGCAAACCACTGACCACCTGCTGCAATGCAACCTGAGCCCTGCTACATGCCCAATGGAGGATCTTCTTGTGATAACACCAGAGGCACTCCAAGTGGCCAGATACTAGTCAAAGGACATTTAATCAACTACCAAGCTGGCAAACTTTGTGTTTTGTCTGTTTGTTTGCTTTGTTAAAAATGTAATACAAATGTCTGGTTGCTCCTGACACGATAGATAGATAGATAGATAGATAGATAGATAGATAGATAGATAGATAAAATACTTAGACTTACCTTGCAATTATGGGCAAGAGTACAAACAAGTTGCCTATATGTTGAACATTACAAACCTTTTCACTATTACTTTGAAAGAGCAACATTTCACACAACTTGTATCCTAAACAAAGGATATTAAGATGGGTAAAGTGCACTTTTCAAGCTGCCTTCAAGTCCCCAGAGCTGTTTTTGTGATCCAAAGGGCTGAACAAACTTTGTTTGGGGAAAAATGGTTCCAAAATATTTTTCTAAGAGATTTGGGGAATATTTCCTTCATGTTTGCCCCCTACCTCCCTGACAAATATAAGCCTTGAAGAAGACTATTTTAAAACAGGAAGTGAATAGGAAGTGAAAGGCTTCCAAACATGGTGGGAATGCTCCCATGCTACCCTTCAGTGTGTTTGGCATTAAAAAAACACTTTTGATTTTATTTGAAAATGCAATAGCAGTAAGGGTCTGTTCCATGGTCTACTGGGGATCCAATATAGCCCCCTATTCTTCCACATTTGCCCAACCTTACCCTAATTATATATAAATCTTTACCTTTCTCTTAAATACTGACGAGAGAAAGACGACCTACCTGCAGCGATGAATGGCTCTTTCATAAGCTCTCTTGTTATGGGGCACAGAAATTCATCAGGTATACCAAGACAGGCTGACCCCAGCTCATTCCTCAGCTTCTCAATGTTACGCAATACTTTACTGCGAAGACCTAGGGAATCTGGAAAGCAATTTGCATATGAGTCATAAATAGATCATAGTAGTTATTAGCTATTAGCTAGATCAAACTTATAAATAAATTTAAATTCAGAAAATTTCAATCAGTCACAGAAATGTTTCCTTTTTCTGTAACACTGGTAAATATCTAATTGTTACCCATTCAAATATGATATGCAGGTTTCATGCTCCATACTCTTAAAATGTGAAATTATGCTTGAATATGACAATTGAGTTTTTTTTTTTTTTTTTAAAAAAGCTCTTTATTGTGTTTCTCTGCATGAGTTTCCTTGATGTTTTGCCGTGAGGTGTGTCAGTCTGTTCATGTTTTTTATTTCTAAAATTTTGACCATTTAATATTCTATTGTAGAAATTTCATTTTGTCTCCAGTTTGACATAAATCATTCTTGTGACTGTTGTCATAAAAGTGAGGGTTTTTTTAAAGAAACAGAAGATATGGTGCAAGCAAGAAAAGCTTTCATTTTTTTCTCCCTGCTCTCGCATATTTAAACAAGATAACAACATAAATTTCATTATCTGATACAGTATCAGTATCTGAAAGACAACTACTAGCACCTAGGCTGGAAAGTACCACATTTATCAACTGATAGGCATAATATGTACTAACTATTGCCAGAATGAATATATCTCATAATTAATTACTAGAGTAGCATAATCAACTTGACTCACTATTCTCAGTCAAAAATATAAAATTGGCTGAAGTCATAATTCTGGTGTCTTTTTTTACGAAGGAAAATAAAAATGATTTGAAAATTGGATCAAATCAGATAATCCTGCTTGATATTTATCATGGTGAAAATAAACAAAAAAACAAACAAACAAATAAATAATTTTATTTATTCATATTCCACCCTATCTCCTCGGAGGGACTCAGGGCAAATTTTAAACATAAAAGGCAAACATTCAATGCCTGAACACAACAACACATCCATAGTAATGAATTTTGGCAACTCAAATTTATGCAACCTAGATTGAATTCCTTTTTGTAATTTACTTAATAATGGAACTTAACTTACTTGAGTAACTTAGGTCTTATAGCAATGCTAACTATTGCTGAACTATTCCTGAACTCTTAGCATGTATAAAAAGATAAGAATGTGCCAGATGTTTGTTTAGTCACTAATAGTTTACTGGTGTTTTGTAAGCTATCATAATAAATGGGTGAGGGAGAAAGACTGTGATGAGGGGGTGGGTTCATAATACATTTCACTAATCCTACCATGTAACTGAAATAAATTTTATTAGTTTCTGCACAAATATTTTGCTTTGTTTTAATGCACTTCACTGTCCTCATTTAACTGTTGTTTATGTTCTAATATGGCAATTAGCTTTTGAAGGGAGGCAAGTTGTGTCTACATGGTAATGGAAGTATATTATTCCAAAGAAGTGTCAAAAACAAACAGCCTAATGAAATGCCTTGTGAACCACCTGTTGGCCACCTTCTCTTCAGTTAAATGCCGCTGGGAGAAAACAAATATAAGAGGACAAGATCCAAGCAATTACCACACAGCACTGAAAGAAAAGCCCATGGTCTGCATTCCCATAGTCTATGAAATTCAAGGGCACTTGCTTTACTCTCAGCACAAAACAAAACTTTAAAGCTTATCTGTCTGACGTATCCCTCCTTATGAATCATCTAGGAACTTAAGATCATCTGGGAAGGCCCTGCTCTCAATCCCGCCTTCCTCGCAGGTGTGTCTGACAGGGATGAGAGACAGGGCCTTGTCAAGTGGTGGCCCTTCGGCTTTGGAACTCCCTCTCTAGGGATATTAGATTGGCCCCCTCTCTCCTGGCCTTCCAAAAAGAGTAAAAACTTGGCTCATTGAGCAAGCGTTTGGAAATGCCTTGCAATAAATGACTATGAACTATGAAAAATGAACATGGAATGGCTAGACGATGCTACTGGATGAGTTTAACAGGACGACACTGGTGATAACATGTTTTTAATGGTTTTATATGGTTTTATATTATAATGTGAACGCTTTAATTGTATTTTCATGAATATAAGGCATCAAATTGCTGCCAATTCTGTAAGCCACCTTGAGTCATCTTATGATTGAGAAAGGCGGGCTACAAATACTGTAAATAAATAAATAAACAAAATGGGGCATTCTATATTTTTGAAAGGACACTAAGTATGATTTCCAGGTTGTAAGAGAAATAGAATAGGCAACACAAAAACAAAAAGGCTTGCAAAAGTATGACATCCAAATGCTGATGTAGTGTGAGCAGAGTGCTAAAAACCCACTTTCTGATGTATGAAAACTATTCCACAAAGCTGTATAAAATCCACACTGAACTGGATTATATGGCAGTGTGGACCCAGATAATCCAGTATAAAGCAGCAACCCCATTCAAGTGAAAATGATCTCTGATGTCTCAGAAGTGGGGAAGTTTCTGCAGTTTATGGAATACTCTAGGCCTCAAGCACAGTTCTAGTTTACTCAATTCAAATAAATTTTTATTACTAGATCGGTGGTTACCAATCTTGAGTCCCCAGAGGTGATTGGACTTCAGCAAAGTAAATGATGGTGGATTTAGTAACCTCTGAGGATCCACTGATCCAGACAATTTCATTTGGCCAGCATGTGGTTCTCATCCTTGCTCCCCTTTACACATTTCAGACCCTGGGTAACATTTTGTACATCTAGTTCAAGGGAACTGAAATCAAGAAATGGTAGGAATGTTGAGTGGAGGTAGAACCAGGAAATTCTAGATGCATCAAAGATCCATAGCAGGGATGTGCACTTTTCTGGTCCTCAGGACCATGGCCATGATATGTTTGAAGGCTGCATGTGTGTCTATAAGCAAATCTATGCATATATAAATAAACTTTTAATTTAACTAGCCATTTTACCACTCAGTATACAAAATACAGAATATAACACACAAACAAACCAGAATGATTGTGATACATATATAGAGAGGGGAGGGGGGGGAGGGAGGGAGGGAGAGAGAGAGCGAGAGCAAAATCGTACCTATTTTTAAATCATCAGTCAAGCTTTCTTTTGTAAGGCTTAGCAGTTCTTTCCCATCAATGTTGTTCTTTTTGAAAATCTCAACTAGATCTTGTAAGCCATGTTTGCACAGCCAAGCAGAAACATCTTCTTCAGACCAGTTATCCACAGCTATCTTTGGTTCCTCGATTAGTGCACTTCCTGAGAGAAGATTAAAAGGAATTTTTTTGCAAAGAACAAACAGTTTCTCAAATAAAACCACTGAAGTATTGCCAAGATTCTGTGTATTCCTATTATTTTATGTATCAAAATCAGAAAGTGCTATGTAATATGAAAACCCTGAACATATTGTGCACTTAAGTGAAGGAAAAAATTTGCTTCAATTATAACTTGTTTTTAATGAGATGATCCAGATGGGCACTCAGCACAGTCCTGCCTGCTTGTGCTGGGTGTGGGTGGCAATTTTTGCTGATTCCTCCCTTCTTCTAGAATGACATCTGCTTTCCAAAAAACTTGGTTGGCATAGTATTCCAGAAGCTTGAGACCTGGCACAGATGACTTGATCCAAACGGACAGTTCCCTTCCTGTACCTACCAGCAGGGAAACCTATGCCCTACACAACTGAAGAAATTATACTGCTTAGCTGGTATTGCACCACCCGACATCCATTGGGAAGTAAAGAAAGGACCAAGGCACTGACATCTCTGCCCCATCCTCTGTTCGGATATCAGCCAGCAAAACAACGCTTTAAATCAAAAAATAGCTTCTTAAGATCTACAGAGATACTTGCAGGAATACCTCAGCAAGTGAGAGTCCAAAAGTGGCAGGCTAAAACCCAGAACCTTAGTCAGTGGCTGATTCTTTGTGCTCTTCTCTCTTGAAGCCCAAGATTGACAAATGCACATTAAGACAATAGCCTCAAGTCTGGAGGGCTGTAACAGTGCACACTGTGCTTGCTTCTTACACCGTAGAGCAAACATGGGCAAACAAAGGCCTGAGGACCAGATGCGGTCCCTTGGGTGGTTACCTCAGGCCCTCCTCATTTTCCTTGTCCTTTTGGCATAAAGACACAGTGGCCCACTGCATCCTTATGTCAAAAAGATGAGGGAGGGAGGCACACAGCAACTGAGAGCCATCTGGGGTGCTCTCAGCCACTGAGTGTCTCGCCGTCCTTATGCTGATAAAGATGGTGTGAGTAGCCCCATCCTAATGACAGGAGGACTGCTTGAGGAAGGAACATGGTGGCTGAGAGTCCTCCAGAGCACTCTCTGACACCATCTGTCTAGCCTTCCTCCTGGCATTATGCCAAGAGGACATCCTGAGGATCGGGAGGGAGGATCAGGAAGTTGCTGTGGGTCTTGCCTTACTCCCAGCATAAGGATGGGGTGAACAGCCCTGTCCTTATGCTGGGAGAATAACCTGAGGATGACCCAGGCCCTGCCCTGCCCTGCCGTTTCCTGGCCCTTTCTCTTCCGGACCCTCCCCACCCAGCATATGCTCGGCCCCCTTCCCTCTGCAATATGGCCCCAAGATAAAAAGTTTGCCCATGCCTGCTGTAGAGACAGGAAAACAGATCGAGCCAAGTTTGGGAGGTGTTCAGTCAATCTACATGCCTATCTATGGGCTAAGGGAGTCGTGCAAAGTGTAACTGCCATCTTGGAAAGTGAAAGGAGTGGGTAGAGTGATTGCAAACTCACAAATATTTTGTGTGTGTCAATCCCACTAATGTAGTGGGATTGACTGGTTCAGTCTTATTCCAAGCCCATAAAGGGCTAATTGTAATAGCAAATTTTATGCATTGCTTATGTTTTTATTGATTTTTTGTACACTTTTAATCTGTAATGTTTTAAAATATGTTGTTAGTTGCATCAGGATACAAACGAATGATGATGATGTGCTTAAGAGTACAGGAAGCCACTCCCACTCAAATAAGGCAACAATGAGAACCAGTTGTCTGAGTTGACATAAGGCAGGTTTGAATTTATTTCATACTGGCTAAACAAAAGTAATTGCAAAACTGATAAAGCACAAGCCAAAAATAGTCTAATTCTAACCTGTGGAAAGCTGCTTTGGTTCAAACTGCCAGATTTTCACACATTTATCCATTGAACCGGTAGCAAATAATGGTATATCTGGTGCAACGGCACATGTTGTAACATACCTAGAAATAAAAACAATACAGTAGATGCACATGGTATTTTAAATACTCTTCTTGGCTAATGGGATGAAAAAATAAGTTAACACCAAACCTTGTATGTTGAGTCAAAGTATGCAGGATGTTCCCAGTGTTCTGTCAATCAAAACAAATGCATTTATTAGTGCTAGCAGAAATACAACTCACCATATGTCAAATATGCAAAATTTTAAACTAAGAAGTACAGATATGAAAAAAATATATTTACAGATTTTTACATCTATGGAGTGGCACAGCTTGTCTAAAGCAGCAGTTGAATCATTAGCATTGGGGGAAAAATATTCCACAAATGTAAATATGCCTCAGTGAAACTGCTTCACAAAACTGAAATACATGTTCTTCTACTTTCAGTATTTCATCAAGGAATATTTTGGAATACAGTATCATCCAGTAATTTCTTTTTCTCTGTAGACAATCTTTTTAGAATTGTGCGACACTTGAAAAATAAGGCAGTAATGAAAGCATGACAGGAATTATGCTGTAATCTTTACTTTAAGTAACAATTCAAAGATCCTGTGATTAGCACACTTGGCCACTAGATGTTACCCTTCACAAATATGTTTTATACTTTCATTGTACCACATTAGAAGACATTTTATATGTCTTCTTCTTAAAAAGTGATTTTTAAAAGCATTTTTTCAGAAGATACAACATTTCCTGCTTAAAATGAATATGTTAGTCTTTCAGGTGCAACAAAAGGTATTTCTGCAAATGACTAACACAGCCTTTACTCTCTAAAATAAGAGAATAAGAATATTGAATCGACTAACATTTAATCCAATATCCATCTAATGTCAAAATATTTCACTAACTTTATTACTCTAAATGGACTGTAATGAAAGTCCTGTGTCAAGAAGCAATTGAAAAAGACAGGACTTGCTTAAAATAATTATGGGAAAATAATCCATGTTCACCTTGTCCATATTTAATCACACAGTATTTAAGGACCGAGATTAAATTATTTATCAAATTTAGCAATAAGGGGTAGTCGAGAGGGACTTTTGAATACAAGCAGCAGTTCAATACAGTGCCTAAATCTACAGCAGCAAAATGTAGACAAGAATTTATTCAGGTGCAACAAGCTGCTGGTGCAACTGGCAGGGAGAAGAAGAAACTAACCTACAGCTAGCAACTTGCCCGATTGGCTTGTTTGGAAGTACACTAGTCTTGCATTTCAAATTTGCTCTGTTATGTTTCTTGCAGAATATACTCTTAGGCACAGTCGAAGGAATGGGAGCAGGTTATTCAGGTAACCTTTTGCTGTCCGACAAAGAGTGAAAGGCATCTCCCTTTCCCTTAAACTCAGAGTGGGACTATTAAAGTAAATCTCCTTTTTCCAGCCCTACAGGCACACTGGCAACCACAGAACTTCTGACTACTTTCCCTATTTTTTGGATCTTAAAAACATGGGAAGGAAGAAACTTCTGAAACACACAGTGTTTTATATGCCCATGCCATTCAAAAAGAAAAAAAGCATGCTAAAACTATAAGAAATATTGTTAAAGTGCACAATCCACTGACAACAAGAGATAAAAGAAGACTGCAAGCTACTGACATACTTTAGACTGTCATTGAAGAAATCTGCCAACATTCAGAATGAGATTACAGGTGCATCTGCACTGTAGAATGAATGCAGTTTGAGACCACTTTAACTACCATGGCTCAATGCTATGGAACCATGGGAGTTGCAGTTCTACAAGGTCTTTAACCTTCTCTGCCAAAGAGTGCTGGTGCCTCATCAAATGACAACTCCTATAAATCCATAGCATTGAGCAGTTAAAATGGTGTCAAATTGCATTAATTCTGAGTGTAGATGCACCCCTAATTATGCTATAGTTTGGTTTAAAGAATAAAAATTACTTGTTGCAATAAAACCATAGAGATAAGGAGGCTTACATCATAGAATCGTAGAGTTGGATGAGACCTCGTGGGCCATCCAGTCCAACCCCCTGCCAAGAAGCAGGAAAATCGCATTCAAAGCACCATGTTTTATACACTGTTATTGCTATACAATAATGCTTCCCTTTTTAAACTGTTAAATACTTACAGTTTCAAAAATCATTACAGTTTTGTCCACTGACCTAAAAAGGAAAAAAAAATCTGATATATAAAAGAAATGAAATAAATAAAGCATGGCAAAACTTCTTGCATCAGGGATGAAGAACTCTCTTACACATGACATTCTACCATACCATCTCTGTCATCTATAATGCTATCAAATTGTAATTGTTAATGAGCAAGAAATTAGCATTCAGCTTTACACCTCAGACGTGCAACCCCAGCCACGTTTTACTGTGGAAAAACACATCCAAAATCCTTGTTGTGGAAATACTGTTTGCATGGCCAAAGGGAGTCAAGGACAGGGAGTTGAGGACATTTTCCCCTTACTTTTCTTAGCTTTTTTGCTAACACTGAAAGAGGAGGAAATAGAAAGAGTCGTGCTTTTAGCTATGGAGATGTTGACTCTGGGATCATCAATCTATGGTTTACAAATACTACACAGACAGCAAGAACCAAACTCACAAATTGAGTGTGGATTTGGTTGAAGACCTCTTGTCACAGAATCTACTCTCCAGGCTGAATGAGATGTCTGCAACAAATTGTTCTTTCTGGGTTGAGGAGATATTCGATTAGGCCATCTGTTCCCACATTGAGTATGGCTTTCAAGTACTGGGCAGAGGTGGACCAAAATGAATGCTCTGTCCAGGGCTGGATCTACATCATAGAAAATAATATAGTTTGACACTGCTTTAGCTGCCATGGCTCAATGTTAAGGAATCTTGTAGTCTGGTGAAGCACCAGCACTCCTTGGCAGAGAAGGCTGAGTAAGTAAGTAAGTACTTACTCAGTAAGTAAGTAAGTAAGTAAGCCTTATAAAAACACAACACCCATGATTCCATAACACTGATCCATGGGAGTTAAAGTGGTGTCAAACTGTCATTAGACTGTGTATTTGCACCCCAAGTGAGAAGGTGAGATGTTTTCAATCAACTTTGTTCTAAGCAAAGCAGAAGAAGCTGAAAAGAGCAGGCTCCTCTAATAAGATCTAGGCAGTGAGAAAGATAATAACTCTTAAATGATCCTTTCTATCACTCAAGAGAAGTCAGGTTTACTTGCATCATTTACAAGAGCACAGAAACAGTCTCATTGCATATTTGAGGCTCATATAAATGCCTGACAAAGAAACGGGAATGTATCCCAATGTTCAGTGGACTTGTTCTCAAAATATTGCCCATAATGTCATTAACTGTTTTCATGAATTAGTTTGTGATTCAAAGGTTTTACAATTTACACACCATACATAATTCTAATTTTATTTCTTTAAGCATTTTGGATTTAAAATTCTAAAATTGGATGGCATATGTCAGCAAACAAAACTGGGGAGAAAATTAGAGGGAATTGAAATACGCAAAATAGTTAAACTATGACACTGAGAGGTCAATATTTGAATTCCTGCTCAGTCATGGAAACTTAGGACAAGCAATGTTCTTTCAACCTTAGAAGAAGGCAATGGCAAAATCTCTTCTGAACAAGTTCTGCCAAGAAAACACGACCATGCGTTCATCTTAAGGTAGCCATAAATCAGAAATTACTTGAATGCACATAACAGAATTATAACTATATAAATACAGACAAGAGATTGAGCAAAAGGTCCAAACTGACTATAAAATTCAAGGACATAAATGAAGGAAATATTCTTACCCAGAGACTAAAGTTCTGCCATCACAAGAAAAGGCACAAGCCAGAACTGGGGCAGTGTGTCCATTTAATGTGCACTTACATTTCAGTTCAAGTCCTATATATTTAAAGAATGGATTTAATGAGTTTACTGAAATTTCTTTACCAAAGACACTATAGGAAGGCAGTCTTTCAGTCAGCTTCTATGGTAGTGCATCTACACTGTAGAATTAATGCAGTTTGATATCACTTTAATTACCACAGTTCAATGCTACAGAATCATGGGAGTTGTAATTTGGTGAGGGACCAGCACCCTTTGGCAGAGAAGAGAACCTTGCAAGACTACAGCTCCCTTGATTCCATAATACTGAACCATGACAGTCAAAATGGTGTTGAGCTGCATTAATTCTACAGTGCAGATCAGTAGTTCCCAACCTTTTTAAAACCAGGGCCCACTTTGAACAGGGTCCACCTGACCAGAGCCCACTTTGACCAGGGACCACTTCACCAGGGACCACTTGAACAGGGACAACTCTCCAACATTATTTATTTATTTATTTATTTATTTATTTATTTATTTATGGCATTTATTTGCCGCCCTTCTCACCCAAAGGGGGGTTACAAGTTATATGTAAATAAAGGTAAAGGTAAAGGTAGTCCCCTGACATTAAGTCCAGTCATGTCTGACTCTGGGGTGTGGTGCTCATCTCCATTTCTAAGCCGAAGAGCCAGTGTTGTCCGTAGACATCTCCAAGGTCATGTGGCCGGCATGACTGCATGGAGCGCCGTTATATGTAAATACAAGATATTATATTATTAGCATAGCACAATATTAGTATCACAGATTCCCATATTGCACTATACCACTATACTGTAATATTATTAGTAATATTACATGTAATATGGAATATATAATTATTATATTGTCTTATTATTACTATTATATTGTATTACATTATAATATTATCAATATTATATGTGTATACAATATATTATATTATTAACACAGCACAAAATCAGTAATATATTAATACTGCAATATATTATATTAATATATAAGCCTCATGTTAATATATAAGCCTTAAAGTGCCAGTTTGAATAGCAGTAAAAGTGCAACAGCTCTTGGTCTGTGACCTTTCGTTCCAAAATCTTATGAATAAAGGTCTCTAGAATCCATAGATTGATAGTATATAAAAATAAGTGGAAAGTGAAGGTGCCCTTAGTAACAAAAGGGGTCAGTTCTGCAGAAAGGAGCGGAAATAAAATAAATGAAATAAGTAAAGAGAAAGGAGGTTCACAGACCGGATTGTCATTCTTGCAACTCACTGCTGGGTCATGGCCCACAAGTTGAGAACCACTGGTGTAGATGTTTATCTGAAAGTGACTCTCAACTTTGCACAGTGAAAAAGGAAGCAAATGAGTTATGTTATGCTTCTCATAATCCTAAAACATATGCCAAATGCAAGCAGCCACCTAAATTATTAGGTCCCCTGGAATTAATGGCTGACAACACATCTGCATCTCTTTGGACTGGATGGGAACAGAGCCAAAAGACAGAAGGTCTCCAGGAAGGTCTATATATAGTTTTCAGCCAGAATTTTGAAGACTTTATCATAGCATGATGAACTTTTCATGGCCCTTGTTTTTCAGAATCACACATGTAAGGGGTTTCTTTTGGTATTACTGTTCAATCAGTTTCAATTGGTAAACTTTGATGGAACCTGAAGAGATTTCTTTCCAGAATTTCTCGACTATAGGCTTCCATCATCCTTGGGGCATTGGCCACGCTGACTGAGGGTGAAAGAAGGGGAGTTAAATATATCTAATTTGTACTGAAGTGGAAAAGGCTGTTTCAAACTAAAGAGCCCACAATATTGAAGTATTTACTTTGAGAGAAAGCTGCTGCGGAAGAGATAATAACAAAACAATCTAACTAGGACAATTTGGCTGCCTCCCAATTACTACTTCAGAAAATTAAAATTGTGTTATAATTAACTGTAAAAAAACAAAACAACAACAACCCTTTGTTGCTTTATATTTTAAAAGCATGAAACATCCAGTTTTACAGCATAGAAACCAAATGCTATCAGAATATGAATAACATGCTCAGGTTTACATAACATTACAGTGAAATGGAAGACATGAAAGTAATGCCATGAATAAATGGGGCAGAGAGAAAATCTGTTTTTGTTTAAATATAAGAAAGAATATTAAATTACATTTTGGACTCAGCACAGAGTATGAAAATGACACCCTGTCATTAGCAATGACTACTATGTCAGTCAATAAGTCATTTTATAGTGAGACATTTATACATTGCTTCAGGGTGGATCTCTTGTATAACCTGCTGCATCTGCCTGTGTGTGTTTTTAAACTGTTTTATTGTACTACTGTATTGCTTTGTCATGTTTTTAAGTAAAATACAGATTATACTTTGCTATAATCTGCCTCAAGCACTGTGACTATAACAGAAGGCTAGGATATACATATGTTAAAATATAAATAAATTTGCTTTGCATTTCTTTTTATTCACCAGGAGATTACAAGTTTATTCCCTTTTCTTTTGCTTTTACCTTTTTACACATCATCTCCAACAAAATAATACGAAAGCTGGTAACAGTGTAGGATTATGATGTTCACAATATACATACCTGTGAGTTCAGTAAATGACATGAGCCATATCTTAATTGTGCTGTCCTGACCTGAAGATGCCATCTGGTAGTATTCGACATCTTCCTTATTACCTTTTAAAATGCAAATATTGAAAAGAATTATTTCTTTAAATATATATAAGATTCTGAAAGAATTGAATTGAGTGGGCTGGATCTAGATACATAGAGTAGTTCCAAAAATGCATACTTATAATTCTGGTGTGGTATGGGAATTCAAAAACATATAGACGAATGCAACTGAAAACAACCATTATTTGGCAGAACTGCCTGGCGGGGAAGCAGAGCTACCCAGCCATAAAGTAAAATGGTGTATCTTTAGATGATACCGTTTTTGCATACTGACAGAACTGTGTCAAATAATATTTTAAGTATGAAAAATCTCACCTATACAGCCAAAATATGCTATTTGTATATCCATATTTCATCATGTCTAAGGTGCACTCCCCACCCCCATTTTTGGGATTCCCAATTTTAGTAGAAATTAACATTTATTTTAAAAGATACCTTAGGACAAAAGTGTAAATTGTGTGCTGGCTTGCAATTTACAGCAGCCTTTGCCAGAACAACCAATTGGGGGGTGGGGGGTGGGGGGGAGACGCACTCCAGAAACATTTGGAAGGCTATATCCTTTCCACCTCTATTTTAGCCAAATTAAAAAAACAGTGTGAACAGATTATTTCTGCAGCAATCCCTCAAGATTAACTAATTTCAGCATCACAGGTAATCAGGGAATAAAACTGGGACACATTATGCATTCTTTTTATTGTAAGTGCTAAGACCGCAGTTAATTGCCTAATTTTTACAGATTTTACATTTAGAATATATTTGCAACCCATTCTTTCTTTCCTACTGCATGTTTTACAGGATATTTGACCATAAACAAAGCAGTATTTTACAAAACTTTTTTTCTCGTGTCAAGAACAACTTGAGAAACTGCAAGTCATTTCTGGTGTGAGAGAATTGGCCGTCTGCAAGGACGTTGGCTAGGGGATGGCTAGATGTTTTACCATCCTGTGGGAGGCTTCTCTCATGTCCCTGGATGAGACGCTGGACATGACAGATGGGAGTTCACCCTGCTTCCCGGATTTGAACTGCCAACCTTTTGGTCAGCAGTCCTGCTGGCACAAGAGTTTAACCCACTGTGCCACTGGGGGCTCCTACAAAACATCTGATATGAAGGAAAGAAAAGTTATTGATAGAATACACTCATTTCTAAGATATGAATGAGTAAAGAACCACAGGGAAAGAAAAAGAGTTAATGCAACTAGCAGGATAAAAAAAAGCTTTTTGTGCTTTCCCCAAAAGAGAAGAAAAGTGAGGAAGCATTTATAGTTTGTGCATCACTGTCAAAATCAAAGGCAAAAAACTATAATGCTTGTATACAAATCACAGAAATAAATGAGTAAAAAACCAACAGAAAATGGGGGTCTGCCAGAATAATCTCTGACAGAATAAATAAAATGATGATTACATGTAACGATTTTCCACTACAACAAAAATGATAAACACAAGATATATGCACTAGTAATGTTAAGATATTATTGTAGAAATAAATTGTTTAATTTTGAGGAATAAATGTTGTGGCCACAAATCATTACACAGAACGCTGAATAGTGAACATTGCTTCACTGTAAACAGCTTATCCATTATATCATATAGCAAAGTATTTGCTCATAATACTATAAAGCAATTGCTGGATCTGGCACCCTGAGACCAGGTTGACTCATTCTATCAACATGCAAAACCAGTTTTCATTCTTCTTCTCAGAAGGGAAGAGGAGGTATAATCTAATCTGGGCCCATAATCTGCATTCCTCAAATACCTGATAGGATTACTGAGGCTAAACTAGACATGCGGCCAATCTTACAAGTGATAATTATATCCATATATTTTTAAGAATTAAATTTCTGGTCATAGATCCCTGACCTGGATCAGTCTCCTGACTTTTTTACTTTTTTCCATGCTACTGTCCCAATCCAGTTGAGGAAATCAGGCCATATGCTCATATTTGTTCCAGAGGAACTTGCCCCAAAGATCCTATTGGGATGAATAAGTTATTTTTCTAACATATAGCAGATACAGGGATATCAAAATCAAACTGAAACCATAGATGCCATGGCCTCAATGCAGATCTACAGTTTGTTTTTATGATGCACTGACATTATTTCTAACTGGCTTTACTTGGCAAAGATAATGGCATAATGATTCCAGCTGAGAAGGCTGAAGTATATCCACTGCTGTCAGTGTGGATAAACAAGAATATGTTAACAAACTTTTCTTGTGGAAAAAAATAAAGACTTACTGTATATACTAATGTATAAGTCTAAACGTTTGAGTCAAAAACAACATTGCAAAAACCTGGGTCAACTTATCCACAGGTCAATTTGAGTTCTGTACCTTAACTCTTATCAAAAAAGAAACTCCTAGAATCATAGAGTTGAAAGAGACCTCAAGGGCCATACTGACAAGAAACAGGAAAATCGCATTTAAAGCACCCCTAACAGATGGCTTCCTTTTAGTAGAAAGGCAAGAGCTAAGTTTGTCCTGGGAAAATGTAAAAGAAATACTAACACTGTCTTCTTTCTCTGCTGTGGCACCACTTCTTGGCCTTTTTGGATGCCAAAGTGGGGAAACAGCACCAGCAACAGCTAGGACAACTAGTCTACTGACTAAGTGATGCATTCCCCTCTCTGTGGAATGACCTTTGACTTAACCGCAGGTCATATTATAATCCATAATTTTGACCACAAAACCTGTCCTCAGTTTATACATGAGATTGACCGGTGCCTGAGTATATTTGGTAAGTTATTTGGAATAACTTTCTTTTAAACATTAACTAAACATAATCTTAAATAATATTAATACAGAACAAGCATGTTTGCTGTAGACCTAATCTCTAAACAGAATCGGTACCGCTCCCTATTATAGACAGGAATTTCCATGCATTGGCAGCTGCAGTGGAATTTTCCTTTCCTCCTCTTCGAGATCAACCAGAGACTAGTTCTTGAAGTTTTCCAAGGACTCTAGACTCAGCTTTAGGGTACACCAAAAGTTACAGATAAATTGTTTCCCTCTTGCTCCCTAGATGATGATGATGATGATGATGATTGTATTTATTCTACCATTATTACACCAGTAATGGAAACTGTCCTGTTTTCTTCAGTATGTGTTAGTATTACGGCATATAATTATTATACTTCATTATGTATACTGTAACTGAAAACACTCTGAAAATGCATTCAGGTTATGTAAATATAATAATATATATAGTTGGACTGTGAGAACTGAAAATTTAAAAAAATGTCAGTTATGAAAGATAAAAGATAGACCATCCCTTAAATAATATTTCAAACTTAATCATAGTATTTCAGCTAGCAACACTTTAAATATTTGTAAAGAACAGGACAGATATTACAATATCATAGAACACAAGTTTTTACAAACATAAGTTTGAGCAATCATAAATATTGAGTAATAACATGTACGAAGGTAAAAAAAGATCATTGTATTAAGACAGTAGGGAAGGGTTTTTTTGTATTTTTCATGAACAGGACTCTGACTTTGATCTTCTGCTGTTCCTCATTTAGCTGTAATTCTCATTCTTCTATACAGTTCTTCTTCACCCAAATTCCAAATTCTACTCAATTTTTTTATCATGTCAGAAGCAAATTGAGAATATACTACAAGTCGCTTCTGGTGTGAGAGAATTGGCCATCTACAAAGACGTTGCTAATAGAATGGCAAGTGTGGATACAATCCTGCAATAACCTTCACTTCAACATACTGTACAACAATGTAAAGGTGTACAGGCATAAATGTCACTCTCTGTGTCCAATGTGGCTTATTCCCAGATGTATTTAGAATTATGATTATACAGAATAATAATCTGTCTGCCTGCTCAATGGAATTTTCTCCCACATTAATCTGTATAAAATTGCAGTTTATTCTTTTCATACTGGCTGTGTATAAAAAACTAGAGGCTGTTAAATCTGAGCATTAGGAAGAGAGCATGCAATTGTTACGTCTCGGAATAATTCCCTCTATCACAAAATTTAGGCTTTATCACAAAAGAGTATGTAGAGTACTATTAGCATTTCACAGATATGCCAGTCATCCAGGTAACTTTCCTGACATTTCCTTCATAATCATGTTCAGCACAAGGGTAACTGTGAAGAAATGAAAAGGATTTGAGAACAGCCTGGTTCTGTTCACCTGCCACAAGCATCAAGGACAAAACGAAGAAGAATATGAATAAGAGTAAGGAAAGGGAAAAAATATTGAAAGGATTTATTTAAACAGTACGTTAACTAACCAGAAAGTGGCTGGGAAGAAAAGTCACAGCAGGTGACTCCAAGATCATGGGCTTTCTCATTATACAAGCACCTCATTTTGTCATCCCAAAGAGTTAAATCTCCGCATGATGATCCCGTTACAAAGAAACTTCCATTAGGAGAAAATGCACAGGCTACCAAAGAGCCATCTTTAACACTACCAGATCTGAAAGACAAGGATAAAAGAATTTGAACTTTGGAAGTACAAAGCTGTGAAAATGTTACTCGTCTGAAAAATACAATAGTAAAAATTAAGCTATATATAAAAGGGAAGCATTTAAAAGTTTGCCACGGCACAACAGACCATCTGTAGTGTAGAATGTGAGTCAAATTCCAAAGCTTCACAAACCAAGGATTGAAGTTAGTGTATTTTAACAAACTACAGTTGATCTGAATTAAGATGACAGGGTGAGCAGTCTTTAATATGAACAGAAAAAAGTCTAGTAATACGGATTCTGAGTATAATCTAGAACTGCCAAAAATGGGCTGTTGAAAAGTGAATTCTCAAAAAAATCTGAATTTCTTGTTCCTGGAATGGGGAATTCTATTTCCAGAAGGAACTCTTAATTTGAAGAAATCATAGATTCAAAGATTCATTTTGGTTCACTGAAATCTGAGGATCAAAATTTTCCCTAGAAATAACACTGATAATTTTTTTTCGTGTTGAGAAACTGCAAGTCACTTCAGGTGTGAGAGAACTGGCCATCTGCAAGGACGTTGCCCAGGGGATGCCTGGATGTTTTGATGTTTTACCATCCTTGTAGGAGCCTTCTCTAATGTCACCCACACTCTCCCCGTATTCGAACCTCTGATCTGCCGGTCTTCAGTCCTGCCGGCACAAAGGTTTAACCCATTGTGCCACTGGGGGGAGGAGGGAGGCTCCAGATAAAAATGATTTTACTATATTTAACACCTTCTTCAGATATAATAGACATCAAGTAACAATAGTGTAACATCAAGTTACACCTTTGGATAGGTGATTGGTGTAACATCTTTCTAATTCATGTTACGGTTGGCCTACTCACCGGTACACTTTCAAGGATTGGACATTCCAAAGATTGACACTTCCATCTGCCGCTCCTGAAACCAAAAAGGTGGAATCAGGGGAAAATCGGCAAATTCGCACAGGATTTCTAGAGGGGTGCTCTAGAACGGCCAATTTTAGTCCATTGTGAGGATTCCACAAAACTGTATTGCCATCTGTAGAACATGAAGCCAAAACATTTCCCAATGGAGAGAAGCAGCAGCAATGGACAGCATAAGTATGGCCTTCTAGTGGTGAATAAGGAAGCTCTTCAAAATTGCTTAAAGAATATAATCTGATAGTTTTGTCCAAGGAACACGTAGCCAAGAAGGAAGAGGAGAAGGCACAGCAGTTGACATCATCTTTATGATCTGCTAGAGTACAAATCAATTTCACCATTGGTCATATAAAAGGTACCTGTTAGAAAGAAGAAAAGTTGTAACAGTTAATCGTGCCTAGATTATGTCTCTTTTTATTAATCATTCAATTAAAAAGCTCACTTATCCTAACACAAATATTTGACAAATTTGCAAATGACTTCAATGGGAACAGGTTTATTTACAGCAATAACCCATGTACTAAAGCCTGATATTGAAATAATCTATTTGAGCTATGAGAAGAAACTTAAAATACTGAAAATTAAGCATTCACTCTACATTTTTATCTTGCAGTCATTCTGAATATCTGATTGCACACCATAACTTGTGTTGCCCAGATGTATGCCCTGAGGCTGCAAGGCAACACTGTAACCAGTACAGAGTGTTTATTTGCAAATACATTCTTACTTCTGGGACTGCATAGCAGAAGGTAAGTGACTCCTTTATGACTTACTCATAGAAAGAAAATCATAATCCATTGGAGAGAAAAGGAAGCTTCAAGAAGCTTGTTTGCCATAAATAACACTTGGCTCCAATTACATTATTAGTTACCTTAATAAGATAAAGGTTTTCCCCTGACATTAAGTCCAGTTGTGTCCGACTCTGGGAGTTGGTGCACTGCAAAGGTAGTGTTGTCCATAGACACCTCCAAGGTCATGTGGCTGGCATGACTGCATGGAGTGCCGTTACCTTTCCGCCGGAGTGATACCTATTGATCTTTTCACATTTCCATGTTTTCGAACTGCTAGGTTGGTAGAGCTAACTGTGAGAGCTCACCCTGCTCCCCAGATTTGAACCGCCAACCTTTCGGTCAACAAGTTCAGCAGCTCAGTGGGAGGCCAAAATATGGGATATATTTAGGGAAATTGTTTGCTACCACATGAGACAAAAGAGATGCAAAAAATTATCACTTTCCTGGCATATCCATTGGCATGTGTTATCTGAACACTTTTTTTTTTTTTTTTGCCTTCAGCACCTTGTGAAAAATTAGGCACAAAAGATGAGGGCTCAATAAAAAGTTTATTCTAAGTAAAACATATTTTTAGTATTGTACTGCATGTTTTTCTGCTCCCTAATACAAGTAATGTCATGGCTTTCAAATAACATTGCCAATACAGAAAACTACCTCCACGAGCAGTACATGGGCAAAATTAATGAAAATTGACACTGGAAAGTGAATTTTATTATACGCAGCTGAGGAAAGCAACAATCTATCTACTCTGTTTAGGTGTTAGTGACTTATTTATTTTTATAATAACACCTTGAGCTTTCATTCTAGATTCCAAGCTTCTTAATCTTGATATGTTTTAGATTGTATAGTCAGCAGTGAGAATTTCCCAGCACTGTGATTTTTAAAAAAACTGTTTATATTTAATTCTGTTTTAATGTCCGCATATTTGTACATTTTAAATCATATGCTAATGCTGTTGGGTTAAGCTGCTTTCAATCTCCTTCAAGAGAGATAAAGTGAGGCATAAAGAAATATAATAATAACAATATAATGGCTAAAAATGGCAGTATAAATAATGGCAGTGGGGTATAAATAATAATAATAATAATTATTATTATTATTATTATTATTATTATGGCTAAAAATGGCAGTTTCTAGATTAGGGGTCCCCAAACTTTTTAAACAGCGGGCTACGTCACAGTCCCTCAAACTGTCGGAGGGCCAGATTATAATTTGAAAATAACATGAATGAATTCCTATGCACACTGCACATATCTTATTTGTAATGCAAAAAACACTTTAAAACAATACAATAATTAAAATGAAGAACAAATATAACAAATATAAACTTATTCATATTTCAATGGGAAGTGTGGGCCTGCTTTTAGCTGATGAGATAAGATTGTTGTTTGTTGTTGTGTGCTTTCAAGTTGTTTCAGACTTAGGTTGACCCTGAGAAAGGGCCGGGTAAATGGCCTTGGAGGGCCGTATCCGGCCCCCGGGCCTTAGTTTGAGGACCCCTGTTCTAGATCATGAACACGTGTTCTCTGGTAGGTACAATACAGTGTTCTTTGTAGGTTTCATTCATTTTCCAAAACCATTTCGGGAGGACAGCTCTGCCCAGAAAAGTGGCACGAAAGCACAGGTTGAGCAGCCTTTATCTGAAATGCTTGGAACCAGAAGTGTTTTGGATTCCCTGCCAAATCACCATAGTTTTGCAATATTTGCATGTATAATATATTCACAGGGGATATGTTACCAGACTTCGTGGAGACATGCGATTTCCAACTGATATTCATGTATGTTTGACAATCTTGTCCAACACATAAGCTGAAAGGAATCCTACTCGTGATGCTTGTAAGAACATTGAGCATGAAAGAAAGGCATGTACACTGGACTATGAGGAAGCCTAAGTGTCACTACCTCAGCCAGTTTTGTAGTATTTGGGTTTCTGAATGAGGGATGCTCAACCTCTATACTTATTGTCAAAGGCTTTCATGGCTGGAATCATTGGGTTGTTTTAGGTTTTCTGGGCTGTCTGGCCATGTTCCAGAAGCATTCTCTCCTGATGTTTTGCCTCCATCTATGGCAGGCATCCTCAGAGATTGTGAGGTCTGTTGGAAACTAGGAAAATTGGGTTTATATATCTGTGGAATGCCCTGGATGGGAGAAAGAACTCTTTGTTGGAGGTAGGTGTGAATGTTTCAATTGGCCACCTTGATTAGCATTTAATGGCCTCGCAGTTTTCAAGGTCTGGCTTGTTGCTGCCTGGGGGAATCCTTTGTTGAGAGGTGATTCGCTGTCCCTGGTTGCTTCTTGTCTGGAGTTCCTGTTTTTTTTATGTTGTTCTTTATTTATTGTCCTGATTTTAGAGTTTTTAAACACTGGTAGCCAGATTTTCTTCATTTTCACAGTTTTTCCCCTTCTGTTGAAATTGTCCTCATCTTTGTGGATTCTCACTGCTTCCCATAACTAGTGTGTATGTATGTATTTATTAAGTTCTCACAGAAACAAGTTGTGACCAGACCAGTACTGCCAGTTATATCTGAAGATGTCTACTGACAGGATTGTGAGTCAATCTACACTGTGGAATGACACCAATTTAAATCCCAGAGTTGTGGTTTTACAAGTTGTGTACAAAGAGCAAACAACAGACAACTCCAAGGACTCCCTTTTAGCACTGAGTCATGGCAGTCCAAGGGGTGTCAAAGTATATGGGGCGCGAGACCCTCCCCCCTCCTTTCTGGAAGCGAGCGCGCGCCGAGCATCTCCTAACTGCCTCTGCGAGACGACCTCGAGCCCCGTTCCCTGAGCGCGTGACGTCACCACAGCCCCCCCCCCCCGGGCTATTTCCCCGACCCAGTTCTCAGCCTACCTCTCCCTCGCGGCTGCGCAGTCGCTTCTTTCCTTCGTCTCTGCGCGAAGCGGCGCCTGTCAGAGCAGGAGCCAAACAAACAAAGGTCACGTGGGGTGGCTTCCCCGCTGAGAGGGAGAACGAATGGGAAGCCAAACCCATCGAGGCTGTCACGTGATCGAAGGCGGAAGTGGGTGGGGAAACAAGAAGGCCCAAACAGCTGGGGAGCAGCCCTTTGGAGATGCCTGGATTCGGAGAACATGGGAGAAATAAGGAGTGGGTGTATCATCATTATTATTATTAGGTTGCTGTGAGTCTTCCGGATTGTATGGCCATGTTCCAGAAGCATTCTCTCCTGACATTTCGCCCACATCTATGGCAGGCATCCTGAGAGGTTGTGAGGTCTGTTGGAAACTAGGCAAGTGAGGTTTATATATCTGTGGAATGTCCAGGGTGGAAGAAAGAACTCTTGTCTGCTTGAGGACTAGTAGCTTCGAAGCCTGGGGGAATACCAGACAGGAAACAATCAGGGCCAGCTAACACCTCCCAATTTAGGATTTCCCCAGACAGGAAGCAGCTAGGCTTTGAAGCTGCAAGGCTATTCAGTGCTAATCAAGGTGGCCAATTGCAACATTCACACTTGCCTCAAACAAACAAGACTTCTTTCTCCCACCCTGGACATTATTCCATGGATATATAAATCCCACTTTCCTAGTTTCCAACAGACCTCACAACCTCTGAGGATGCCTGCCATAGATGTGGGCAAAACTTTTGGAAAATTGAAATCTCCAGAAACTTTTGGAGATTTTATGATCTTTGGAAAGGCATGACCTTGTTAGAAGGCACAAGCTTTTGAAAACTGATGCCATAACCTCTTGGTAAAAAGCATGACTTGTTAGAATCCTAACCATTTTGAGAAAATGGCATTCACCAGCATTCATTCAAGGCAACTAGGTTTCTCAGCTATTAAACCGATGTACCTAGGCATAACTTTGAACTGCTGGGGTCCAGGGACATAGATATGCCAATGCACAAACATATATATATTCAGCAGAGTTTCAGAATTGTTATTTTAGTTGCCCCAAAACTTCTCCTCTCCTTTAAAAAATATTTGCCTTTGAATCATGCTCTCAAGAAACAAAAATAAGCAGACTTCTTTAAAAGTAACATAGTTGGTTTACTCACAAACTTCATGTATTCAGCATACAGGTATTTTGCATATGAATCCAGTTACAGATAGGATTTGAAGTCATTTCTCAGTGTAAGTAACATAGGACATCTTTCTCATAATCAGTAGTCCAAAGCATCTTTCTGTTATGAGTGTCTAATAGAGTTTCTGTCTAGTCTGAAAGTCCAATGGAGTCTAAGCATACTGTTCCTATTGACATCCAAAACAAACTGTTTCTAATATGGAGTCTGAGCCCTGAACAAGCCCAGACCTGATCACATGGTCTGCAGCTCCTCCCACTGCAAAGAGATAAGGTAAAATTGAAAACCAATATGTACATATACAATACAGTAAGCAATTATATACATAACAAACAACTAGTGGAAGTTTGAGAAAGTTGCTATTTCCAACCAAAACGTCAGGAGAGAATGCTTCCAGAACATGACCATAAGCCCGGAAAACTCACAGCAACCCAGTGCGTCCAGCCATGAAAACCTTTGACAGCACTTAGCCAATATCTGTTTGAAGGGAACCCTTGATAAATTTATTTTGAGGAGAGGTTCTTATGAACACTGGGAATGTTTTTCATTGATAAAAAAGTCTTGGCATCAATCTTCACATGTGTCATGACAATCATGTACAGAGGAAGTATTGTTGGAGGCTACAGACAATGCCATTGCTGTTGCCCGTTTTTGGTCAAAGGATATTTAGCCACCTGTGCTCCTTCTATTTTTATCAGTTTTATACTAATTTATGCAATGCTTTTGATACGAAATAAAATAAATAAATATGCTGTTGTGGTCTATAATCCATTAATTTAATTGACCTTCATAAAGATATGCAGGGCACAATACTTTATATACTGATAACTCTGTGCTTTGGGTTCCAATTCAGTTGGTTTGGGGGGGGGGAAGGGAGGACACTTTCCCATTTGCCCATGATAAACTTTCTACATTAAGATGAACACATTTGCATTCAGCTTATTCTTTAGCTTCAGGGCAGTCACATTATGATTGCTATTGCTGCAATTGTGGTATGTGTCCGCTTCTGCATGTAAATTGTTCCTGGGTGTAGTCTAGGCCCCCCTCTACCTATATACTGACTGCATATCCTCAGACAAAATGTTTAATGACTGCTAATAAATATTTCTACTTTTCTGTTTCTTGTTTCTTCCTAATGAAATGTAAAGGTAGTACATGGCAAAAGTGTGTGTGTGTAGTGGGGGGAATCTGGAAGTATACTTTTCTTTTTCTTTCTTCTGCAAACAAGTGTAGTTTTGTTCCAAAGCACTCACCATTTTTATAGTAATGAACTTGGGCATAAATATGACTAAGTCAAGTAGAACAAATCTTCCTGTAAGCATTGGCATTGTAGAGATAAGAGACTGATTTTTAATTTGGATAAAGCAGAATTAAATATTCTGAATAATTTACTGAAATAAATTTACCTACTCTCCAGTCACACGGATTAGGCAGTCTAGAAATAATGTTATTCCAGTGCTACATAATTGGAGGCAAGGATACAACTTTGTGTGCACTTACCAGAAAATAATAAGTTTCACTTATTGCTTCCAAGAAGATATCTAGAGCATTGTACTGTACTGTACAAGTCTAGTAATAAAATGTTTAAAATAACAAAAATGCATCCCAACAATACCAGTGAGCTTTCACATTAGGTTCACTTAGCAGTAGGTTTTCTTTTATTACAATCTTTTTTTTTGGGGGGGGGGGGGGTAGCTCTAAAAATAAAACACACCATGTTTGCCTCTACTTCACTACATCCAATGTAATGATACATTTTCCACAATACATTCCTTGACCCACATGTCACCTTGCCACATTCTTATCACGGGATTTGCAACTGTCTCTTCAGGTATCTGTCATTTCCTGTCCCATGATGCATGTTTTGATTCATGTGTATTGTATCCGAATCTATATGGGAAGAGTGCAAAGTACAGTTTTTGGAGATGGATGTAGACAGTAGAGTTATCTAGAAACATTGTCTTTTTGTAATAGTGCATGTGTAGTGTTGCATTTTATATGTCATGGATTTTCCATCTTTTTTCCCATCTGCACACCATTAGCTGTGCCTCTGATGTGTCCATGTGGGCATGTTTGGGGGTGTTTTGCTGACCACAGGGTTCCTCCGAAATCTTTCTCCTTTCTTTCTACTTCTGGTGCCTCCAGTGGAAGGACTGTAGATTTTGATGTCCTGATCTGCTTTGAGTTTTTGCCTTTATATTTTTATCCCTTATTTAAGGGTAGAATCTGCAAAATTTGACTGATCGAACATACTGAACATAATCCTTTTTAAAAATCCTGATCCATCCTGTTAGCGTGGGTGTCTTTTTGCAAACATAGCTACTTATGTGAAAAAAGAAAACCTAAACTTTGTGTCATTTTCCTCATTTTATGACCCTGCTCTCCCAAGCTTTGTTTTAAAGTAAAGAACTGGAAGACACTGATAATTATAGTTTTAATGATTTTATATGGATTTTATTGTGTTATATTAAATGTTTTTAATTGATATGCATATATGTATGTTGTGGCATCAAATTGTTGCCAATCTGTATGCCGCCTTGAGTCGCCTTCAGGCTGAGAAAGACGGGATAAAAATGCTGTAAATAAATAAAATAAAACAAAATCATGAAATGAGCAAGGCAGGATTTTGCTCCACAATAAAAGTCATTGATCATCTTGCTTTGTTCTACCTGTTTCTAGCACAAATGAACTGGGGATCTTTTGAACATCTCAGTCCAGATTTCACAGGACACACAAACTGTCATTAGGATATTATTCATTCTTTCCTATTTGATTTCCAAGCTATAAAGCTGCAATCAGGAACCTTTGGTGCTGCAGAAGCGTGGTTCTTCAAAATCCTGCAAGAATGCTTTTTCGAGACTTCAAAACTCCATAGATGTGCAAAATTTGGAAAAAAAATTAAAGGGGGGAAAGTGAGGGAGTGATGTCAGGGAAAAGGATGAGTTGGGAGGAGCAAACCAGTTTGCTGTGTAATGGGTCAAAGGGCAATATTTTTAAAAGGTATGGGCAAGGTGTATACAACTCATACACAATCAGCAGTCATAAACTATGGTTTGAATATAGTTTGCATACAGAATTACTGTTTCCAGTCTTGTGTGTGCTAAGATCCTACATCAACTTGCTTTGTAAAGTTTATTTAGAATATACATGTCTTCCATAACCTAGTCATTCCAGATGTGTTGCAATATACTTTTCATCCCGAGACAGTTGGTTTATATTATTTGTAGTGTTTATACTGCTAAGTACAGTGTCTTCCACTGATTTCTATCTGGAACAAATATAAAACAAGAGTAAAAAAGCACATTTTAAAGCAAATGGATGGAAATTCACTTTTTAAAAGCTAAACATTACTCTGTTAAAGGTGGCAGTTCTATTTACAGAACTGGTTGTGTTTGGGTGTTTTTTGCAAGACATGGATTGGTTCCTCACTCCCCAGAGACAACACGGACACTGAATCTTCAATCTCAGCCTAGTGGCACTTTATCCCAAATCATGATTTAGAGTCTTAGCATTAGAAGAGGTCACAAGGGCGATTTAAACCAACCTGTGCTATGTAGGAAAACTCAACTACTGCTTTCCAGAAAGATGCTTATCCAACCTTATTTAAAGACGTTCCAAGAAGGAGAGGCCACTATTCCCTGTGATAGTCCATTTCACTGCTGAACAGTTCTTACAGTAAATAAGTTCTTCCTAAGGTTAAATTGAATCTTTCTTCTTGTAATTTTGTATTCTAATACCAGCTACAACAACAGCCAAGATGGCTTCATATTTTACATGACATCATATGGAATAATTAAATTAGCTATTATGTCACGTTTCAGTCTTCTCCAAGCTAAACACACCCAGTTTCCTAAATCAATTCTCATAAGGCTTGGTTTCTAGAAGTGTTACCATCCTGGTCACCATCCCTGGATATGTTCCATTCAAGATGGATATTGACAAATATTCCTAAATGGCAATTCCTTGTGTGGTTGCGGAGAATCCCAGTTTGCCCTCCATCATGACTAACATCTCTCGTTAATGTTTGCTGGAAGCTTTCCGTTGTCTCCATAGTATGTTTTCTGTTTACTACTGAAGGTAGGATCTTCCTGTTAATAAGCAATATTTTGGTAAAAAAAATAATACTTTGAACGTATTTTACATGAAATTAAAATAACCAAGTGAAAAAAACTGGTTTGCAAAACAGCCTTTTATTGTATCCGTGCCACACATACTAGTGAAAAATAACACTCCTAAAAAAGGGAAAAAAGGAAGAATGCTACCTTTTCCACAACGTTTTGTTTTAAAGGAAACTTCAAGTACTCTTACATAGGTACAAAAGAAAAAGTCTGATCTATCTGCCTCCAACAGGCCACCACAACACACAGTAGATAAAACACAGTGGTTACAAATGTCTTTTTTGTTATTTCTGTGGCAAGGCAAATGGAGGGAAATGTTTGTATGAAAAAATACTGTGCGCATAGGAAATTGTCACAATTTTATTCCACATGGATACAAATGATTATACTTGAATTTGAGGCCCTGGTGGCTTGAAATTATATAACAAAATAGAAAAATGGAAAACTAATATCCCCTACACCCTGTTTTAAAGGCAGGCACTACAAAGATTAAGGAGACTCCACAGTGTTGGTAGAGGATAGTTACTGTACAAGCCATATAGTTATAATTACCTTAAAACTAAAAATGCTACAGTCCTTCTAAGGCATAAACAATAATGTCTGCAAACAATATGTACACATCATACATATTTAAAACAAGACTTAATATAAACAATAATGAACAGTATATACATATGCCTCATTTTTCTTCACTGCCTTGAAATACAATTTAACTACACAAGTGATGCAGCAACATATATATAAATGTACTTGTAACTCTACAGTAAAGTTTAATTTTTTCGTGCTTTTTACAGCACATCAGTGTAAACAGTTTTACTTGGCTTTGTTTTATATTTTAAAACATTCCTTGTTGTATTTTCAAGATTTAAAGCAATTTTTTTCTAATTCTTCCTTTTCACAGAAAACGAAGAGTCTGGATGCTATTTAATCATAAATAATTCATAAAATTAAATACATTTACTAAAAAATAAACTACAAAGTAAAAAAATGAAAAATAGATATTTATTGACAGGGAAAAGAGAACATTTTTCCCCAAGTAGAGCTCTGGTGGTTGAATATTCAGTGCGTTTTGATATATTTTAAATTGCTATTGCACTATTACACCCCTTACATTTAAATTCTTTGGGTGTGCTTCCCTGTTCTACCTAAAATGGTTTGATAAAACACACAAACCAAGAACCAAGGGCCATGGTTGCTGTAGGAGTGAAGCCTCGAGAATCAGTACCACTCCCTTGTGATACTTTAAGGAAACATAAAACAGTCATTAGGTATGCATGTGCCTTGTACTTTAATGGAAATACAGTTCACATTGCTGGTCTCATTTGTCCTCATTTAAGAAAAAAAACACGTCGTCTACTGGGATCACTTCAGCTCACTTTAAAAATTTCTGTCCATTTTTTTTCAAAATGTTTCCTCATGTTGTGGCCGGCCCGGCCGATATCAGAATCGTCTTCATTAAAGGTTTCACAGTTGTCAAACACAAGCCTGACGTCCACAGCAAAGGCTTCAAGATTCGGATATCTGAAAGGGTGGGAAAGTCCTGTTTTTAGAAGCACATATTGAAAGCAAGAGTTCTTTCATCCATAGAAATGAAAAAGTAGAAAGGAAGGATTTGTTTAGAGTTGTAGACTGCCAATAGTAAATACCTCGCACCAAAGTCAGAAATTTTGAGTCTGGTGGTTTTAGCACAAGTAATACAACCAGCAAGGACATTTAATAATGCAAATGCTTTGTTAAATAGGCACCACCATCCTCCTCCAGGGATGGCAAATGCAATCTAGTGCAACCTGGGGTCCCCAGATGTTTTTGGCCTTCACCTCCCAGAAATCCTAACAGCTGGTAAACTGGCTGGAATTTCGGGACGTTGTAGGCCAAAAACATCTGGGGACCCCAGCTTGAGAACCACTGATCTAGTGGGACCATGGCAAATATCTTCGGGGTGCGGCAGCAAAAAGGGTATGTGACAGAATACATGATCACTGCTATGGATGCTTTATCTAGAGTTACACATCCATAACTATATAGAATTCGCAATCCCTCCAAATTCAATAGTGTAGAGAATATGTAGTAAAGGTTTTCCCCTGACATTAAGTCCAGTTGTGTCCAATTCTGGGGGCTGGTGCTCATCTCCATTTCTAAGCCGAAGAGCCGGCATTGTCCGTAGACACCTCCAAGGTCATGTGGCTGGCATGACCGCATGGAGTGCTGTTACCTTCCCGCCAGAGTGGTATCTATTGATCTAGTCACATTGCATGTATTTGAACTGTTAGGTTGGCAGAAGCTGGAGCTATCCCGGCTCCCCAGATTCAAACTGGTGACTTTTCAGTCAGCAAGTTCAGCAGCTCAGTGGGTTACACTGTGCTACCGGGAGCTCCAGAGAATACGTAGGGATCATAAAAGTCCCCCAATCCCTACTTACTAGGCAGTAGCTGCTGCTAGCAATAGGGGTCTGTTCTCCTGTCAACTAGGAGGCAGTTGACCAATTTTTTCATCCATTAGAGATAACTGATGGAAAAGTGATGGAAATGCAAGTATGCTGCAGCCCTATCAATAGAATAGATTTGCAGCAGCTGCTGCCCAGTAAATTGAGACTAGAAGGTTGGGCTGAGATATGCTCCTTAGCTGCACAAACTAAAGTCGTTCCATAACTAGTGCATATGGAACTCTGCTCATACTCTGTAAAACTTCTGTCAACTTTCCGCTTGTCAAAAGCACAGGCAGCTTGTCAAAAGCACAGGCAGTCTTTCCATTGGTGGGCATGAAATCACAGTGATGGATGAGATAGGCCTTCGGTCTGATGCAGCAGGGTTCTTCTTATGTTCACCAACATATGAATTACCCACTGCTGTTTTCCTCAATGAATCCCCATTGCAAATGCAAATACAAAGATAAACGCAGTTAGAAAATGCCAAACAATGATCAATAATCCAGAAATGTTTACTTCCCTGGTGGTGCTCCTCTTCTTCCTTGACACAATGCAAATACAGTCACAAGCACCTGAGCCCATTTCCACTTGGATTCCAGGGAGTCTACATTACCCATTCAAAGTACTTTTTGGTGAGTGTGAGCTGTCAAAGAATTCATTAAATAATGGCTATGCCCTACGTATTTAAGGGGATTGGGTATGTCCCCTTAAATACATTCCTAAATTCCATGGAAGCAAGAAGAATGGGGTACACCTGATTCAAATCTATTCATTTTACATTAAAATGATTTCAAATCTCAGGCATGGAGAGGATAGGCAATACTTGATCTAGGTCACCACTAGAATTTTCTAGATTGCTACTATCACAATATTCCCCTTTTGCAAAAAGCTGCTTGGGATGCCAATCCATCCCAAGTTGTTTGTTCTGCACATTAGAAGTGTTTTACAGAATGTCTGGTATATACATATATATACAACAGGTTGCCTCACAGCAAATGTTCAAACTCTGATGTGATTCAGTCCTTCTGTGTCTGCAGAGTTATAAGAAACAAGCTTCAATCGACTGGTGTGTTTCTAGTAATAACTTGAGACAGTGACCTGACAGATCTTTAACACAAACCACCCCACACACCTGCCAAAGCAAAGTTAACTGTGATCTATATTGTGCATCAAAAGTGTATCTACATCTATTCTTCAGTTAATAAATCTACTCAGCAGTTGTTTATTTACCTGCCTGTGATATCCCAGAAACTAAGGACACTTGTAGTTTGATCTTATAAAAGTAGTGATTTTAAAATGTGGTTTATTACCCCCACCCCTATGGTTTGTCTAAGTTTTACTTACTGTCCACTATTCAGTTTGTCTCGAATGGTGGAAAAATCCATGGGTTTCTTAATAACTTTCCTATATCCAGGAACATGTTTCAAGTTTACAGGAAGTAGAAAAGGCCATGCATCTTCGTGAGTTTCCAATTCAGACAAGAGCATGCTGGGAAAGGAAAAAGCAAAATAAGACACACAAGTTTCTGAACTGCTTCGTGCTTCACATAACATTGTCTTTAATTCATTCAACAAAGCTATTCATTTTTTTCTGTCACACACAGCATGAGTTTCAGACTGCTAAGGCAGCACTTCCAAATCAAAACATATGTGATTCAAGGAAAAAAAACAAAAGAGAGAACCTCATAAAACTAAAGGAAAGGATATCAAATATCAGCCATACTCTCACTCCTCCCATCTTGCATGCATATCAGGAAATGAGAGGCTGGTGTTTATTGTGAAGGTTCATTCTTGGATGACAGAAGGAGCAATCCAACTCTTCACATGTGGGGATAATTGAGTGGATAACCTATGATGAGTGCATTGAAAGAATCTGGTACTAGTGTTGGTGTTTCTAGTTATATAGAAATGTTTCTAGTTATAAAGAAAATTAGAGAGTATCAGTTGGTTTCTGCCTTTAACATGAATCAACTTTATTATCCCTCCATTTCTGTCTTCATTGACCTGCTTTTTTCACATCTTGCCCAGTTAAGAAATCTGTAGATCTCAAAAGCCCTGAAGCTCTTCTCGTATTACAGATCGATTAAATTCCTTTGTTGTAAGGGAGTTTTACACTGACTTCAATGGCAAAGATAGCTGCTTATGGAGTCACAAAACAGAATCAGAGCTGCCCTCTATGGCCAAAACTACAGGAAAACACTTGGGAATTAACAAGTTTTGTGCACATATGTGTGTGTGTGTGTGTGTGTGTGTGTGTGTGTGTGTGTGCGTGTGCGTGCAAGAAGCCACTGGAGCATGATGACTGCCTGCAGTCAAAGAATCATGTATACTATATGCATCAAAAGGACCATGGTTTAAACCAGTGGTTCTCAACCTGTGGGTCCCCAGGTGTTTTGGGCTACAACTCCCAGAAATCACAGCCAGTTTACCAGCTGTTAGAATTGCCGGGAGTTCAAGGCCAAAACATCTGGGGAACCACAGCTTGAGAACCACTGGTTTAACCAAATGGATCAGCTTCAGTTTGCCCTCAAAAGTTAATATACCCTGAAAGTTAGTACCTGCACATCGCTGCGTCTTTAGATTCATCTCGTTTAGCTTTCTTCACAGGGGAAACAGTTTCCTGTTTCGATGGGCTAGTAGAAAGATTTTCATCTGTTTTCCTCTTTTTTGAGTCTACTTTCCCTCTTTTGACAGAGCTGCTTGTCGATGCAGAGTCCTCTTCGTCCACCTCGACTGTTAAAGGCAATTTCTTGCCTTTTTTGTTTTCGTTGCTTTTCTTCGCTTTGATCTGATTCTTTTTTACTTTCAAAGTCTGACCACTTGCCTGCATCAGGAGAAAAAGCCCCAATAAAATCAACATGACAAAAAACAAACAAAAAAACCAAAAAAAAAAAAAACCCAAAACAGGCAAGCCAATGCTTATCTCCTTTGGCAAAGCAGTTCCACGTATATGAAAATCCAACATAAGCTTTAACAGAAGAATATGAAGGTCAATTTGTAAAAGATACAGATAATGTGTATAAACGCACACTACAGAACACTGCAAAGGTATGGCCATCATTCTCAAAGGCCATTTTAATACATGCACATAATTCACGAACTAAACACAACTTTCTCCTGGATCGTAAGCTGTTGTTGTAACCAGAAGAACATGATTTCCTTTCATTCAGGATTGTATGTGCCACATCTAGATTGTTCTAAATTTGGTTCATTATAGGGATTGCCTGTGATAGTAGTCAGTTCTCTTATCACTTCACTCCTCCTCTCTTAATTCTAGAAAATTTACTATCCATCGTAAAGATGGAAGTTTACTTAGGTAGAAAGAATTACAATGGGAGCTCATGGCATTTATTGTGTAAACAGGCTCTTGTTTTCCCCAAAATTTCACAGATGATAACCAGGACATCAATTCATCCGGGAGTCCCCGGGCAACGTCCTTGCAGACTGCCAATTCTCTCACACCAGAAGCGAATTGCAGTTTCTCAAGTCGCTCCTGACACAACAAAACAAACAAACAAACAAACAAACAAAAAACCAGGACATGTGTGGTCATGCAACATCTGGGTTTAGCTGCAGCAATGTGCCTTTGCTTACAACTACTGGAAAAGGCTTGACTCCACCCCCATCTTTTTTTCTATTCTGAGTAAATTGAGTGGAATTACTATTGTTCGCAGCAATGGGATTAAGCTGAATTTATTTGTACAATAGTTTATTCACTAATTATACCTTTACTTGTAAAGTGAGAAGCTAAAAACCTATCTGTGACCTGTTTTCACCTATTTTAATTTTGTCCCCTTATTGTTACCAAGTTGTGCAGGCCTGCGCTAACCTAAACCATCAGAAAAGAAGTTGGCTTTTTAAAAAATGTGCAGATTCACATCTTTTGATGCATTAATCTGTGGATAATGTGAGCCAGTCCCACTTCCCCGACAGATGCACCTTTATGATAGATATGGATGGCAAAATACATTTTCTGCTTGCATATATTGCAATGAAAATGAACGGAGATTTCTTAACACATATTCAATCTATTCCATTTATCTCTTGCCACTGACGATGACTTCCAATATATTTACATAGTTCCATATCCGTGAAGGAATACATTCCAGAACCCCCATAGATAGCTGAAATAGGTGGATAATAAAAACACTATATTATGCCTTTACTTGGGCCAAAAGCATACCATGGAAACATACTGAAGGACCTAGAGAGCCCCACAAACATTTTCAGGGATGAGTATTTTCTGAAGTATAAGTAAAACTATGGATACAGAATCTATGGATATGGGTGTGTTCCAAAAATGCACTGTCTTGAATGGCAAGGGGGATAAATAATATGTAAATCATTCCTCTTTCTAGGCTTCCAGAGATCCTGTTTCCATGGTACATGCAAAGAAAAAGAAAATATTTGAAAATATGAATATGCTTGAAAATATTAATTAATTTCGTTGGTTTTTCCTCCAGTGAAAAGTACCCCAGTCTAGCCAATATTATGTGGACTACTCTGCATGGAAACATTGCAGCAGTTACATTTCCTGGAAAGTGTTGAACGGAAAGGACTCCAAGCCCCTTTCTCCTCCATCAATTCACCTTTAAATTAGTCTCACCTTTGCTATGCAGGCAGGACAGAACCAGTCACCATCTGGGATACAACTAATTTTGGGTCTATGGCAGTAAGTATGGCAGCCTTTGTCACAGCCATCACATAGGAGCAGCAGTTCCTCATTATCTCCTTTTCGACATATTTGGCAGTACTGCAATACAGAGACATTACTTCCGTTAAATACATTTCCTTTAATTATGTGATATGACAAGCAACATATGATGTGCGTGCACTGCAGAAGATAATGCAATTTAAAATAATGTTCAGTCTATGGGCCATTTACACAGAGAGATTGGAAAGTAAAGAAAATGGCCAGTCTTTCAAGTTACTCTCCAACTTGTACTCCTTTGCACAGCATCCCACTTCAGCTAAGGATTGGTTAGTTCAGTGAGGGAGAGTTTTTAGGAATTATACATATTTTCTAAGGTCAAAGAATGTTCTTTTCAGATGTTAATTACATCTCTGTTGTGTACAGTGGGCCCTTGGTATCCACTGAGGTTTGCCCCCTGTGGATGCCAATATTTATGAATGCTTAAGTCTCCATAGCTTTACAAAGTGGTAGCAAAATTGATAATGGCAAAATCAAAATTTGTTTTTTGGATTTCTGGGGGGTATGGTGGAAAATATTTTCAAGCCATGGATGGTGAAATCCATAGATGTTGAATCTATGGATACAGAAGGCCAGATGTATTTTTATAATCCTGCCTGACATCTCCCAGATTCATACTGCTACCCCTTATCTATTTTTCTGTGTTAAATATGCAATAATTAGAAATTCAGTTTAAATCATGAGTGCCCCCAAATACAAATACAGCACTAAATTAGGAGACCTAAGGAAATTTTGAGTTGCGAAGATGTGAATAATAGAATTTCATTTGTGCAGAAAAACAAACATGCTCCACAACACATGGATAATTCTAGTAACTTTTTCATTTGGTTAAAATCTGAAGTTAGAGCAGAAGAAGTTATATGAAATGTCACATATTTAAATACTGTATAAATTCATGCATAAATTGATCTCATGTATAAGAACAGGTTTGGGGAGTAGTTTCTTTTATATAAGAGTTGAGGTACAGTATTCACACCGATTCATGGATAATTCAATCCAGGTTTTTTTGCCCTGAATTTGAATTATTTTTTGAGACTTATACTTGAGTATAATGCCATCAAATTATGTGGTTGACTTCTCTATGTTTAAAATATATGCCCTGATATTCTGTGCAACAGATTTAAGAATCACAGAATACAACTGTTAGTGTAATATGGTATTTTCTTTGTGGGTTGGGGAAACAATTACTTCCCCAGCTTCTTGCTGAAGTGATACTAACTCATGAGCTAGGGGTGCTTTAATTTTGGGAGGGCAACACAAGTCTTAGAGCAAAGTTCAAAAGATTTCTGTGCTGGTGATAAGGGTCACACCTTCCAGGATAAGAATAAAATATTTAAGGTCAGTATCGTCTGATATTTTTCATTAAGAATTTACTCTCATGACGTAAGTGTTTTCTAGGAGTGTTTTTATCATATTTGAAGGTCCATGGACCTCCCAGGAGTTTAACATTTTTTGGCAAATGTTTTCCAAACTATTACAAAGTGTCCACTACGAGACGTGGAGTACATTTGCACCATATTCTGTAGACTCCTCCCCCAAGGGGGTCATTTAGTCCCAGGAAAGATCTTCTATAAAACCCAAAACATGGTGAAAATGCCTCTTGCTCTCTCAGGCGTCTTTTACACTGGCAAATAAAATGCAGATTACCTCCTCTGAACTGGATTATATTCGTCTACATTGCCATATAATCTGGTTCAATGTAGGTAATCTGGATTTTATATAGCGGTGTAGATGGGACCCGAGAGGCATTTGGGGACACATTGCATTGTTTGATTGAATGACTGATTGATTGTTCAGCAGAGGAACTCTCTGTCTTGGAGTGTGGTGGAAGCTCCTTCCTTGGAGGCTTTTAAACAGAGGCTGGATGGTCATCTGTCAGGGGTACTTTGTACATTTCCTGTATGGCATGGGATTGAACTAGATGGCACATGTGGTCTCTTCTAACTCTATTATTCTATGATTCTATGATTGCAGGAGCAGGCGCATCCCTTCAATGTCTCTTAAGGGGTTAATGTGTTGCTAGTCCTTCCTTCCTGACTTCTTTTCTCACTATCCACTATAGAAATATGCTGGTAATAAACGGGGTCATAGTAACAAGCAAAAGAGAAGTCTAGAAGTTTATAGGAAGCATAAAAGTGGGAGAAGGCAGTAGTTATTTCAACATTAGCATAGTCATTGTTTAATTACTAACATTTACCCATTGACTACTATAGTATAAAAAGCTTAATTTTCAGAAATCTGATGCCCAGGATTCATGCAAAATCTTCTTACATGCATTTGCATGCCTTTTATGAATATGCAATTAACACAGCGGTGCTTGTTAATTCGTCATTTCTATGCGGAGATGGACATTTCAGCCTGTGTGCCTGTAACAAGTCGTCCAATCTGCACGTAAGTTGTATTAAGTGGGCATGCAAAGAAGCCATGCGCATCTTTTAAGCATGTACTTTGCATCTCATTTTTCTGAAAAAGCCTTTAATTGCAGTCTCTGACACCAACTCCCCATAATGGCCATGTAGAAGGTGTCGTTCTGCTTTCATTAGCATAGTGACCTCTCCCAAAGAGGCAGAGAAAGGCCCGTTTCAGTTTTTTTAAAAACGACTCTGTTCAAAATATGCCAGCAGAAGGGCTATTTGTCACAAGAAAGTTCAGAATGCTGAAGTTAGCTACAAAAGAGCATAGTTTCATCAAACAATTTATCTTAACCAATGTAAAAAAAAGTGCAATTGAACTTTTGTTGTCATTTTCATAGGCAGCAATGAAAGAGACACTATCAGTTGAGGTATCTGGAAAGGAGGAAAATAGGATACGTAAAAATCAGTTCACAACACTTACAACTTTCATAATAGATTTTTCCCATGCTATTGATTTCTGTAACTGCTGAATGCACAGAGCTACCTGCGCAGCACTGCGAGCTTCTGACAATGCCCTTCTCCATACCCTTAGCCCTGGAGCAATATCCTCTTCCATTCTGCATTGAAATATAGAGAAATTAAGCAGGTCACATCCATTTTCATCAGGTTCTGAACGCGGAACAATCATTGTCACATTGAAAGCCAAGCAATGACAAAAACGTACACAGCCAGTAAGGGTAATAAGGCTTAAGCAACTAAATTTGATGTAGTGCACAGACTGTGGCTACGTGCCTCAAAGCTTAGTCACAACCAGTTAAATGTAAGATAACGTTGCGGGATTAACATAAGGAACAACGGGGGAGGAAAAAAAATCTTTACAAAGCACCATGCATAATAAACGTGATCTGTGTGGATCAGAGACATACAAGAAGATACAGAGATAAAACACACAATAGAAAATAGGCTCCAATTAGCAAAGAAGCACAATAATTTTTCAAGTTAATCTCAATAACCTACCCGTCACCATCACCACTAACGGATGGTGCAGGAGCAGGGACAGTAACTGTGCCCACATTATCCAGTTTGATCTGAATGGTGGTACTTAAGGGGCTCTTCAGATACCTTCGCTCTATGTTCTGCTCCAAGTCAGCAAGTCGTGTTACAGCTATATCTAGAGGGTTGTCACTCTTCCGTTCTAGAGTACCGCTACTGCCGTCTTCTCCAGCAGCGCAATCACCATCACGCTTCTTGTGCAATTTAGTAATTGATTTATGCTCATAATATACCAGGTCTTCCCTTTCCGATGCAGGTTCGGGACACATCCAACCCTATATTTCAATAGAAAGGTTTGCACAAGTTTGTTTGCTACTGTAATAGCCTCAGTAAGGATAACCAACCCTTTGATTGCCCCATAAATTGTGTATCTGTTTCTAGAAGATTTCAGACATTTGAGGCATAGAGCGTCTTAGCTTTTCTTTCCTGCTCTGCTTGATTAACGAGACTTATTGCTTTTATGAAGAAGAAAGTTTTATAGCAACAGTATTCTGACATATTGTTGCAAAAAGAAGAACCAGCAAGACAAATCTTACATGAAGTTACATCTGAAAGGGAGCCTGAGGGCCTCATCATACTAGAGAAAAAATCCACTTAAAATCTGTTTTCTGCCTCCTACAGAATTCCGAGGTTTGTAGTTTAGGGAAGAGCCTTTGACAGTCTCACTAAACTACAAACCCTAGAATTCTGTAGGAGGCAGAAACCAGATTTAAAGTGGTTTCATTCTCTTGCGTGATGGAAGTAGTATGCCACCAGTTATTCATTCTTCATAGTCACTGCCATTGGTTGCATACCTGGCTCATATTCCCTCTCTCTTAGGGCTACCAAAATATTTTTAAGAGGATTAAATATTTTAATGCTATATATTCTGAATCTAATGAAACTACAGAGGATTCTCCCCAACCCCAGTGAGACATTACAGAGAAAGCACTAATCCTTAACTGCTTCTTGGCAGGGGGTTGGACTGGATGGCTCATGGGGTCTCTTCCAACTGTATCGCTTTTGCAATGACATTGCGGTAGAGAGGTTTTACTTAAGTATATTTTACCTTGATTTGCAAACTAGCAGAGGCCACTCTTCTTTCCAAGTCCTCCACCTGCTGAAGGATTGCAATATCCATCTCGATTGCCTGTTCTTCTACCGACCAATTCTCCACAATATCCCGTGTTACCTGGTTTTCATCATTTTCATTTACTTCAATAATTGCAGCTGCATTTGGGAATCAGATTAGGTTGCTTTTAGGACACGTTCAGTCTAACTGTGTTTGAAAGCTCATGTGTTTATATATGTGTGTATAGTGGATAAACTCTTCATTATTTAGGACTCACCTGGATGAAAACACTTGTTACATGGGTCAAAGAAGAAACGAAAAACAGTCAAGATGTTATTTATCACTATGCTTTTTGCATTAGTTGAGCATATTTCAGCTACATACCATCCTTATTCTTGAGGCAGGCTAGAGTAATATAATCCATATGTTTTTGTATTTGCTTCTGTAAGGCCTTCTCTCTAATTCCCCTGAGATGCAACACTTTCTGCAACGCTTTTAGGTCCTCTGGGTCAATAATTCTCCACCAGCCAAACTGCATTTCTGAATAAAAACAATGTAATATGATTTCACAATAAATTTGTTGGCCAAGATTCAGAGTTAGAGATATGGGCACAGGGGAGAAATGGGAGTACAGCTGAAGCTTTGCAACTTGGTTGTCTTGCAAGTATTCCTACTACTGAAAAGAAAACACCTTTTACCATTCGATATACGTGTAAGACAATTCCTTCTGTGACTTCGACAAAGGGAAATCTAAGCAGGAAATCCTGGGCTAGAATTCTTATAAAACTTTTCCTTTTTGGAATTTAAGTATAAATGTAAGACAATTCCTTCTGCAATTTGGATAAAGGGAAATAAAGTTAAGAAATCACGGGCTGGAAATGTTTGATCTTATTAGAATGCTTACGGTTTATTGATTTCCTTTAGTAACTTGAAGGCTACCAGTTGAGTGTTGTATTTCTCTTTGGCGCGTGTTTTAAAATTGTGCTTTTAATGTAATACTGTTGATGTTATTTTCTGTTTGAATTGTTCTTTTATTTCATATTACAGCAAACCACTGTGTATTTCATCTTTGCAAGAAAGATGGGAGATAAAGCTTATAATAAATAAATAGGTGTACATTGCTTTCCTTTTCCTATGTTATCATTACAATAACAATAAAAGAATATGAGAGAAATCTGAGTAACCTAAGGTCACCCAGTGATTTTCCAGGTGCACAGGAGATTTGAGTCTGGTTCTTTCAAGCACAAGTTTACTCTAACCAAGTCCCATAACTTTCTATCAGTTATTCCACACTAGCTGTCATAGATGTAAAATTAATTTGGTTCTAAATTCCAACCTAGAGAGGAAGCAACCAGAAATCTAAAAGCAGACATCTCTCATTTACGGAAGAGTATGGTACTTACCCTCTGGAATGGGCTTTGGACTAGGATAATCTACTGGTTTGGCTACTTCAACCACAGTAGATGTTACACAAGCTTGTTTTTCAACTTGTGGCACAGGTGATTCACTTTTACTCGTCGAAAGATTTGGTGTCAAGAATGAATTGCCATTTCCTTCTAACAATCCCATTCCTGATCCTATATTAGGCAAAGGAGATGAGAACTGAAGATTTGAAGTAATGACTCCAGTAGGCCATCCACAGAACTGAAGTCCCATTACTGGCAATCCTGTCTTCAGCTGTTAAAGATTTTGAAAAAAAGATCACTGTTAGTTCCTCCACAGCTGTAGGTGGGAAATGAGGAACAGATCATTTTATCACAAACGGCAGCATGATATGTGCTTGATATATCACACATGACATCAACATTGCGCTTATTACATATTTGTAAAAACTAGGAATTGGGATCCTACAGTACCATACACTCACATACCAATCTGTCACATGAGTTGTGTTACTTCCTTGCCATTTTGGCAAGAAGACACCTGCACCTGTTGCTCAAATTTTTGGATTTGGTGAAGCAGCTTGGGGATTGCAGTCTTCTACAAGATAGTTACAAGGGTTACTGAATTATGACAATTATAAAACTGTTGGTATTTCAATTTGTTTGCTATCATCCAGTCCATTACTGATGACAGGGACTGGTTTAGAGTCAGGACAGCTTCCTTGGCATTTGGTGGAAAGGAGTAGTAGAGTTGGGTGCCATCTGCATATAGGTGGCAGTGGTACCATACTTCTAAACTCCGGATGACCTCTCCTAGCATATATGAAACTGTCTATGTTAAACAGCATGAGGGACAAAATGGAACCCTGAGGAACCTCACAGGTCAATGGCTAAGGGTTCGAACAGGAGCCCCAGCAACACCTTTTGAGTACAGCCCTCCAGGAAGGAATGAAGCCATTGTAAGACAGTGCCTCCCAGTCTCATCTCAGCAGAATGACCCAAAAGGATACCATGGTCAATGGTATTGAAAGCCGCCAAAAGAGAAATAACAAGGACACACTCCCCCTGCTTAGCTCTCTTCGTAGGTCGTCCACCAAGACAACCAAAGCTGTCTCTGTTCCAGGCCTGAAACCAGGTTGAAATGGATCGAGATAATCAGTTTCATCCAGAAATCCCTGGAGTTGGGAGGCCACCAGACACTCCAAGGCTTTGCTCAGAAAGGGAAAGTTGGACGCTGGTCGATAGTTGTCCATTATAGAGGGGTTCAGGGATGGCTTTTTTAAAAATAGAGGTCTCACAACTGCCTCCTTTAGGCAAATTGGAATTTTGCCTTGTTCCAGGGAGGCTTTGACTACCACATTCACCCACTTTTCCAGTCCCCCTCTGGCCTGTTTGATCAGCCAGGAAGGGCAAAGATCTAGAATACATATGGTAGCTCTCACCTCTCCAAGGATCCTGTACACATTCTCTGGCTGCATAAATTGAAAGGTATCCAGCAACACTGGACAAGCAGAAGCCAGAGTTACATCCACTGGAACTGTATCAATAACAACGTCCAAGTCGGAAGAGATCTGAGCAAAGTACCATGCAAATTCTTCACAGTGGGCTATGGGATGATCAGAAAACCATGTATCCCTCCAGGTTGTACTGGGCTGCAACTTCCAGCAGCCACTAGTGAAGAATGATGGGTCTAACCATTCAAAAGACCTCATGAGTCCCATCCCTATACAGGTAAATTTTTTGATGGGTTTAGCGATCTACAGGCAGAAGGCCTATACTTATCAATCACAAAACCCAAGGGGGACAAATGAGGATTTATCAATTTTGGACAGCCCAAAAAACTACAACAACCCATTTTTTTTGACATTTGCTGCCTCCTACTGCCCTTTTCAGGAACACCAAGTGCAATAAATTGTGTACAGATGAACCAAACAAAAAGTATTAAATCATAATGTTATCAACGTAATACATGCTTGTTTCTGTTGTAACCACTACTCCTGAATGGAAGGGAGAGGAACTGTAGATGGAAAGGAACTTGCTGAAAACTGCCTCTCTCTGTTCTGCCAAATGGGCTCATCCTGCAAACAGAACTCCACTGAGGTGGACACTGCTATGCCATTAGTTAGGACTCACACCGGTCCTCCCTCATCTATACATGTACACATCAACAGCTGCTCACATCCTCATGCATTCTTCATCTTATTGTCTTAAAAGTTAATAATGGAGGGGGTTGCCTGTACAAGGCTGAACGCTACCACTGAATGCTTACCTGCAGAGGTGATAATGCAAATGGGCTTAATCCCATTGGACTTGGTGAGGAGGCTGAGCCAATCAGTGGAGACGGGACAGGTGAAGGTGACTTGGATGGAGGATGAGAATGAGGAGTTAGTGAAGCAGGAGCAGCTGGTGGTGAATCTATCTGAGTGAGTGATGTGTCATCACAAGGAGCTCTGGGTAAAAGACTGAACCACTCTCTGCTCTTTTCTGTAAGAGTCTTTAACAGCTGGTCATTTGAAATTAAGGAAGAGCTGTAAAACTTCCCTGGCCCAGTTGCAACAGGATTAAAGAGTGTATTTGGATCTGATTTCTCACCACTTGTTTGGGATACAGTAGCCTGGTGGCTGCAGAGTGAGGTTTTAGAGCTATTTTGATAAGATAGTGGGCACCCGTTTGTGGCACTGCCATTGGCTTTCTGGGCCAGAATGTCAGAGTCGGGAGGCATTTTTGCTACCTCCAACAACTTGCTTAGCTTTGAGAAGGAGCCAGGTTTTTGCAGGAATAGATTTGTGCTGTCTTTCTCTTTTAGATCTTCTTTCTGATTACACTGATTTATATTTAAGCAGCTTAATTGTTCTTCAGAGGTCTCAAACATTTCTTCTTTGATATGAATGCTTTTGGCTTTTTTCAGCTTCTCTTTTTCTTTAGCAATTTCTTCCAGACCTGCATATATAAGATGACAATTATTTATTCAATTACCACACATAACAGAAACCTTCTGAAATTATACAACCAATTATACAACAAGATTGTTCATCACCTTGATCTAAAAACATCCACTTGATTTAAAATAGTTTTTAAAAATAAAGGAACATGTATTATATTTATATTTTTACATCAAAAATTACATAATTTTAAAAGCATCACTACATTATTGTTGCTTTTTTAATGGGATGGAAACTGCAAGTACCAATTCAAAATCCCTTTCTGCTACCAATTATAGGAAAAATATGTTTCCCCAGTCAGAGGTTGTGTTTCAATGTCCGGGGTGACAATAAAATTAGGATTAATTACTAATTTTATACACTTTAATCATTAGGCATTGTTATAGTTCATATTTAGGATATCTGAAAAGTGTGTGTTCATTGACATCAAGTATTTCATACTTCTTTCAGTTTTGATCTAAGATCTATGAAAACAGTTGGAAATTGCTCTGATCAGTGCATCAATCCAGCTACTCTTGCTGTTATTGTTCCACTCATCCCACCTAGCTCTGGAACCCAAAGTGGTTCACAAAAGCCAAAAGATAAACGGCTACAAGTACACATCACACTAAAATCAAAATATAATTCAACTATCAACAGAATTATGTTGTTGATGTGTGCTTTTGAGCCATTTCCAAACAATAGCAAACCTTTTGTGGCATTTTCTTGGCAAAATTTGTTCAGGGAGGGTTTTCCTTTGCCTGCCTCTGAAGTTGAGAGAGTGTAACCTGTCTGATGCTCACCCAATAGGTTGGCATGGCTGGATAGGGATTTAACACATAGTTTGCTATAGTTAGTTACCCTGTTATAGTCACCTGGAGCTCCTTTCCTAGAGTTGTAGAGTGAAGCCTTCCTTCCATATGCAGGGCTTCAATTGCTTATATTGAAAGGGTCCTTGATAATGTGCTGTATTGTCTATATGTGTTGTTGTTTTTTTAAGTGAGCATGCTTTTGACCTATATTGATTCTGCTGATACAGAGCCAGTGTGGTGTAATGGTTTGAGTGGTGGGCTGGGGCTCTGAGATGGCAGGGACCTCGACATTCCCTCAGCACTAGGCTTGTGCATGGATCAATTTTCAAAAGCAGTATTCAGCTGGTTCGGTTGGTTCAGACGCCCGTAACAGCATGGGTTCAGCTGCCATTTTCTTTCAGCTACAACAGAACAGCGTCTGCCGAAAAACCAGGTGCTTTCGTTTTTTTTGGTTATGAGGAGGGAGGCAGCCGCTAGAAGGGAAAGGATCCGAGAAAGGGTGATTTCTTCAGCCCTTTCTTTAAACGCAGGTCTCCTCTACATACAGAAGGGAAAGGATTGCAAGAAGGGGTGTTTCTTCAGCCTTCATCTTAAACCTGAGTCTCTTCTGAATACAGAAGGGAAAGGATCGCAGGAAGGGGGGGGGGGGTTAAGCCCTTGCCTTAAATTTGGGAAGCCCCCCCCCCCCTCCTTCACATTAATGGGCCAGATTGAAAATTAATTTTTCAGCTTCCTGGATTGAAACTGAATTTCCATCCTCCCGAATTCAGGAGGATCCGGAAAAACAGATCGGGCCCCCCACTGAAATCTGGGTCACTGAAATGGATCAAGGTTTATCTTGATTGCACGTCTACTCAGCACTACTAAGAGCACATTATTTCTCATAACGAGAAGCACCTTTATAGAGGTACAAGTATCCTCATACAGACATTGTGTCCATACATTTGAAACATTTTATAGCGTACAAAACATCAGAAATGATATCAACTCTCAACTGAAAGACCAAGACTTTCAATGTTTTTGATGCTTTGGAAAAAGGCCCATTCTCTCCTGCCCCATTCCCACATTTTCCTTCTTCTAGACTTTTAGCATGTGTCAACAAGCATTAGTAAGGATTCACAAGGAACAAAAGAAAGGGGAAAGCCATGGGGATGGGAGCCGACAGGCTGTACAGAGAACAAGTACTCTGCACGGCAACCACTTGTTTGCCAGGTTTCTGCATCAGTTAGTGCAGCTGCGTTATTATAGGTAGGTTGAGGTCAATGTTTACGGTCGACACCTCCTGCAAAACCCAATCTAATTCCAATGGGGACTATGTGTGGAGGGGAGGGGATAATGTTGCCCTAATTTTTGTGCCTTCTTTTCATCAGCTTTTAAAGAGCTTAACCTTTGTGGTGATACTAGATTGGACATTAGTGCTACAGAGTTCAGATGGTAATTTATGAAAGGCCTAGATCTACAGGGAAATAAAATCCTCGAATGTATTATCTTTCCAGCTGCAGCCCACACCACACTAAAGAGATGCTTCTCCACCAACCATGTTGGCTTGGTTTTGCTGTGAAAGAGCAATATTTTAGCATGAAATTGAAAGTAATCACCAATAATTCCAATTGAAGAATAATTTTAGCAGTACCAGCCTTTCTCCAGAACAAACAGGGCAAGGACCGAGTGCCACACTGGGGACCAACCATTGTCTTCCTTCCTGGGAGCAGCAGGGATGGGCAACTGGGGGACCCAGGGGGTTACAAGAGCCATCTAGGAGATATAGGGGGCCTGCACATCCCACCACACTGTAAAAACATCTTATTCTCCCTCTTGCTCCTAGGGACTTAGAGGGATACTTTCCTCATGTTTTACCTCTCTCCCAAGCAAATTAGCTCCAGGAGAGGCTGTTTTTCAAAACAAGAAAAATCAGAAGTTACTTGTGGTTTATTTAGAAAAGACCATTCCCAAGCTTAACATGACTTGGGGTGGGGGTTGCCAAAATGATGGAAATGTCCTCCACAGCTCCAAAAGGATATTTGGGGCAATTTCCTTGACCTTTGCGGACCATGAGGGGCACAAAAACAGCCCTTGGAAATGCATGGACCCCATGGTTCACACTCCCATAAGAGGAGGAGGAGAAGAATGAAAACATTAGAAATCACTTAACCAATCCTAAGATTTCCTCATTACCTTCTCCGCTTTCCATGCCTTCAACAAAGATGCCTCCACATTGGGGCAGAATCCAGTATCGACGTCTGTAGCGATCCTGACCAAACATCATTGAACGCAAAGAGTGGGATGCTTCAAACAGCTTTCTTCTGTACTGGTTCTGTTGCTGCGGAATAATCATTGTTATGTTTGTAATGCTTCTCTTTCATCTTAAGCCAAAGAACATTCAGCATTTTGACAGATCATGGCCTATTTCAAAAACGACCCATACTGACTGGCTCTGCCCCTAAGAAATGTAGAACAAAACTGGCCATAAAAAATATCACATTGGGTAAAAATGAAGCAGGTTGAAGAATGTATACTTCAAGGCTGTGTTCGCTTTTTTGCTCCCAATTTCGAGAGAACAAAGGAGATCAGTGATTTTATTTGTATGACAGCAGACAAAATCTTATCAATTATGCAACAAAAGGAAAGGATGTGTTTGTTTGCATATGTGTGTATAGGTAGATATACAGATAGGCCAGCCCAGTGTTAAATCTTGTAGCACTTGATGTGCAATGAATGAGACATTTCAACTGGCTTAGAAATATGTGTTCACAATTTCTGAACATACAACCCTGTTTCAATTTATTTTATTTGTTTAAATTCGAATCATGCCTAAGCTTTTGTGTTGTCATGATTCTGTCAGGCTCCTGCTTCTCCAGCTGAAGCAAGGAAATTATTCATCTTTACAGGAACAGCTGGCAGGGAACAATCACCCATCTGAGCTCCATAGATGAGCAGAAGGTAACATTCATAATACGATGAAGGTCGTTTGGGTAGGATAGGAGCTGGGAAAGGTTCTTTTTCAAAGTATGATCCTAGAATCCTCTGACCCTCAGGGTCACTAGTGTGGAAAAACAGCATTTCCAGTCTCTCCATTAGGAGTACATTACTCCTCATATATGCATGCATCAAGCTTTGGAAGCCAGGGCCAGCGATACTAAAGAGGGATTTCCAGTCAGCAATTTGCTGGTCAAAGCTATATTGTCTCTGTATTCTATGTGGCACTGGATCTCCTACTGTGGAAAACTGATTCTGGCCACAGTGGTACATGCCTTAGTTACATCTCACCTGGATTACTGTAACGCACTCGATGTGGGGCTGCCTCTGAAGAGTGCTCGGAAACTTCAGCTGGTCGGAAGAGTTGCAGCCAGGTTGAAAACTGAGGCTGGCTCCAGGGAGCAGACAACCCCTAGTTGCCAGTCTGTTTCCAGCACAATTCAAACTGCAGGTTATGACAGCTCAGGTCCAGGCTATTTGGCTGACCAAATATCACAGAACCACATAAGCACCTGTGGGTTCTTCCTTGGAATCCAGCACTATTTTTACAGGTTGACATTAAGGTTAAATTTGGTTCAGGGCAAGACGTGAATCTGTACCAAAATTCAGAACAATGCTAACTCCCCCACAGACCCAATGCCTCATTCAGACTGCAGCATTTTTTGACCTTTTCCTCTGTTTCATTATAAAACTAGTTTGGTTAGGCCAATGCAAAAAAGCTTAGGGAGTCTGGCTCAATGCTAAGAGCCTATGTGGGAACTTGAAAAGTAGCTATCACCTGTCTGTTTCACATAAACCTTAAAAAGGAGTAAACTTTTAATTTACATAGGTGGCTTACCTTGGTCAGTTTGTCAATCTGTTTTTCTAGTTCTTCCACACTTGCTGCATGGTCCCCATCATCCTACCACCAATAAACAAAAGGCAGTAGTGCATTATTTTCTATGTACTACTTGTGTTCCTATTGGCATCTAATGTAATATTAGAGCTTCTCCCAAATATTAATTCTCTGAAGCACAAAATATTTATTTATTTATTTATTTATTTAGGCATTTATATGCTGCCCTTCTTACCCTGAAGGGGACTCAGAGTGGTATACACTCCTGTACCCAGTCGCAGGTATGACACTTGATACAAACTCTGTTGATGCTACCAGTATGTTCTAGGCTGACTAGCTCTATTCTTGACATTGACTCTACAAGGCCTGATTATATTTCCCCGAGGATTGCTGACTTGGAAAATGACAGAGTATGGTGAGAAATAGCATTGGCTGCTTCTTGGATATTAAGCTTGCCAATTCACAAAGTTATCCAGTCCCCTAAATCTCATCTTCCTTCTCTCTTTCTGCTGAGCTTGTGACTGGAAGATAAAAACCTTGCAATCTTATCTGCTCCCTTTCATAGGATTTTACAATGGGCAATTATAGCAACCAAAAGGTCTGACTCACAACTAGAGCAGCTTTAGCTAAACCTTCCCTAACCCTTTTGCTTTTCAAAACATTCCCATCCCTTTCAGTTTTTGTAGAACACTATAAGCCAGATGTCAGAACTGTGCATTCCTCCAGCTTTTTATCAAATTGCAATTCACATCCAGCATAACCAGTACAGCCTGCAGTGAGGAATACTGGGAACCGAACTTCAGTAACATCTGGAGGAGCACAAAATCCCCTCAATCCTGCTGTAATAAAATGCTGTTATAGCTCTACCACTGTGCAATCTGAGATAACCACCTCAGTTGAGGTCAGACAAGGAACCCAACTGGCTGCTTCTTCCTCAACCTAGCAGACATTCATTTCTCTTGGAGGACAGAGCTGTGTGATCTACGCAACCAGCTGCAGGTCTCTTAAACCATCCTACTGATTTCATGCATCAGGGAGAATCCTTTCATATTGATAGTATTAAAGCAAAGCTCAACTGCCAATCCAGCAGTATAATGTTTTCGTTAGTTCTGCCTACATGATCCCTAAGGTCTAAGTCCATTGCCAGTCCCCCTGTTAGAGTAGATCTACTGAATGAACAGTTTTTACATAAATGTTGACTTACCAGATTTCTACTGGTTCAATAGATCTTCTCTAACAGGGAACTGACTTTAGTCAGCAAGACATGAAGATTTCGCCAATTCCAGCAGCCCTAGCCACATAGCAAATTGTTAAGATTGCTAGGAGCTATAGCTCAGGAACATCTAGAGCAGTGGTTCTCAACCTGTGAATCCTCGTGTGTTTTGGCCTACAACTCCCAGAAAGCCCAGCCAGTTTACCAGCTGATAGGATTTATGGAAGTTGAAGGCCAAAACACCTGATCCAGAGGGCCATATGATTCCTACCTTTGACCTAAACATTCAATCACTATAGTCCACCCAATGCCACACATTGAAAGGCTGCTAATTAAGGACAGAAAACCTTATGGAATATAAAGACCTAGATTCTATAAACATTACCCCTGTTAGTCTTTGTCATCGTTTTTTTAAAAAAATACTGTTTGGTGTTATTCAGATTTCTAGAACCCTGCAAGAAGAATATGAGCCTAGGATAGGATTTAAAAGATAACAAGATTAGTTTAGGGGCCCAAGGGGACTCTGCATCTTCCTTCTTTCCCCCAAGATTTTGAAAGTTTTAAGAAATCCAGCATAAATGACCCCTGGTAAGCAACTATTTGTATATTATGAAAATTATCGGAAGCTATAGTTAAAAGATACTCTCTTGTGACATTTCAATTAAAAATGAAGTTATATTTAAGAATTTCTTTAAAAACAATAATGCTCTAAATAAACTGTAAAGTCCACTTTCAAGTGCAAGATCGATAAATACCTAGTCATAGGGATTGAGCATTATCTCCTATCTATTAGAATTCCTCACCTCATCCTCACAAATATCTGATTTTTTCCCTTTTTTGTCATCTTTGTCTTCATCATCCTCATCGTCTTCATCTGCTTGATCGTCACTATAATCGTCATCATCGTCATCATAATCACTGTCTCCTCCCTTCCGCCTCCTTTTTCGGCCAGCGGTAGGCGTTCCCAGAGAATGCTGTTCTTCTCCTATGTCTCCCCCTCCTGTAACATCTCTTTTGCCTGTTTTCTTAGCATGGATGATTCTAAGCCTTTAAACACATAGGGAGACAAACAGTATTAATATATATTGATGTTGCATATGTAGAGTTTCTCCACACTTCATTGGGAGGACATAATTTGTTTGTGTGCCTGTTGTTCAGCATTTTTTTTGTTAAATTATATTTATTACCATTGGCTTGGTGGATGAATAATATTGTTTATCGACATTCACTTCTATTTGAGATGAATAATTTCTTTGGTGAAAACACTTTTTTTTTTTTGCTGTGAATCTTCACGATACACAACATTTCCAGTGCAGGTAATCATATTTATTCTAGCTCATAGTACTTTCTAGCGCATGTGTTAATTTTACTGAATATGCTCATGTCATGTGCAAAATAAGAGAAGGCTTCCATAGCTAATCCTGTAAACATTTATCTGGTATGTCCTTTTCTATCAATGCTTAAAATGTACCTTTTTCATACATATTTTAAAAGCCCAATGTCCACTGTTTGTATTAGAAAGGTTAGAAAATCAATTAACACAGCCGACAATGAATATAACGCTTGGTTATGGATTATCTAAATACAAAACCTGTTTCCAAAGCAGCGATATTCTACATTACATGACACTTTATTAAGCAATTATGTAGGAGGCTAATCTTGTAGCACTTTGGGCAGTGGAAGCCTTAGTTTCATTTTTATGAAACAAAAGAAGCTTACATACCAGTAAGTACAGTTGTGGTAGCCCTTCCTCATCTCTTACCCTACAAAACAAGATTCCATACAGCAGACATTATAGCTCTAGCTACTGAGAATCTAGCAGGCAAATATACTGAAACAGCCCCAGAGGTATATCAATAGCCAGGCTGAAAACCCCCTATCAGCATTTCAGTGCATAACAGAATGTGAAGAGATATGAAAATGGGGGTTTTTTTTGGGAAAAGGCAAGGATTTTTTATAGAAAGAAAAAGAAAGAGAAAGAGTGTGAATCATGATGGTGAAAATAGATAAATTGCAATAAACCAAACGCGATGTAATTTGGCAGTCTCTTTTTCTTCCTTTCTTCTCCCATCCTACAGAACAGTATTCCATACAGCAAGTGGATATGATGCAGCTGTCTGCCTTTTTTTAAAAAAAGGAAAAGTAGCTTGCAGGGTTTGAGGATGCCCGTCAAAGTAGAGTGTGAAGAAAGGAAAAAGTATCATACAGCTTTGTTGTTGCTAACTACCATCAAGTCGACTTTGATTTGTGGCAATCCTATGAATTCCCTGTTCAGGTATTTCAGATTCAGGTTGGATCTACACTGTCCCATATCCCAGGATCTGATCCCAGATTATCTGTTTATCCCAAATTATGAAGCAGGAGACTCAATTCAATTCAATTTAAAATAGATAACCTAGGATATAGGGCAGTGTAGATCCAGCCAAAGTGATGGAGGCACTTCAGGTTTAAGCATCTGCATGGTAGTTGCTGTCCATGCAAAACCTGTTAAAGTAGCACTGACTTGCTTTTACGATGACATGTAATAATTACACAAAAAGTTACAAATGGTTCAATAAATTATTTTGAACCAAAAACAAATATTTAAAAACCTGCAAATTAAGAATGTTACATTAGGTCTGATGTTGTGCCAACACCGTCGTGTGAATGACGGAAACACTGAGAGAAGGGGCTTTTTGTGTGCTGTGAAAGGGATCTAGTAGTAATCCTTTGCAATTCTATGCTTCACCTTTTCAAGGAGTAAACATTTCATTTATGGGCAGTTCATAGTGGCAGAGATGTACTGATTTCAAATTGAGTCCATCTTTTTGAAATGTCCTGTACTATACACTTAACTACAAGAGGTAACCAGAAGTCAGTAACTGGTAGAATGCAATCATTTTATTTAAATGTCACCTTTGTGAAGTTTGACGCTTTTCCTATATCTCAGCAGATTATATAGGATATTCAGTGCTTCAAAAATCATTTAGTGAAAAGAATGTTTACTGGCTGAAGTAAAACACACACAAGGCACCATCTTAAACTAATCCTAGTACTATGGAATTCTGGAAGGGTGAACATTTACAGTTGTTGAAAAACAAAATATATCAATTACAGTATTTAAATCTCCTTTAGATACGTTTATTCTGTCTCCTCAAGCTCTTTCCCAGAACAATTAACAGAGGATAATACTGCCCTATACAGGATCTTCTACCTACAACAGAGGCACCTGCCCTGTACGTTTTAAGTATGAATTTTAAGATCACGTTCTGTATTTATTGTGTTTTAACTATTATCTCATATATATATATATATATATAAAATAAGCTTTTATAATTGTATTTTAATTATGTTTTAACATGTGCTCTTATAGATATATCTTCTATGTTGTGCCCTGCATCAAGCTAAAAAGAGAGGTGGCTAATATATTTTAACAAATGATGTTGTTAATATTATTATTATTGGAACTATAATGTTAATATAGTTCCAATAATAGTTCCAAAAAGAACAGGATTAAAATGCCTGATCAAACACTGAAGCCCAATGAATGACCAAGGGTTGGTTGTCATCTTTCTGTGAGACCCTTGTTGAGTTGTTTGGCATGAGAACCAAACCAAAAATATGCTATATAAGGGTCCAAAGAGCATTGCATCATTGAGGACCCACATGAAATATGTGTCTTAGGTCCTGGATCAAAGCGGACTAATGGAATCACTTATTTGTCCATCTGATTTGCAAGACCTCAACAGATGCAAAGTAGGAAATTTAAAAGTTGGTGAACACGAAATAAAAACAAGTATAAAAGAAATCCTCATTGGACAAGCCCTCAGTTCACCCACACAACACACATGAATGAATGAAGAAGAAAGAAGTAATAAAAATGTCACACACAATGGGGAGATAAAGTAGAAGCTGGGAATGGAAGAAACAAAAAAAAGGTTTTAGAAGAAAATAAGGAGCCCTGCTTATTCAAGGTTTGCAGACTTTTTGAAAACAAGAGCTATAGGAAGGGGAAGGGATTATAAACCCTCCACCTCAAAAATCTAGTACTTACATCTGCTGAAATATCAGGAAAAAGGTTGCCCTTGAGTCAGAGGTAGAAAACAGAGCAGCATCAAATCCTTTGCTTTTGGATAGGATGATGGTGCTGAGATAGCATGACTCTATATGTGGAGCTTGTTTCCAAAAGATATGAAATCCATTTGAACAAATTTTACACGAATAAAAAAATACTTTTTGTGTGTGTCAGGAGTGACTGTAGAAACTGCAAATCACTTCTGATGTGGGAGAATTGGCTGTCTGCAAGGACGTTGCCCTGATGTTTTACCATCCTGTGGGAGGCTTCTCTCATGTCCCTGCATGATAAGCTGGAGTTCACAGACAGGAGTTCACCCCGCTTCCTGGATTCGAACCACCAACCTTTTGATCAGCAGTCCTGCCGGCACCAGGGTTTGAACCATTGCGCCACCGGGGGCTTCTAAAAAAAAGTACTAAGAGCATGCATGCTTTTGCCATAAAATGGAATTTTCCAAACTCTGTACCAAAGTGATTTGGTACATTTTGATAGTTTTGGTCTACATCAAATTCTACTTCTACCCAACAATGTACTGCCACCTACAACTCATTTTTTCAATTGATTTTTTTTTATTTGGTACCTTTTGGAAACACACTCCACATATGGAAGCTATTGACCCCACAGTTAACAACCATACACCCTGGATGAACTGGGAGCCAGTTAGTGCTAACAGAAATTCAATGTTAATGTATATTTCTCCTTGTCATTTCTTTTGCCTCTTTTTATTCATTCTATCTCCTTTTTTTTTTTTCAGAGATGCGTTAAAGGTAGTGATGTGAGAGAGAAAGGATTAGAAACAGAAGCATCGGAAAGCCAAGGACTTGGTAAGGACTCCTTGCTGTAACTAGATAGGAAAGACAAATGACTGAAGAGAAGGAAATGAAGCCTGGCTATAGATACCACATTGCTGCACATCCCTGCTGTGATTCACATTTATTTCAACTTAAAATTCAGTAGTAGATGGAGCTATCAGACTTGCTGTATGGAATTTTGTTTTGTACAATGGAAAAACGGGACAGGAAATCACCATCCTTAAAAACTTGACAGTTTCTACTATGGTAGCCAACAGGTGAGATTACCTCAGCAGTTGAATTGTTCCCGAGAGATACCGGAGGAAACAGCAAAATCTGAGGCATTTTTAATCAGTGGTGTGCAAGTTTTTAAAGGTGATTAGAAAATTACCGTCTTGCCCTGTAAATCCTCTTTTCAGAACAAAGGTAAAAAAGGTATGATAGCTCCAATCAACGTTTACTTCTGCTAATGCCCAATAACAATTTGACAGCTCCAGAAATCTTCAAATGAGAAAGACTTATTTCCTTCAAACAATACAAAGGGATTTTCTCCCCATTTTCAATGCTCCTAATCCACTAAAGTTCATGTGTCTTTAACGGACTGTGAAAGATAAGCTAGGGCTGTTTTTTTAAATCCTTTTCTTTTAACACAATTTCTGCCTTTGGAATTAGTCTGCATGACAAATTAAATAAATGCAAAATACTGCAATATTTAAGAGAAGTCTCACTTACTTCCGAAGTTTGCCTTCAACCATCCACTTATCTCTCCTTAAATTTGACATATAATCTATGTTCTTATCTATTTCGCTGTCAAGATGGGGAGGAAAAAAAACACTTAATTATTTAAGCAATTAATTGAATAGCATTTCCCATGAATGTTTTTAAATCTGAATCTGGAACAGTGCTTCTCTATGCACATAAACTGCTACATGTTGTAACTATTATGAGTTATGAATAAATGACATACTTAGCTAATTAAAAGTATCACGCTAGTAGACAAGCAAGACCACCTCCCACAATTTCGTTAGGAAAAACCCTTTGAAAAAATTATAGTTTATAGATGACAACCAGCCAGCTGCTACTGAGCATTCAGAGGGCTGATCTGTTAAGTGCCCTTTAGGAAAATTATTGCTGACATTATTATTTATGCTCTTATTATCATCCTCATCAGGAACAGACGTAAAGATGTGCAGCATGCACACAGACTTAATGAGGTCTTACCTTATAACACTTTTGCTGCATGCTAACTCATTAACCAGGAAGGCGAGCACTGAGGCCTTTTGAGCTGGCGTGTGTGCCTGAAATGCTTTGGTTTTCAAGCTTTCTGTAAGCTCCGTTTGCCCACAGTGGCCTTCCATGAAAATCTGCAGGATTTCAGACACATTGTCCCTGTTGATGCCAACATTCAGCAGATGATCCCCAAGAATAGTTTTGGCCTGCAGGAAAGAAACTTTGCCCATGATTAGCTGTACTCAAACTGGGTCTGAAAACTAGGAAAATTGGGTAGTTTCCAACAGACCTCACAACCTCTGAGGATGCCTAACATAGATGCAGGTGAAATGTCAGGAGAGAATGCTTCTAGGACATGGCCATATAGTCCGAAAAACCTTCAACAACCCAGTGATTCTGACCATGAAAGTCTTCGACAAAATATTGTACTCAAACTACTGTAGGAAGTATAGCTTAGATTTAACACATATTTGACACCTACTCAGTCAACTTTAAATTTACATTTTATTGTTGTTCATGATTGATCATAAACCAATGCAGCCAAGACAATTAAACTGGAATTATAGTACTTTAGGGTTGCAGTGTCAAAGGATTCACAGTTTCACTGGCCAATATAATTTTGTAAGAGTTCATATAAAGTCCAAAATGGTACAGCCTTGAAGCTGCTTTATCTTTAGGTTCACTATTTTGAGTCTCTTTTAGATCAAACAGCAGTACTGGCTATCTCCAAGTTAAAGACATCTGACTTAAATCCAACTCCTAGTTACAAATGGAGGTGAGACAACAGGAAGTGAGAGGAAGTCTACCCCAGAAAGGGAAATTCACTCTTGTAAGAGTTATCATCGATTAAGTTATCATTAACTGATATATGAAAGAAATATAACAACTACTACTACTACTACTACTGCTACTACTTTATTTATACCCTGCCATCCTCTCCCAGAAAGGACCCAGGGTGGCTTATAGAACCACATACAATTTAAGAGGGTAGAGAATATACAAAATTTGAGACAATGATTATCTAAAGAGAGTCTATGAGAGAAAATAAAACAATAAAAGATACAATAAATGATATTTATATATAATTACTGGAAGATGAGCCGACTTAAGACCATCTCAGGGAAATATGGGGACTAGACTTGGGAAGAACTTTGACTATTCAGGAATGGAAAAGAATATTGAGTATGCACACTTTAAAAATATGTCTATAAGAATTAAAGAAAATTCCTATAAAATAATGTGGAGATGGCATTTTAACACCAGTTAAATTAAATCAGATAGATGAGAAATACTAAAATCAATGCTGGAGAGGATATTAATAAAGAACTAGGCTTATATATCCATAGGTGGTGGTCTTATAAATTTATACAAAGATTCTGGGAAACAGTAATTAAGGAAATAAGAGCAATAATAAAAATAGAGATAAAGAGTAGACCAGAAGCAGCATTATTATCACTATATAAAAAAGGTGCCTTCATGAGCTTTATCACCAATTGAGTGTTGTGTGATTTCCAGGCTGTATGGCCGTGTTCTAGCAGCATTTTATTCTGGAGACAACGCTGCCAGAACACAGCCATACAGCCACACAACAATCGAGTGATTCCAGCTGTGAAAGCCTTCGACAATACATTTATCACCAGTCCATGTTTCCACAACTACCCAAAATGTTCAGGGACAGAAAGTGAGGTGAAGTCTTCTGAACAGGGGCACAGACAGCAAAACAAACACCACAGGGGTGTTAACCCTTCTCTATGCTATTCAAAACAAAAATAAAATTGGCTGGAGTTACACTTAAAAATATATACTTGTTCTGACTTATATACAAATTTAATTTAAGAACAAACCTATAGAACTTATCTTGCTTGTAACACGAGGACTGCCTGTATGTAAATATAATAGTAATGATAATAATAATAATAATCTGCTATTTCTGAGAACAGAGACACGTTCAGTTTAATATTAACTGATTATTTTGTCTACCACTTAAGAAACTGGAGGAGGGCTCATTACCTTGTATCCTGTCATTAGTCCCGGATCACAAATTGCAGCTGAGAGCAGCCTCACAAGCAAGTCTTGTACTTCTCCCATGCTGTCGCCAATGTTTAAGAGTCCTTCCTGAAGAACACTTAAATTCGGGACATCCAAGTTCACATCAAAGCCAAGGACTTTACCAAAGTTGCGCAGAAACTGTACCACCATGAGACAGTCGGAAAATGTATTTCCAGAAAGAACTAGGCCTGGGATGCGAGGCAGCTCTGGCAAAGGCTGAAAGAAGAAGAAAAAGAAGAAGAAGAGAGAAGAAATGTCACTTAGGAATGAAAAGTAGCTCCAGAACTTTAGGCAACATGTGAGACTCCTTTCTGAGTACAATATTTCACCATATTTCAATCAATATTAACATTCACACCACCACACCAAGGGCAGCTGTTTAAATCATAATAACCGAGTAACTTAGGAAAAGACTTGTATTTTCCCAGCAAATATACGTATTAGCCCTGAGGAAAAACATTCCTCTCTACACACAAGTGGTGTCATGCAAAATAAAATTAGTGAAAACTCCATTCTTTTGCTGAAGCTAAAAAAAGAAGCTCTAAGGCAGTGGTTCTCAACCTGTGGGTCTCCAGATGTTTTGGCCTTCAACTCCCAGAAATCCTAAAAGCTGGTAAACTGGCTGGGATTTTGGGGAGTTGTAGGCTAAAACACCTGGGGACCCACAGGTTGGGAACCACTGCTCCAAGGAGAGCTAAGAATTAGATAAGAGCCCTACTGAATTAGATCAAAGGTTGGTATACAGTCAGCCCTCCACATATGCTGCAGTTAGGGGTACGGGATCCCTGTGAAGAATGAAAAACTTTGAATAATTGAATAACATCTCTCTAAGAACCTCCAGATCCTACAGCACAACTCTGTGGTCAATCTCCACTAGAAGAACCTAGAGATTCATAAAGAGGTGTTATCTCTATGAGTCTCTAGGTGTTTCAGAATGAGTCTCTAGGTGTTTTACAGAAAACATTTGAAACAAATCCACCAATAACAGACAGCTCAGGTCCAGACTAGTGGCTGACCGTAACTCCTTGTACAAACCTGCCCAGGCCCAGAGATCTTCAGGAGAGGCTCTTCTCTCAGTCCCACCTCCATCTCAAGCTTGGTTGGTGAGAACGAGAGAGCAGACCATCCTTCTTGATGTTGCCCCTCGACTCTGGAACTCCCTTCTTCCCAGGGAAGCCAGAATGGCCCCCTCCCTGCTGTACTTCCAGTGGCAGGCTAAAGCCTTTTTTTATTCAGGCAAGCTTTTAAAGAAGAAGGCTTTTAAGATAATGTCAGGTGCTTCTGTGATTTTAATTTAAATTGTTTTTAATACTAATGATGTTTAATACTGTTTGAATATTTGTATATTTCTATATTTTAAACTGTATTATATTGCTTTTAATGTTAGCCACTTTGAGTTTCTTTGTAATGAGAAAAAGCGGGATAAATAATAATAAAATCTGCAGAAGTCAAACCTACAAGTGTAGTTCTGTGTCCTGGATCCAAAAGCAGCCAATGAGATCTGAACAATGACGATACACAGAAAGGATGGGCTGTCAGGAAATAGCTCTGACTGCTCGAGTTGCATGTTTTTATTATTATTTAATGTTATTAGGTAATGCCACATATGCCCATAGTTTGAAAGCAGGAAACAATGAAATGAAGCAAAGCGATCCCCTCTCCCCTCTCATTGACCAGAAAGGTCATTATTAGACTAGCTGATAGAGACAAGGTGAACTATAAAACCATTGTCAGAGTCCCTCCCAGATTATTATGCCAGGTATCTCAAATGCACGTGAATTCTGTTTCTTTGCTCTCTTAAAGCCCGGATAAATTCATTTCCTCTTGATCCAAGCAATGCCAGTGTCAAGTTTTTAGCGGTCCTTGACTATGGAGGCTGTTTCCTTGCCTGGTGGGTAACAGCCCAGGCAGGGCACAAGAGTAACGTCAGCAATTACGGTATACTGAGGCAAAATAGAGGCTGATTGAGAGTGTTCAAACATCTAGCTCAGTGAGACAGAAGGGTAAACAGTCAGCCTTAACTCCAAATATAAAAATTGTCCCCTAACAATTTAAACAAAACCATGTAAGCAAACTAAATAACTTTTGATTTGTCCCATTATTTACTTTAGAGTTACAGACTGAATAATATCGAAGTAATAATGTTATCAAGGAATGTAAAGTACAATAAGAACAATTTTAAAGGAGGCAGCAGTAAGGAAAAAAATTAATTAATTATTGTAACAAAGGCCGACGAAGTTAAAGGAGAGTGGCATGAAAAGAGGCAAGGAAATAAAAAGCAAATTTACATTATTCTGATTACCTTCTGGTCCGCTAAGCACATATCTTCATTAGGCTTCTTTAGCTCTTTAGCCATTTCTAATTCCAATCGTCGCTGTTCCAGTTTACGCTCTTTATTTAATCTCTTTTCATCACGTTTTTCTTGTTTTAACCGCTCTTTCTCCTTAAATAGCACAGAAAGAATAGAAAATTAAACCTCTACTATTCTACTTTTAAAAGGAGCAATTTAAGAATTTGAAAAGCACAGTTGCATAATCATAATAATCACTGCGGCAATTAAACTACTGGGATTAAAACAGAGGTGAGAATAGCGTGGCCCTCCAGATTACTCAAACTGCCATTCCCTGCATTCCTCACCACTGGGAGCAGATCTTCAGCAACTAAGCAAAGTGGGAAATAGTCAAACTAAATGAAGAAGTGAATGTAATTGTGTACAATTATTAATATAATTGTACACAAAAGAAGAGAATTCTTAGCCACCAAATTCACTAAGTAAACAAAGAAATTGAAGCATGTGTGGTATATGGCAAACAATGACATCATGAAACTAAATGCAATATATACACTATTGAAAAGGCAGCAGCAGATGATGATAATAAAGTACATTTAGAGTACATACATGGACTAACGCCCATAATACGAAGGAAAATTATGAAGAAAATAATCCTACAGGTAAGGCAATGTGGAATCCAGGTCCTTCCGCTCCTCAAATATAGCACTGCTTCCATTTGCCTTATAGGCCTTTTAGGCCCCTTCTACACTGTCATATAATCCAGATTATCAAAACAGATAATCCACATTATCTACTTTGAGCTGGATTATATGAGTATACACTGCCATATAATCCAGGTCAAAGCAGATAATCTAGATTTTATATGGCAGTGTAGAAAGAGCCCAGGAAAATAGTAGACAAGTTATCCGGTGCTAAATTTTGAGTATGGTTTAGCTATGGATTATATCTTCAAGGCAGGAAATGGATTCGGTAAGGTTTGAAGTAATAATTATTGTTCTCCTTTGCTATTTAAGTGGTTCTCCCCACTACTGACAAAACATTTAGGACTGAGAAACTGAGAAATTGAAATATATTGAATTAGGTAGGCTTGCAATTCAGTACTTGAAAGAAATTAAGCTCTAGTGGAACGAGAAAGCACTTGTGCTCCAAGGAGTGCTTTTTCCTTCCAATATAAGAAAGAAAAATATGTCTGTTACACACCACACAGGGGCACAGTATGGATATGTTCGATTTTTTTTCCTTTTTATAAATCTGCTGGGTGCCTTAGATTTTTATTCTTGGCTTCATTAAAAAGTAGAATCTATTCCTGCGGCAAAGGTTGTACTCAAATTTAAAAGGCATAAATAAATTTTAAGATACAAGTGGATAGTCTAGGTTGCAAGCAGAATGAGAGATCAATAAAACAATGGTCTAAACAAAGCAGATTTTTAAAAAGACAATACAGTTGCAGAGCTTGGCAAATGATGAAAATATGAATTTGTTGCAGAAATATGCCTTGTGAGTTAGCTGTAGAAATGTGTATGCATGCCGGTGTGCCCCTTTATATCCCCAGAACAATCCTTGGAGATAATTTAGATAATGCTTATCTCCTCATTGTAACTCTTGATGCTCAATAGGGGAAGATGCCTCTACACCAGTGGTTCTCAACCTGTGGGTCCCCAGATGTTTTGGCCTTCAACTCCCAGAAATCCTAACAGCTGGTAAACTGACCAGGATTTCTGGGAGTGTAGGCCAAAACATCTGGGGACCCACAGGTTGAGAACCACTGCTCTACATTGTACAAGTAATGAAGTTTGGCACCACTTTGACAACCATGCCTCAAAGCTATGGATTCATAAAGTTGGTTTTAACACATAGTAGACTAAATACTTTTTTTAATCCTGAGTACAGCAGACCCATTGTACTCAGTAGAGTTATCTACATGTGATTCACTATTCAACAATTATTTGGATGGGTCTATTCTAAATGGGCCTTGCCAACAGGATGCCAAGCACAGTCTGAATTGGATGCTGAGACTGCAACTGAACTTCTGGAAAGCAGTATTCAATCATGGGAATTGTTGTTATAAAGGACTTTAGCCTTCTTTCCCTAACAGTGCTGGTTCCTCACCAAACTGCAACTCCCAATATTCCAGAGAACTGAGACATGTTAATTAAAGTGATATCAAACTGCATTAATTTTATAGTGTATCTATACCCAAGGAAGCACAGTGGTCCTTGTGTTCTATGAGTTGTTATGCAATGGGAAAGGTGAGATACACAATGTTCCCTATTTTTAAAAATTCACATGGGTATTTATGTACCAGAAGAACCTTTTCTCCCTCCACTGATCATATTTGGCAGAGCAGAATTATGCCAGTTAGGTTTCAAAGTAACATCGTATATTATTATTATTAAAACACCAAAGCACACAGTCTCCTCTCTAATAACATGGAATTTGTTTTGTCTGTACGGCTCAGAGGAGGAATTTTGTACATTGGGAACATTGGGAACAATGTGGTCTTCAAAAAAAGCACTACAGAACTCGGAGCTTGGAAAATTTACTTTTGAGACTACTAATGGTTTCTGCATGTAGTCTTTCAAAGAAAAACTTCTCCAAACTTTGCATGAGATGATATTATTATTATTATTATTATTATTATTATTATTCCCACTTTTCTCCCACGGGTGGGACTCAAGGGGGTTTAAAACTGCATCATTTGGTCATTGTAGACTCCTATATTACAGTTTAACTGCATTGAACTGTATTATATGAGTCTCTACATTGACCATATAATGCACTTTCAAACTGCATTATATGGCTGTGTAGATGGGGCCTACGTTATACTATTCATTCCATGCAGGGCTTGAAACTGAAGCCTTAATCATCTGATGCATTACTTACACCAAATGGATGTTCATAAAACATTCCTAATTCCTGTATTCAATTTTAGTGATTTTAAATGGTCAGGGTGTATACACAGGACACTGATAACTGAAATATGGATTTGTTTGAAGTAAAAGTTTGGCTAGAAATCAGGCATAGCATGTTCAACAGTGAACAAGGTAGTATAAATCTTTGGTGATAGAATATTCACAGCACAAGGATCACTCAGGTGTTGTGAATTTAATTTTGCTTTGAAATTGCTTATTAGACAATTTCCAAAACCTGAGGCTCACTCCCATATTATATATGATTGCCTACAAAATTGCTGACAAAGATGCTTAGTGATGAATGCATGTTTAACAATCTTTTGTTTTTTATTGATCCTCTGAGAGTTATAGAGCGAAAAGAAACCATGGTACAATTACGATACTGCAGTATATGGCTTATATAAGTAAACTGAATATCAATTGGTGTGTGCTGTTATCTGAACTTTTAATGGCTTCAATAGAGAACTCGGGAGAGTCTTGAATAAAGTTTATTCTATGGCAATACAAACTATACTTTAAAGAATATCTCATACATTTTTCAAGACAGGAAAAATATAGCTCCATTTTAAATTTGCAACATATGAAAGTTGAAATAGGCTCCTATATTATGCCTATCTACAAAATGCAATGCCCACTGGAGAATTATTTTACGCTTCTAATAATATTGGAAGTACGAAATGCAAGGTTCACAGTAAAAACAAAGCAACACTATACTACTGTAGGCACCTGGCCAATTTTACCATGATCCTGCCTACCAAAAATATCTAATACATAAAGAAACTAATCCCCCACACATCTATTTATGAAATTAAGGCTACAATCCTTAATGCATGAAGCCTGGCCTAAATTCCTTTGAACATCCAGTGTAGAGGAGTGCATTGTTAAGGAGATAATTTGAGTATGCAACAGATGCTGTTCAACTACCTTTTGTTTCAATTTTAATCTAATTCACCCTAGTTTAAGTGTCAGAATGTAATTTGCATGTCATATGAAAGGCAGTTCCTTGGAATCTAGCATAAATATGTTCTAAGAAGTATAAAGGGAGCTCCCATTGGCATGGCGTGTTAAACCGCTGAGCTGCTGAACTTGCTGACTGAAAGGTCGGCAGTTTAAATCCAAGGAGCGGGGTGATCTCCTCCTGTTAGGCCCAGCTTCTGCCAACCTAGCAGTTTGAAAACATGCAAATTTGAGTAGATCAATAGGTATTGCTCTAGCAGGAAAGTAACGGCCACATGACCTTGGAGGAGTCTACAGACAACGCCGGCTCTTCGGCTTAGAAATGGAGATGATCACCACCTCCCAGAGTTAGACACGACTAATGTCAGGGGAAACCTTTACTTTTACTTGTATAGAGTATATTGTGTTAGATGGATAAAGAGTTTGACCTTCTATAAAGCAGCTTCCTGGGTTTCCATGAGGTGTGATTTTGAATCTTGCATTCTATGCCATTACTGGATTGACTATACAGGAGGAGACAGACAGAACTCCAGTTGCTCTTGTTTTAGCATGCTACAGTTTGTACATTTTGTCTGTCACATCTGATTTTTAAAATGTATCTGAAAAGGGTTCCTCCCCCCATGACTAATCTTAGAGTCATTCTAAATCTCTTTTATCTGTAAATAGCCTGCTTATATGTAATTTTGTTTTATTTAATCATTTGTGTTCGCAAGATAGTCAGTTAAATTAGAGAGCGTTGACTCTGAAAATAACATTAGCATTTAAAAGTGGAGAACTGAATTGCGGAGGATGAAAATTATATTTAAAAATTAGGTTACACTTTGGCCTACTGATGTGTAATCAGGAATGCTGTATATTGTTTTTGTGTGCTCTTAATTTATTCTGCAGTCTATGTTCTGTTGCTATATAGCATACTCACAATTCTACAATTTTGTACTCATTTTATTCAGAAATACTGACTTGATTTTTAAAAACAGAAGGGCCTGATCCTTGGAGATCTTTGCTTCTCCAGATCTCATTACTCTGAATTCAATTAGACAAGGATAAACAGGGTGTGTTTAAGATATACTTACCAGATATATGATTCCAAACAAGAGGGAGCTAATAAAATTGCAGTTTTGGCAAATTTTATCTAAACAGCATTTAACAATTTATGTTCACTCACATTAAGGGCCATACCTAGATTTCTTCCTCCAACCAAAAGAGAACATTGTCTACACAATTGCCTTCTAAAAGGGACCATCCAGGGAAGTCTATTCTGCCTTGGTCAGACCACACCTGGAATCACACTGTGTCCAATTTTGGGCACTGCAACTGAAGGGAGATCTTAACAAGCTGGAATGTGTCCAGAGGAGGGTGACTAAAATGATCAAGGGTCTGGAAAACAAACTCTATGAGGAGTGACTTAAAGAGCTGAGCATGTTTAGCGTGCAGAAGAGAAGGCTGAGAGGAGACAGGATAGTCATATATAAATATGTGAGAGGAAGTTATAGGAAGGAGGGAGCAGGCTTGTTTTCTGCTGCCATGGAGACTAGGATGTGGAGCTTCAAACTACAGGAAAGGAGATTCCACCTGAACATTAGGAAGAACTTCCTACCTGTTAGAGCTCCTCAGCAGTGGAACTCTCTGCCTCAGAGGCTCCTTATTTGAAGTTTTTAAACAGAGGCTGGATGGCCTTCTGTCAGGGTGCTTTGAATGCGATTTTCCTGCTTCTTGGCAGGGGGTTGGTCCATTTCGTCTTATCTAACTCTATGGTTCTATGCTTCTATGATTCTATGAAAATGTTGCCAACGGACTTAAAACAAACTGGTAAAAACTAGGGCAAGAGATGGGAAGTGAAAAGAAATGCACTGGAGATGCAAGTCATCTCTAATTACAGGGGAGAGAATCTTAATAACACACAAGTTGTGCCAGAAAGTGCCCACTGTATTATGAACAAGCTGCATGCTAGCCTATGCAGTTCATTGCCCCCACCTGGCTCCTTCCATCACTGCACGATGGGAAGCAAACCTGAATTTGATTTTTAGTATTTTCTCCCAACCTAGGGTCATGGCTTGTTGCTCTGCTAAGAAAATGATCCTGGTTTGTGCAGGGAGCAGCCAGGTTTCAATGGGAAATAACAAATAAGATTGCAGGACCAAGCAGGTTCGGATCACTAGCACAGAAGCTTTGATTTGCTGGAATCTTGGCTCATCATTCAATTTCAGTAGAGTTAGCAAATATTATATATTCACAATAGATTAAAATAAAATTACATTTGACAAGAAAAACGAGTATGGCCTGACCTAACTGCAAAATGAGGAAGCAAACTGATTTCCCTTTTCCATGTAAACTATTTTCTGGACCCAAATCTCATTTATCGATTCAGAATAAAAATATATATAATTGAGAGTTGTTTGGAAAGAAGGGGGAGAAACATTGCCCCATTTCAGAATGGGCTACTCACTTCTGCTTTTTTGCGTGCCTCCATGGCTTTCATAAGCATCATATGCTGCCTTCTCCTTTCCCGTTCCTATTGAAGCAGATACAGTTAGAACACAACACAACTCCACCAAAGAGTTGCAATTTCTTTGGGTTTTATTTCAAAGCTGAACAGGACATGTTTAGCATTAATAGACAAGTCAGGGGGGATATGCTAAATAAAAGACAAGAATAAGCCAAGTCTGTGCATGTTTTTAGTTCAGGTTTAGAAAGCAAATATAAGTACAACTGAAAGCAAAAAGGTAAAGCGATGAACATGGAGACAGTGTAAAACAGAAGCATACAGATTTACTTATGGTCAATTGTGAGGCTCCTTCAGAAGCTGGCAGAACAAAAAGCATAATGGTTGGCTGGAACAGGTCAGTTACCTTACATCTGCTATAACAGGAAGCTCGCAATTACTCACTGAGTGGCCAATTAAATTATTATTTTATTATTTTTTTACAAAAATAGCAATACAGACCCTTTGAAAAGTAATCAAAAGTGTTTTTTTTAATGAAACCATTTTGATTACATATTGATATATATATATATATATATAATAAATATATATCTGAATTGAAAAGTGAGGATGCAGACAATGAATCAAAATATAGCCTCTGATCTTAAAACTAGAGGACCTTAGCCATGTTATAGTATAAAAAGAGGATAGAAGCTGCTCTTTCTCAAAGGCAAGCCACAGAAGCTGTGCCAATGATAGCAAGGGCATCCTGAACTTAAGCACAAAATACAAAAAAGTATCTATACTCAGAGAAAAATAACGTGAGTTTATTTTTATGCTAAATAATAAAGGGAGAAGACTTTACAACTGAATTTGAATAAAATGCTCCCAATTATGTAATGTTAAAATGATAGGAAAACTATATTAAGGCATTTCATATTAAATGAAACACAAAGAATGGGATTCCCAAAATCAGTTGCAGAGGTTGCCAAGTGAAATAACTATTACAGGTCAAGTAATGCAATTTTGGCTTAAGATGAATTTGTTCCCAATTAGGTACAGTAATCCAACTTGATATTATAGCAACGATAATTCCTGATGTCAAGGCAACAGCTTTGCATATGGTTCATAGGGGTCAATTTATAACAAGTTTGAGATAAGTCAAATTGTTTTCTTTTACAGACAAGACAAGCAGATGTATGCAATGCACTGTGCTGGAAAGCCATGCAGCAGTATGTAATATGACAGCAGCCAGTGCTACGTTTTATGCATTGCTATGACAACCATATCACAACCAAATCACAATGCGGTGTTAGATGTACAAAAATAAACATACCCATACCATATCTAGTCTATGCCTCTCCAACTCCTGGCAGAAAGAGTTGGCACATCATTATGAAACAGAAATCACAGAGTCAAAAACCACGTTATAAAACCCCAAAAGATCCCAAATACCAAAGCAAAGTAATTTACCCAATAGGTAAAGAAAAACATTTAAGCAGATTTTTAAAATATATATATATATGTTTTTAAAAAGAAAAGAATACATTTCCCCACCAAGTATTTTAAGTAAATCTTTTAAAAACATAATATGTATTTCCCATTAAATTCCAAGTACGAACCTGATGCTTTAGAAGAACGGCTTGTTGTCTTCTCATTTCCTTTTCCTTAAAATATAAAAAGAGAAATTGTAACATCTAAAAATGTTATTGTTACTAGAAAACTATTTTTAAATCATTAAAGAGATGTAAATACTATTTTAACAACTTTTTTAAATTTTATCTCCATTGTTTTCTTCATTTTTCTAGTAATTTAGGAAATAGCATGCCAAAACCTTGAAAACAACATGAATGGAATATCCAGTATAATAAATGGACTAAATGCAATCCTCAGTCCCAGAGTAAACCAAATGAATCAATAAGTATCAGCTCTTATGTAAGCACCACTGATTAGTCTACTTTAGTTGCGAATAGCAAATAAATTTAGGCCAATGTCAAGTTCAAGTGTAAGAATGCCTGCTTTATAAATTTAATATATAGGTGATAAGCTGTGGCCAATAACAACAACAGGCAAAATGATTTACATATTCTGTCTTTACACTGCTTACTGCTCTGTTTCCCCAAATCACTTGCACTGAAAAAAAAAAAGTCTTATGTGTAGGAAAGGGGTCTCCCTGCATGATGATATTCTTTCTCAGTGAAAGGAACAGAAGGGATTAAACCCATCACATTGGCTTGGAACAGGATCTGCGGACAACAAAGCCCAGGCAGTCTGTCTTCATGATGGATCACTGGCTCCTTCCTCCCAGGGGCCTGGGCAGCCCACAGGCCCGTGGGAGGAAAGCAGAAACTGCCAGCCAATTGTGGTTTGGGCCCATTGGCTGGTGAACCCAACTGGAGTGGCCAAGATGTGGTCTTCAATTTGGTTGTGGCATTATTTAAACACTCTTCTCCTACACACTTCACAGACCCATTCAGAGCAGCACCCTGGCCACCCATCCTTTGCCAGTGCCTATCTGATGTTTGGGATTTTCTACAGGACATTTCCTTATACTTTATCATATCTTTTTGGAGTAGTTGGTATGGATCTAAGACATACATTATCAGGGTCTCTTTGGCATTGGTATTGGGGGGGGGGTCCCTTTTGAGAGGGAGGCTCTGAGGTTGAGTGAGGTTTGGAATACTCCAACTCAGGACTAGGATATTGCTTATACCCCTTGGTGACTAGAGGACCATGCGAAGGATATTTGTTTTGGTTTTCCTTTCCTATGTTTCCAGCAGTTGGGTGGAGACTCCTAGGGCAGTGGTTCTCAAACTGTGGGTCCCCAGATGTTTTGACCTTCAACTCCCAGAAATCCTTACAGCTGGTAAACTGGCTGGGATTTCTGGGAGTTGTAGGCTAAAACACCTGGGGACCCACAGTTTGACAACCACTGGACTAAGGTTTTGGTGTTTATAATAATCTGAATCAACTGTTTTGTTTTCCATGAAAAGGTACAGTCAGTATGTGCATCTTTAGACTGTTTTATAACTCATTCGCACACACATACACAAACTAAACACCTGGTAAATTGAAAAACACGGTGGTAACTTTTCTTGTACAGACACAGAACATATAAAGACACACATGAGTACAACTATACGACAAACACACTGAATACAATGATTTTTAAATATATCAATTAAGAGATATAATCAGCTGGGTTTTTTAATGTTGGGAAGAGAAAAACTCTAATGCTCATCTAAACTAACCTTTATTCGTTTCTCGGCCTCCAATAATTTGGCATTTGCTGCTTCTTCTTTCTTTTTCTTTTTAGCCTGTGCATGCAAAACAGGTCCCAAGGTCATGCAACAGCACCACTATAACTTGAAAGTAATCTCAGACTAGAAATAACGCTTCATGCCTTGCAAGGTGAAAAACAATACCACACATCATGTGTACATCATAACAGGTTTCTTCCTCAGTACTTTTTGTATTATGGAAAAATTCAGATAAGATTTTTTTTGGGAGGAGGGGGCAGATATTTATAATTAACAAACACATCCTGTATCAAAATGTAATTTTAAAACAATATTGACAAAGACTAAACTTGAAATATAGTCTTAAAAAATTAAAAGTTAAGCAACCTTGGGTATCTAATGATTAGTCATGCCTATTATTAATTTCTGGGGACAATTTTAATGTTTTAATTAAAGCCACTGTACAAAAAGGCACTTACTGGCATTTTATCAGAATTGTTCTGCCTGCTTGCATTATTAAAGGACAGGTATGACTACTGAAACTAAAAAGAAATCTGTTGCTCGACAGATCAGAAATGGAGATCTGAAACAGAAATCTTAAATTTAATTTTCCTCCAACTTCACTGTAAATGGCATGGATACATTATACAAACCAAATGTTTACAATACAGAGACTCACAGATCTTTTCAAAGCATAAACATGCACATTCTTTGAGATTAAGATCATGCTGTTCAAATGTCAGCTGTAAAGATGTTTCCCTAATGCTTATTGCTTGTTCTGATAATCCAGCCAAATGTTGCTATTTTTCTTCTCCGCCTTTGTGATATGGCTTTTCAACATGTGCTGTGCCAAAGCTGCCTTTCTGTGAATGGAAGGGTTCCTCTCATTTGCCAAAGTGATTAAAATGTAGGAGAACGTATAGGAGAGGAACTGAGGCTTGCCAGATGCCATTTCTGCATGGTTTTTGAGCAGTTTTAGAGGGTCGCCCAAATAAAGTCATAGGGAGCTGCAAGAGTAAGGGGGAAGGAGTGAAAACCACCTCTATCATCTTTATCTAGAGAAAGAGGTCTGTGAGCAGAGTTCCTTTCTCAGGAACTCCAGGTTCCAAACAGTGGGGCTTTTTTGTTTGTTTTGTTAAATGCTCTGTGTGGTTATATAAACACTGTAACCATTAAGCTGTTAGAATTCATCAGATGGTTTCACGTGATGGTTTTTGTGGCTGCTACCCTGGAAATGGTGGATGTGTTTATATTGTCTATTGTCCTTCAGATATAAGAATATTTAGGTCTGGAGCCATGTTTCTATCATTGGATTGGGGATATTTATGCATAAGTTCAAGTCAGTGATACAAGACTCCTCAATTTGTATCAGCCTTCCTCACATTTCACATTAAAAGTTAATTAACCGGTAATACCTCTAAAATCTGCTGTGCCCGAAGTTCTTTTTCCATTCTGATTTGCTGAATTCTCTTAATTTTTTCCTATAACAAGAAAAGTTCTCATTTATTTTCAGTTACAGCAATAAGAGACAATGTCCCACACTGTTCTCCCAATTGCACAGCAAATCTTCTAGACAAACCCATCTAGTTCTGCCATGAACACCCATTTGCATCTCTACCTTTCACCATTCTATCAGGTTTCACCTGGTAGATCCCAACAATGATTTCATGCAATGGACAGTACCACATATCTTCATTGGAAGGATCTTCTGCTGCACGTGGTTATGGGGCCTGCTTGCATTGTGGAATAGAGAAATCAAGACTCCCTCAAGAGCTATAGTCAAAATCACTAACATCCCAGAAACTAAAAGCAGTTCTAGTTGTGAGGCACCTGCAGCCTGCATCCCCTACCTATAGTTTGTTCACTTTTCACCCCAAAGTCTTTATTACCATCAATGTAGACTTATGTGGCTTTATCAGTTAAGTCGTGTGGGCAAGTGTAATTTTTAATATATTCTTACTTTGCACATTGCCTGGAGAACTCGTGTTTTCCAACACCTGACAAACAGTATAGATACATACATAAACAAGACAGGGGACTAAAAAGAAAATATTAAATACCTCATTGAAACTACTACTTATGGCTAGTATATGTTGACATGGGTAAACTACACTCTTTTGTGGGAAGTTGGGAAGGGTCTTGTAGATTTGTGTTTGTAATAGCCAAATGTTAAATCAAAAACTCAATTTTCATATATCTTCAAAAGACCAGAATGGCATTAGTACAAGTATGATTCAAAAACGTGTCTTGACCACTGTATTTCAGATATTTCAATATTTACAGTTATAGACTGCATCCAGATTCTCCCGTCCATGAAGGAAAGGCTCTGCAACATGGCTTTCGGTGCAGAAAGGGAGCCACAGTTGTTGACCTCTTGCAGCCCCCCAATCATTTCCCACCTCTTTAAAAGAATGTATAAAATCACAACTGGCTGAGATTAATTGATAGTAAACAGAGGACAAGAGCAGAGATGTGGAGGGGGGGGGGGTAGGAAGATAGCATCAACTTTAGCTGGTTTTTATTTTAGCATGAGCTTTTATGGTTATAAATGTAAGCTCCCGTCTCAGCTCCAGCTCCCCATGAGGGGACATGAGAGAAGCCTCTCACAAGTATGGTAAAACATCAAACATCTGGGCATCCCTTGGGCAACATCCTTGCAGACAGCCTATTCTCTCACACCAGAAGCGATTTGCAGTTTCTCAAGTCGCTCCTGACATGACAAATAAATGAATGAATGAATGAATAAATAAATAAATAAATAAATAAACTTCAATACATATTGCTTCAGGTTTATTCCTAGAAGTTGTTCTATTTGTCATAAAAAGCATGGGTTGCAGGAAGGAGAAGGGGAAGAGAAACTTTCCTCTGTACAAGTGGATTTTTACTTGTGCAATACTAATTACAATCACAGAATGGCCCACTTTCTTTTCCTTGTATGCTCCCCAACCCATTTTTACCGTTCCTTTTCTTTTTCCTTTAACATCAGCTTGATGTATGGGCCACAGCAGACGATGCTTATGTTCACATTCAAAATGTTGTGCCAGTAGGTTATTTCATTAGAAGTTATGGGTCTTTAGAGCTTATCAAGATGAAGTTTAAAGTTTTCAAAGTCTTTAAATGTATAAAAGCCCATCGGAATATCTGGTTATGCTTATAACTAAAATCCAGAGATCTACATTACCTGTTGTTTCATTATTTTTATCTGTTCTTTTTGTTTTCTTTTTTCTTCTGCAGCTATAATAGCTACAAATAAGACAAAGAAAAAGTATCAACAGTAAATCAATGCACAGTAATAGGTACTGATGATCTTTAGATTAAAATAAAAGTCATCTGCGAGGGTCCATAAGATTCTTAGAAGAGGTTTCATACTTACCTTGCTGTTTTTTTGCTTCTTTGGCAGCTCGGGCCTGTTCTTGCTTCTGAAGTTTTCTCAAAAGCTTGATTTGTGCTGCTTGCCTAGCAATTTCTGTAACATAAAGAGAAGATACTAAAGGTGTTAGGATTAAGTACTGCAAATTAACATACGGGCATTCCTTCAGGTGAACAGATCAAAGGGAAGATGGGAAATGATTGAACTAGAAGCGTCTGAATTGAGAATTTCCTTACTTGAAGCCCTTTCACACTTCACAGTTTTAGCACTACTTTAACTGTCAAGCTATATTTTATAGAATTGGAATTTATGGAAGGGGATTTAAGATTTTCAGCAACAAAACTGTAATGTCTCATCTTGATTTCATAGAAACACAATTTCTTTTGTTAAAACTGCCATGAAAATGAAAATGGAAAATTCAGCATGATATTATAAATATGCCTTGGTTCCTTTGTTCCTTCAAGTCCTTGCCTGTGAAGTAAGGAGTATTAAAATAACAATCATTCAGCTGTCGGGAGGCCAGCTATGCTATATGGTTAATGACTCTTGAGGGTAGAAGGGTTCAGCTTGGTGCAGTGAATTCAGACTCATAAAATCCAAAATGTTTATCCCTTCCCTTAAATAGTTTCTCATTTTTACTGAGAAATGTCTCTAGAAATTTATGCAATCACATTTTTCCACCTTTCATTTTGCTCCCTAAAATTTCCACACTAGGTTTCAAAATAGCAAACAACTCTACCAACTACTCAAAACCCATACCAACTCTACCAACTACTCAAAAACTGTTTTCTATTATTAGATCTAGTAGTAAACATGTCCTTAATGTTTGATTTATATGTTTAAATTTCTGTTTGTTATTTTTGAGTTGTTCTATAATGTTGTTTATTTTATTGATTATGATTTAACCTGTTTGTTATGTTATGCCAGCATTGAATGTTTGCCAGTTTTCTGTTGTAAACCGCCCTGAGTCCCCTCAGGGAGATAGGGCGGTATAGAAATAAAGTTTATATATTATTATAAAACAACAGCATAATTTCAGTAAATTAAAGACACAATGATGAAGTTGCCTCATCTAAAGCCCCTTCTACACTACCATATAAAAATCTAGATAATCTGCTTTGAACTGGATTGCATGGCAGTGTAGGCTCATATAATCCAGTTTAAAGCAGATAATATGGATTATTTGATTTGATAATTTGGAATTTATGGTAGTGTAGAAGGGGGCTGAGTCAAACCACTGGTCGTTATAACTTAACATCTTCTGTAGCATTGACAGCAGCTCCCCAAAATCTCAGCATGAACTCTTTCTGGCTGAATTTCTATCTGGGTTCTTTTACACAGAAAGGCAAGGAACTGATATGGAGACTTCATGTATGTGCTACACTGCTGAACTGCAGTGGCTGTTAAGACAAGTAATGGATGTTACTAGAGATTGATAATGTAAGCAAGCAAATTTCCTTTAGTTGTCCAGGCTTTCATGGCTGGAATCACCTCACAACATCTGAGGATGCTTGCCATAGATGTGGGCAAAACATCAGGAGAGAATGCTTCTGAAATGTGGCCATACAGCCCGAAAAACTCACAGCAACCCACAAATTTCCTTTCCTTTCCCAACAAAAAAGGTGGTAGGGCTGCTCTGGAGGCAAGGATCACTGCAGCCAGCACCACATAAGTGCATACCAGCTTATTAGGTACCTTCTACACTACCCTATATCCCAGGATTTGCCCTAGATTACCTGCTTTAAATTGAATTATATGAGTTTCCACTGCCAGAAAATATGGGATAAGAAGATAATCTGGGATCAGATCCTAGAAAATAGGGGCAGTTTGGAAGAGGCCTTAGATATCTGTTTAAGTCTACATCCATGAGGGGTAGGGAGAGACTGAGCTTTCAGGTCAATAACCATTGCAGGCAACTAACCAAGACACTCCTTTACTTTCATAGCCATCTCTCAAGAGAGTGACCATGGCAAGTTTTTCTATCAGTCCCACAAACACACAGAATTTTTTCTGCACCCCTGAGATTATCTGGCTTTTTATAAAATCAGTAATGCATATCAATTTGTGAAACAACATGTACACACATAATATTTATAAATAAATAAACAACTTTACTTTTATTCCACCCTATCTCCCTGACAGGACTCAATGTATATATTACAACAGAATCTAATGCCCAGGACAAGTTATCTTAGACAAAACAAGGCTGCAATTTTTGGCAGATTATTTATGCCACAGTTACATCTTCTTTGGAACCATACAAATGTACCAGTTTATAGGGTCAAGAGCCATTGAAATGAGAATATCCAGAAGGTTGGCATGTGCTCTGAAGCATCTGTGTGCCAAAGGCCTAGTAATTATCGTCCCCACATAAGTGTTACAAGCTTGAACTCAGCTCTACTGTGTTCATCACATTCTGAGACACATTTGTAAATACATGAGCAGCAAAATTACAGATGACAAGCATTTGCCCTCCAGATAATACTACAAACCATGAGCCAACTCCCAAGAAAGTACAGTCTTTTTCACACTTTACTACAAAGGAAGTGTACAACTATATGGCACCCTTTAGAACCCATACACAAAACCTTGGAGTAATGAAAAGTCAGAAGTAAACAGAAATATGACACCTGGGAAGGAAATTAAGTTTCAGTTTTCCAGGTTGCTCCCTCCACTACTGAAGAAGTAATTTTCAATAACTGGTTAACCTGATCATTATCAAAAATGAGGTTTGGTCCCAGGCCAAGCAAATTTTAAAGGTGGTTCCTCAGAATAGATTTGCTTATTATATAAGACGCATATACCTATGCAAGTATTTGGCTAAGGCTATGCACGTATTTATTTATCATGTCCATACTGTGATCAAAGTCCTATTTTGCCAACTTAGTTATGAGGACATAGCTAAGTAATGTCTCCTGCTTCAACCCTACCATAACAGTTTGAAGTCACTTCCTTTGGTATCAGGCTTGTAGGATCGCAACTCCCATCAATCAGTGGCTATGTTGGCTAAGGCAGATGCAAGTTATAGTAAAACAATTTCTGAAAGCACACATTCCCACTAGCTAAGATAAAAATGAAATAATTCCCTTTGACCACATCAGCTGAAGTCTCACTCCTATTTATAAACTCTTAAACCCATTGATTTCTGATCCATCACAAATCACAAAATGCAGGAATGCAGCTGCAGAATGATTGAATACGCTATAGTATTTGTGTAATAACTAAATATGTATTAGCAGAGAGATATGCAAAGTACTTCCATTCAGAAACAGTATTGTGTTATTTATCTTCTATCCCGCCCACTACACACACACACACACACACACACAGGTTTTGCTACACATGTAAGGAAACACAAATAGAGACTGTACCTTGGGCTTGCAGCTTTCTCAGCAGTTTAGCATCTGTGTTGTCAAGGAACTCTGTGTTACCAACATTAGGAGGACGACCTTTGCGACGCCTCATTTTCGATTCCTCTTTGGCGCGCTGTCTGTCCAGATTGGGTGGTCGTCCTCTACGTCCTTCCATAGCTCTGATACGGGGAAGGACTTCTTCTTCTTTCAGCAAACACCACTGCATCCCCTTTTGATTAATATATTCAATAGAACCTCATTATGAACACAGCACGGGCAATAAAGCTTAAAATCCCCACCAACGAACACACACACACATCGAAGCGTATGTCTATGTATCTGTCATAAGTATAGAACCAATAAGTTTGAATTGATTCATCTGGCAGACTGACGATCAACTAAAATCTAAATTTGCCTTAGTATTAACTAGAGGAGATGAGACAGAAATCCACAAACTTGCACATCACATAGTTGTACTGCCTTCTCATTTTATGAAAAAGTAAGTCCCTTAAAAGATGAATTCCTTTCCATTTCTGCCAAGGAAAACATACATTTTGTGCTTCACAATTAAATCTCTATATATTTCCATTTGATAATATGTACCACAGACAATTAAAGCTAAAACCAGAACCTGACTGTCTTCCACAATATAGATGAAATTGGAATTCTTTTTGGAACTTTTTTGGTTCTGGCACAAAGTTAATTAAGCCAACTTTCCCATCTTATGGAAACTTTGCAAGCGAACAGTAGTAGCAGCTTTGAATATCAAAGTTAGAGAAAAGTATGTTTAAACTATATTTATAAGTATAAATGTATTCATGCAAGTTCCACAGCTGAGTTTCCAAAATCTATGTTCTAAGAAACCAATGACACGACGTAAGAGCTTTAGAAGATTTCTAAATTTTGGTAAATATGTTTTATGAATTTAAAAATAAATGGTAAAAACAAGAAACTATCTGACTTCCTTATTTGCTCTATCCTCAAATTGCACAAGCTGGATAGGCACCACATTTCTAGGATTCAACCTGCACACCCAGTTAATCCTTTACTCCAGTGGTTCTCAACCTGTGGGTCCCCAGATGTTTTGGCCTTCAACTTCCAGAAATCCTAACAGCTGGTAAACTGGCTGGGATTTCTGGGAGTTGTAGGCCAAAACACCTGGGGACTCACAGGTTGAGAACCACTGCTTTACTCCTTTACATTTATAAGGCAATCCCAAAAACTTCAACCACTCCCCATTCAGGAGTGTGAAGTTTTAGCATTAAGTAAAAACCGTACAAGATTAGAACAGAAAAAGTAATCACTGGTGTTTTTATGGGAATTATATCATAGAGTATAATTCCAAAGCTAATTAGTGAAATTTAAAATTAAGCACAGTTACTCCCACATATCTGGGAAGAAGAAGAGATTACCAAAAGCTTACTGGTGAGAAAGAGCAGATATTCAGTAATCCCAACACACACATATCGGATTTGCAAAAGTTAGTATGAATTGAATATTACAAGGAAGTTTGGAACTGATAGGAGTAACACATATATAGACATCTATTAAAGCATATACTGAAAGAGCACATTTATACTTGCAAGCATAAACATCGAGCTGCTACTTTTACTAAACAAACTGTTATCCCAAGCACACATATAGCAATAAAAATATTCCCCTAACACTCAAGACATACTTACCTTCATTTAAGTGCTCCCTAAAGTTCATATTCATTATTGCTCCACGCTAACTACATTGCAACAGTGTCTAAGATATCCACGTTACTTAAATGTTCTCCTGACTTCACTCAAAGTGAGGGAAAGGGTCGTGAACACAAAGCGACCATTCTGAGGATTTGTCTTGCGCCCTTTTATGAAACTAATCATAAAGAAGTTGACACAAAAATATCACCCAAGATATACCAAGAACTAGATGTGACATAGTCAATAATTTAGCAGATACCACCACTGGTTGGTGAGGGAATCTAATTTTTCTGAATTATTCTACCAGTTTTCAGTCTAAACTGTTCTTGCACAGTTTTTCAGTAGAGACCGTGTAGCATATTTATTTTTGGACACATGTCCACTTCTGCCAATCGGAACTGACAAAAAGACTATCGGGGGGCTCACTTCCTGTTGCATGAACAACTTTTGTAGTCCAAAATACAATTTTTGCTCAGAATTTGGTGATTATGTCATTTGGGCAAAACAATGCAGGAAGGGCACAAGAGAAACCACATGAAACCCCAGCAAGTAGACATGAAAAGTTGTCAATATATAACAAAATTAATGAATATATGTTTCCTAGCCAATACAGGCTGTTGTTTTAAAAGATTTGGTACAGGATATTGGTTAAGAGTTAGAAATCATTTAGACAATAGCTATTGAGCAACATATGAAGTAATGATCAATGTTGAAAGGAAAATTTTCATATGGCACTAAAAATATATTGATTGCATTAAGCACAACATATTGCCTTAATTGTCATCTGTTCCCCATCTTAATGTCTGCCTTTAATGTCATAGCATTTCAATAGGAACTGTGCTTTTTAGAAGCTGGTATGATTCTTATTAAAAATACACCTACATATTATTTCCAACATGCAGTTTAATCCAGTAATTCAGCATAAAATCAGTATGCAAAACAACTAAACCATTATGAAAATGCAAAAAAATAAATAAAATAACAACTATTTCTAAATCATGCTTAAAGCAGGCAAAGATTCCATTCTCAATATTTGCTTCAAAATCCCCAGAAAAGATTCCGCAAAAGTATCTTGGTTTGTAGCTGTGAAAAATGTGCTATTAGGAAAAGAGAAGGAGGAATGAGTGGGAGGGAACTGTTACATATGCTAAAATCATAGATATTTCCCTTATGTAGGAATGCACAAAATATTAAGTGATGCAAAATAAAGGATAATGTATTCTAATGGAAAGATACTGCCATGATATAAAAAGACCCAGTTTTTAAAAAACCCTTCAATATAAATATTAGCCCCTGGAGATACCTACTTTTCCAGCTTATCTACACATATGCACTTTCAAAATTACAATATATATTCTTTGCAATGGATACTACATAGAACAACCCAATACTGCTGTGATGAACATTTCAATTACTATGACAGGGCTTATATGACATGAGATGCATTTGAATGTAACTCCTTCCTATTACCAAATATGTAAGATAATGACACATACTATAATAAATATTTAAATATATTAGTGCTTGAGTTACAGGGGAAGAGGAACTTTAAACGACATCCACAAGCTTTACATCCAAACTCCTTCCAATTTTAGTTAAATCAATTCCCTCCCACAATACTTTATAAATAGTAGCTGTAATGGTTAAAAGAAAAGATAAGGGAGCATAGGACCCTTGGCCCCTATAATCACAGCCTTAGGTTATATTTGACTTAGGTTAAATTTGAATCATTGAGGTGTAATTCACTTACCATTTGAGACTGATACCTATTGGGTTGTGAATATTTTTCAGCATTTTCTGGGGTCAGGTGCCAAGTCATTCACAACTAATACTACGAAGTCACACATATGGCTGTGAAAATGCAACCAGCTAACAATAGCAATGCTCCAGAGTGTAGTAAAAATGTATTAACTTAGATTTATGATACTACTACTCGGATCAAAGACTTTACTTTTTTAAAAAGTGGATACCTGCGGTCCATCTCTGGCTTCATAGAAGTCACCCACTCCTATTTTTGCACTGAAGCTGAAATTGTCCCTTGAGACATCCATTATTCCATTTCTGCTGAGATACTGAAAAAATCACATATTTTTCCACTTCAGGTTTTAAGTCATTACAACCCAAACTTTGAAGTAACAGCTAATATTACAGAAGTCAAACGTTTTGCATATTCTGGTAAGGAGAGATGAATTTACAAGAGGTCAATGTAGGGGTAGGGTAATGTATACTAGCCCCACATGACAGGCCATTTCGCATCAAGGATTGTTACAGGAGGGAAAAATCATTTTAAAAAAGTGCATGCTTAATAAGAACCAGGAAACAAAACATTTGAAGTATACCTTTACTACTTCAGGGTACTGTCTTAGCTTCTTCCCACATGGAGTGTAATATGCGACTTCCCCTTGAAGGCGGCCACCGAAGTTCCTTATTCTTGTTTCTCTCTGCCAGCTGTAATAAAATAAAATTGTATGTAGACAGGCAAACCAAGACAGAAGTACTATGCACATCTACTTGCCAATAAATCGTTTCAAAGTTAGCAGGCTTACTTGAAATCCAAAACACATAGGTTCAGACTGCAGATATACATTTCCTCCTAGTAAGACCAAGTGAACTTAGCCAAATATACATCTGATCAAAGCATGTTTACAACTACATTCTATACGTATATATACTCAACTCAGTTGATCTATATGTCAGTGAGAGTACTGTACCTTACTTCTTGTCAAAAAAAGGAATCACCACCTTCTCTGCATAGAGTGGCAAAAGGCAAGAGCTTGTTCTGTCCCAGGAGACCCTAAAAGAAGCATGGAACACCTCCTCTCTTTCTGCTGTGGTGCCACTTCTGGCCTATTTTAATACCTGGGCAGGTAAATGGCAGTGGTCAAGGGTGGCTGCCTCCTTGAGTTGGCACTGGTGCTTCTCCTTCTCAGCAGAACGGCCCTCAACATATCCATGAGTCATATGATAATCCATAATTTTGGCACTGAAACTTGCCCTTGATGTATACATAAGTTTGACTTGTAAATGAGTATATACCTAGGCCCATGGGCCAGATGTGGTCCTTTGGGCTCTTTCATTCCAGCCCCAGAGCCAGCCGCATGTCACACCCTCTTCTCAGCAGGAAAATGCAGCAACCTGCCATATTCTCCAGTCAAGAGGAGTGACCTCGCAGTCATACGTGACTGTGCAGTGTTCACCTGAGAGCTCTGTGCAGCCATGTGTCATATCCTTCTAATCACATGTGACTGCGCAGGGCTCTCCTGAGAGACCTGCGCAGCCATGTGTCAAATCCTCCTCTTGGCAGGAGTGCATGGCAGGCTGCCACATTCTCCTGCCAAGAAGAGAGGCCTGCAGGCCCATGCGGCTGCATGGGGCCCTTTCTGAGAGCCCCATGCAGCTGAGTATCAACCCCCCCCCCCGCGCCAGCTTGATTTCTCTAACAGTTGGCCATCCTTTTGATGAGGCCCATCCCAAAGACTGGAAAAGTCCTCAGAGAAATGAGAAGCACAGATTTATCTATGAAACTGCTTAACACTACATATATTGTAGGACATTTTATGGAAATATTCCCCTGCTCAGCAGACTAATTCTGAGCTGTCCTAGATGCATCCATCACTCCTAAAATGACATGCTTTTAAAGTTTACTTCTTTCTATTTTTCTGTGTTTGTGTTACTGTGTGCTTTCAAGTTGTTTCCAACTTATGTGGAATCGATCACAGGGGTTTTCTTGCTGAGATTTGTTCAGAAGATGTTTGAAAATAGAATTAGACAAAAGGCAGAAAAGGAGATTTTTAGAAATTCACCAGTGGCTTGAAGTAAGCCTAAGTACCACTCATTCCTCTCAAAAATTGGCTTCTATATGCATCAAAGGGTTATCCCTTTGGCAAACATGGATTTTTCCAATACATTTGTCAGGATCACAGTAACAGCTCTGTTTCCAAAAGAGACAATCTGAAGTAAAAATGTGAACTAAACCAAATAAATATTTTACTCATTTTTTACCATGAACTCAAACTGTCATCTTAAAAAAAAATTACATCTTGAGACTAACACAATGGCACTCTACAAGTAACTATTTTCCAAAAAATTTTTTTAATGTACATACCCATATTCCAGAGGAATGCGCAAATCTCGCTCATCTGTTACCCTTCGTCTTTTTGAAGTACCTTAAAAGAATATAATAGGTCAATTTTATAAAATAGCAAACATACAGTATAATTAGACAATGACATCTTTGCTACTTTTGACAAAAATCTCTACTGAGCAGAAGTTAATTATCACCATCTTTCCATCTTCTTATGTAGTCAAAAATGCATGAAAAATTAGCAAAATACAATTTGTGAATAATTGGCATGCCTCTAATGTTAGTATGTAATTTTGTACAGTGGAAATAAGACATACTGAAAGTTGCTGTACATATTATTCAATGTCAAAAGTCAAGATATGTAGGATCAATGATTCAACAGTGGAACAATATTCCAGTTCTAAAAGCACTCTTTGAAGTAGTTTTAGGTGAAATCTAGCTGTCATGATCCCAGGCTATGCCTCCATCCATGGCAGTTCAATGCTACCACAAACCAATGTGCTTGTGCCTCACTGGCTGCTGACATAACATGACATGAAGCATCTCCTCAGTTTTCACTAAACATATTTTCACACAAAGGATGCACTCCAGAGATCCATGCCTCAGGGTTTAATGACATTTTCCTGTTCAACAAATCTCCCCACTGAAGTCCCCATTCAGTTTTCTCCAACCTACCAAGTGTAAAAAGCAGTTTGAAGATGGTTGTTGTGAATCCTGCTTTTTGGAGGATGGTCCACAAATGATATCGCTTAGGTGTATGTATGAATGAATGAATGAAATTGTTCACGTATTATACTTTACACGAGAATATGACAAATTAAGCAGCACCTTCATTTTATTTTATTTTTAAGTAAGGGGTAAGTCCGCCAAACTTTTGGTCAGCAAGTTCAGCAGCTCAGCAGTTTAACCCTCTGCTCCATCAGGGGGCCCATGGTGAGTTAACACATAGATAAAACTAATGGCTTCAATATGTCTATTCTAATTAGGACTGAAAGAGAATTTATGCCATGCATTTTCTGTTGCTTCCTCTCTTACTCTAGAGTAAACACAAGAGACTTAATCCAAACTGAGACCATTCTGTGTCTTGGAGGGCAGGGCATTACCATATGTGTAGCAATAAATTCCTTAAGTTTAATCATGCACTGTGTTTTCAGAATTGGTAGTTGTTACTGCAGAAGCTACCACCTTCTGTCAGAAACAAGCAACATCTTCAGGTGATAGAATGGTACCAGTTTTCATGGTGGAAGAATGCTCCCTAACTGGCTGAGAAACTTGTTGTATGGAGGCTGAAAATCAGGATTCTCAAAGTGCACAGGCAAGTACAGCATCCAGGTATCTCATTTTGTAAAGATGATCTCAGATGGGCTGTTACTGCCTAAGGGCAATTCAGTTTCCTAGTAAAAGTGCCTAGAATGTGTGAGGCATTATGCCATCTATGAATTTGAAACAGAAAGCCTTTTCTGGTACATAGATAAGAAAATGTAATGTTGTAATGTGCTGAGATGCAGTCCTGGAAAGGTAACAAGGCTAGACCCTGAGAAGTGTGGAATTGTTGGTTCCCTTTGAGATTTCAGCAACAAAACTCTGCTCCACACACCCACAATTCCCTCACATATGAACAGCATGGAGGAATAGAAAATAACTGCAATACCACTGTGAGGGCTTGAAGTCAGCCCCGATGAAGGTGTGCCCACAAAGACAGGAGAGGGGGACTCGGGGCATAATGCAGCTGGAGCAGAACTCGGTGTCTTTGTTATTTGGAGATTGAGAGGTGTGGAGCAAGCTGCAAGACTGATGGAAGAACTTTTGGCAGAAGAGGTCGTTTTGTTCAACTTAATTGACGACTTCTCTCCTTCTGTGTCACTCTCTGATTCATCTGGGTCTTTATCATCCTCTTCCTCGTCATCTTCAGATCCTTCAGTATCAAAGCCTTCTGAATTACTGTCAGATTCTTTGGGAAAATAGAGAGATGATGAATTATAAGAAATGAATACAATCTCATTATAGCATTCACTGCGAATGTAAATTGATTGGCAGTAAGAAGGAAACACAGGGAAATTCTAAACTGTTTACTCCAAGGAACAACTGGTTGAACGCTATGAGGGTTTTGAACCCATCTATTGGCTTCACATCCTGATCCACAAGAAAAATATCCCTCCTTTGTTGGAAGTTTGGCCATACTGGCTATTCATTCAGGATCTATGTGTTGTCGAAGGCTTTCACAGCCAGAATCACTGGGTTGTTATAGGTTTTTCAGGCTGTATGGCCATGTTCTAGAAGCATTCTCTCCTGACATTTCACCTGCATCTGTGGCAGGCATCCTCAGAGGTTGTGAGGTCACAACCTCTGAGGATGCTTGTCACAGATGCATGCAAATGTTAGGAGAGAATGCTTCTAGAACATGGCCATACAGCCTGAAAAACCTACAACAACACATTAAGGATCTCTTTTCTGGCTAAAGATCAAACCCTGCAACTAATGACCCAGCAAGACAAACCCCACAGCTTTTCAACAATATATCATATATAGTTAACATGCCATTTGAGAAACCTATTATTCTCTTTAGTCTTAGGAAAACACTAAAGACTGGGCACCATCTATGTCTGAAATGTTTGGACTTGAGAACTTACAAGTAGATCAGAAGCTGTGCAAAAATTGTGCTTCAAGTTTACAGATTGCAGTTCTTCAACAACTGACAATAATTCAGAAATTAAAATTAGTGCAAAACATGCCACCTCTTGTTTTTATCACTTTGAGTAAAATTTAAGATTTTGGAGTCCTCACCAATTTTAATTAAAACGCTGATACCTTTCTGGGACCTATAAGACTGATACACTGAAATCAATCTTAAAGCATTAGCTGAAACCTTATATATTCTTACCTGTAAGATTTACTTATCTTAATAGTAATAAACTTCTGATTAGGTTTTAACCATCACAGGTTTTAAACACGAAACAAATTTTTGCAATATAATGTTAGTAATTCTAACACCCTGCTCCAATCAATGTCTATCTGAATTAAGTCCTCATTAATGAAACTTTTTCTACTCATGTAAACTATTGTAGTCAAATCATTTAAACTAACCCCTCGGTCCCTCCTTGCTTATCTCTTTCATCTCAAGTTTTCAAGACAAGGATATAAATGATTTTAAAATATTCAAAACTGATCCAAAAAGAGCTTTTTCGGTATCAGAAGACTCACAATAAGAAATCTGAACTAATGAGAATCTTTACAGAACAATTCAGTGCAAAAATTATCCATGATTTCGTTGGGCAGAAAATACAATTTTCTGCTCAGAAAATTGTGTGTCTAAATATTGTTTTCAATGAAGAAAATAATACTCCTGTACAGAAATACAATTTCCTGTGCAGAAAATGTTATTTTCTGTCCACAAATTACCACCTGTGAATAAAGTATAGAATACACATCAGATTTCAAACAGGCTGTGAAAACTGTATGGTTTTTAAAGACTTTCTTGCAGCAGGAAGAAAACTGTTAAAATTACTCATTGCTTCCTTGAAGCATTCCTTCCTTCATTGTTTTGAACTGTTTGCCTCTCTGAGATTCTGTGATAAAGGGCAGGACAGAAATGTTTTCATAAATTATAAATAATTGAAGAACAAAATTAGAAAAGTACTGTTGTATATTCGTACTTGACTAATAAGAAATATCTGTGTGCTTTGGCACGTATTCATTACCCCTCACTCAATCAAATGACACTTTCATAACTCTTTCTTTATCCCCAAAGAGTAATCTACTAACAAAAAAGCATTATTTTGTAACCCTAAGTATGCTGCTACATGACTTCTTAAAATTTTCAGGTGGGAAGATGACATTTGAAAGCTGAGTTTAAGCAATTAATAAAGTTTCTTTAAATTAAATAAACCTGATTGACTATCATCAGAATCCTCATCTTCGTCATCCTCATCTTCATCCTCATCGTCGTCGTCATCGTCATCATCTTCATCATTTGAATCTTCGGAATCTTTACTGCTAAGAATGTCTGAATCCGTTCCTCTGAACTGTTCAACTACTGATTTTCCTGAAGGATGGTTGTGTTGTGTTTTTACTGTTGTTATTGTATTATTGCTGACTGTCTTTTCCTTTGCTGGGCCAGGTAATACAGGAGAGGTAGAAGACATCACGGGTGTCCGGTTGCTTGATATCTTTTTCCCACACGTACTTAAATTTACTGGTGAGGAAAAGGTTATGTTGCTGGAAGTAGATACATTTTCATTGACCTTGGTTTGGGATTTGGATTTGGTGGTAAGTGCTAGAGGAGCTTCCTGAATGACACTCTGAATAACTCCATTGGGTTGATGGTTGCCTAAAAGTGCATTGGTCAAGAAAGGATTAGAATGGTTGTTTTCTAAAGAGGTGTGTTTTTGATGAGCTGGTGATGAACTGGTTGGCTTTGGACTTGATAATGCTGTGATAACCTTCTTCAGGTTCTTTGATGATTCGTGTTGTTTCTTCAACTGTGCTGAAAATGTTTGTTTGTACTGTTCCTGCAGACAAACACAAAAGACAACCAAAGGTATAACAAAATATTACTATGGGACATGTCTTTAGCAATCTGGAACTGAAACACTAAGTTTAAATGGATGGTGGACATCATTGAAGGTAAGGTGTTTGAGGAGTAGCAGCTATAATGAATACAATGACTGTATGCCACCTTCCACGTCAAAGGCACCATTCCTCCTGATACCAATTTATGAAGAACTGTAGTAGGAAAGTCATTCATGGCTTCCTTGACAGCTTTCCAAACACATTTATTTGGCCACTAGAGGAACAGAATGCTGTCTTCCATCTGATCCAAAATGGTTTTCCATGGGATTTGTATACATTGTTGTGTGGTCAAGGAAGCTACCTTAAAATATGAATCGCCAAAGATTAGAATAATCTAGAATAATTCTAGAATCGTTGTAGGAAGAAAAGAAGATATTCTCTTTCATTCTATAAAATGTTTGCTATATGAACAAGAAAAGGATAGAGATATGTTAACAGAAAATCAGATTTACTTGAGCCATGCTAATGCTTACAGGGGTTAAATACAACGGTAGAAAAGATACAAGACCAATCCTGTTTACCTGGAAGCAGACTGTGTTATGATCAATGAAGGCTTACATCTGAAATAATGTAGGATTTAGGAATCAGATGTAAGTAAACTAGCATAAGCATTTTGATAGTGAAAACATTAGGCAAGCTTTATGCAGGGATGGGAAAAACAGCCTTCAGGCAGGACACTCCCCGGGGCCATTTTTATGTCCTGTAGGTCTGCCTTGCAACAGATTTTCCCAGGCTCAGGCAGGCCTTCAAATGCTAATGAAGGTGATCAGCTAAACGTTCACACCTAACTGCAGCAGGGAAGAGCTCCTTGTCCCACCCCAGCCATTCCACAGATATATAAACCCATTTTTCCTACTTCCAACAGACCTCACAACCTCTGAGGATGCTTGCCATAGATGCAGGCGAAACGTCAGGAGAAATGCCTCTAGAACATGGCTCTATAGCCCGAAAAAACCCACAAGAACCTAAAGGCCTTTTTATTTAGGCAGATCTCTAGCTCTTAATTTATGTGGTTTAACAGAATAACCTATGGATGCAAGAAGGCTGAGTGAAGGAACTAGGGTGCTGGAGGAAAATTCCGAGAGTGTCTTGAACCGCAAGAAGCTACAACCAGTCCATAATTCAGGAAATGAAGCCCAACTGCTCACTGGAGGGAAGGATATTAGAGGCAAAGATGAAGTACTTTGGCCACATAATGAGAAGATAGAAAAGCTTAGAGAAGACAATGATGCTGAGGAAAATGGAAGGAAAAAGAAACAGGGGCCGACCAAGGGCGAGATGGATGGATGGTATACTTGGTGACTGGCTTGACCTTGAAGGAGCTGGGGGAGGCCACAGCTGACAGGGAGCTCTGGCGTGGGCTAGTCCATGAGGTTACAAAGAGTTGGAAGTGACTGAACAAATAAACAACAAAACAGAATAGGTTATGCTTTTATCCGTTTTATTCTGTTTTAAATGTGCTTTAAATGGTTTTAACTCTGTTTTAATCACATTGTTCATCTATTTATTTGTAATTGTTATAGTATTGGTAATAGGATGGAATTAATTGAGATTCATAGTTAATATTCAATAGATGAAGACTATTGTAGGATTATAAAGTCCCCCAATACTGACTTACTGGATATCTGCCATTGCGAGTAATGGGGGTCTGTTCCCCTGTGAACCAGGGTCGAGGGGACTGAAGTTTCAAACCACTCTGATGAGCAGCCTTCAGTGTGACAATCAGAAGCAGGATCTCTCTCGCAATTCTTTCTTGCGCTAGAGATTGCTCATGAGGCGGGGCGGATACATTAGTCCACTTTACCCCAATCTGCAGGAGATCAGAGCCCTATCCTATCACTCACAGAAGCTAATACCCAGTAAGTCAGAATTGGTGGTCCTTTAGGATTCCTACATATTCCTTAAATTATTTAATAGGCAAGGATTGGGATAGGAGATACTACTCAAGTATACTTCAGTAAAGTATACTTAACTAAGTAGCTGATCTAGAGTCTCAATCACAGTTTTTTAGCTGAACTTGGCTTTCATTTGTTATAAATCTTCTTGGATCCTGTTTAGGGAGAGAGGCTGAACATGAAATCAGTCAATCAGTCAATCAATTATACTTTGTGATGGCAGAGATTTATAAACTATCTTAATGAGTTCTTAATTTATTCCCATGAACCTAGTCTAAACACAGCAACAAAAAGCACACTTATTTCCAAGACCCTAACACCTGCATTTATTTTTAATGGCTTCATGGTATTAAATTCACAGGGCTTAGTATGTCCATCACCTAATAACATGAATGTGTGACAGAACTAGTGGTGGCTTCTTCTGCCTCTTTCTGGGTTGCGTATTTTATCCCAAACTACATTTGTAGTAAAAGCCAAGGAAAAGATGTCAGGGTTTTTCTTGGTATTTCCTCTTACTTACACCACACTTGTTGCAGCTATAGGTAAGATACTTTACCCAAAGTAAGTCACTGGGCTTTTGCTGCAGGTAAAGGAAGATTCGAAACATATAACGCACCTTCCACAAATTTCTACTTTTGTGCTTGCTGCCCAATTTCCCAAAATATTTGGTTACAGGAAAATGTGCACAAGTGTGCAGAGGCATTCAGATAGGGAAATAACATAGATATATAGCTTAGGTCTAGGTGTTTCTATAGTTCTGAGGCAAAAACACTTTAATAGTTATGGAGTTCCATTCCTTTCTTCAAAACTCTACTGGTGTGAAAGCTGTATGTTTCTTTGCAACTGAAGCAAAAAATATACATATATTTGGTACCTTGGAAACTATGATACCGCCCACAGATATGGAATTAATTGGTGTTTAACTGCTGTGTGAAATAGAGTTTCACCCAGCTTCCTTCTTGGATTTAGAACAAACTCTATCCTTTGCTTTTGACTTTAGCCCAGGGAGGCCCTTTTTATGTTAATAGTTCAGAAACCATATGCTCTCCACACTGAATAATTCCAGCAATATGTTGCTTGGCACTTTGAAAGTTATGAAAATTAACAAGGAAATGGCTATGTTATTAGATTTTAAGAGAGCTGGATTGCATTTGATACACACGTTAAATAGGGAATTTACTAGAGTATATATATAGCAGGAGAGACAAACAGTTAAAGTGCTTTGCAGACTAAACACCCAGAAACCAGAAATGAGCATGGGGACAGAAAATGAATGAATGTTGTTGTACCAGTGGAGAGTTGTGGCCCCAGTGCTCATATAGGATAATATACTCTCAGATGGTATTAGAACAGTGGTTCCCAATCTGTGGGCCATGAGAACGAAAATCCGGTCCGCGAACCTCCTTCCTCTTTATTTATTTATTTAATTAATTATATTTTACTTCCACTCCTTTCCGCAGAGCTGACCAGCCCCACTCCTTTTGGTACTAATGTTGGAAAGTGGTCCCTGGTCAAAGAGGGTCCTGGTCAAGTGGACCCTGGTCAAAAAAACGTTAGGAACCACTGTATTAGTGCTTAAAGAAAATCAGCTCTATTGATAGAAGGCCATGGACCCTTTTAATCACAACAGAGGGAAGTAGGAGGGGGTGGAAAAAGCAAGCTCCTCCAATACAACAAAAATTATATGTTCTCTGGAACCAGGGCACAATGTATTATAACCTTTCGTTCCACATATTCCCCCAAAGAATTCAAGGAAACAGATAACACTCTACCTATTCACTCCACTCTGTCCTTACAAAACAAGGTAAGTTAGAACAAAACAGCTAAATTTCACAACTGAATGGAGATTTGACTATAAAGCCCTTGTCCAAGATTTGATTATAAAGTCCAAGTTCGACATGCCAACCAGAAGATCATAGTGGTTGATTTTTATTGAAATAATGCTTACTATATTGATTGTATGAGGTCACTGTTGCAGATGTCTCATGGACATTTAAAAAACATTTAAAATTATATGCTAACATGACATCATTAGCCAATCTAAACTCCATTACATTTGTAAAGACAGCTACAGACTTTTAAAACTTTAACTATGCGGAATCAAAACGGCTCATACAGTGTTTGTATATTCCAAGATTGCCGTTGTGTGCTTTCAAATTATTTCTGACTTAAGGCGAATCTATCATGGATAATGGCTGCCATAAAATCTAAAATGAAACATTAATCCTTCCCCATAGGAAAAAAGCGCAGCATAAAGACTGAGGAATTCTTACCCGGTTTGATCTTACATCAATGGTCAATGGGCTAGGTTCTTCAGAGGTATTTTTATTCCCTGCCTTGAGTAGATCAGGAGAAGGAACTATAAGTTTTAAGAAAGTTTCCTTTTTGGCTTGATTTACCAAAGACAAAGGGTTCACATTGGGCACCAATCCCGTAGACTGTATTACGCTTGTGTGTTTGTTCACAGATTCCTCCTTTGCCTGAGAGCTTTGGAAAATAAAGGGAAGCTGCTGTGACAAAACCTGAGGCTGCTTCTGCTGGGACTGGAATGACGGGTGAGTCTGGCTGTCAGACACAAGAGGTATTGGCTGGTGCGGGCGCTTTTCCGGGGGCTTTTCCGGGGGCTTTTGTCCATCCGCTTTCATGTCTGGTCCACTATGCATGAGCACCTGGGGAAAAAAGACCTGGATTGTAATTTGCATTCGACTAAATTGTTTAACACACACACACACCTTTATGCCATATATAGAAAATACAAAATACTGGATAAACAACAAAGATAAAACTGAAGAGCCAGACAATCTTGTAAGGATTATAATGAACGACTAAGGCCCTATCTATACCGCCATATAAAATCCAGATGATCTGCTTTGAACATGATTCCATGGCGGTGTAGACTCAAATAATACAATTCAAAGTGGATAATGTGGATTAACTGCTTTGATAATCTGGATTGTATGGCAGTGGAGAAGGAGCCTGAGATTGGCAAACTGATTCTGCTGATTAAAGAGAAACTCTTTGATTGATTTCTAGAAAGACTAGGATTTTATTCCTGCCTTTTCACAACAACAATGGGGCAACTGTCAACTGATAGATCCGAAGAGAGTCTCCAAATGTAGACGTGCGGTACTATAATCTGTAAGTGTGGTTTTATAATATCAATTTAAAGGAAGAGGAGAATAAGGGATAAAAGCCATCAGATAGTGAGGGTAGGGTTCATAGAATTGGTTTGTTAGTGTATTTTTATATATGTATGTTCATGTCTGTTTTGTTTATGCTTTGATATAGGTTTGATGTTAGTTGCAGTACTAGAATGTAGCTGTGCAGTTTAAGCTACATCTACATCGGTATCTCTATCTATATCTCTATCTATCTAATAACATTGTGCTTCCATGGCTCCTTCCACACAGCTGTATAAAATACACAAATCCACATTGAACTGGATTATATGGCAATGTGAACTCAGATAATTGTGGATTATCTGCTTTGATATTCTGGGCTATATGGCTGTGTGGAAGGGCCCTTTGTAGTATTACTGCTTTCTTGGTGGTACATCAGGTTAAACCGCTGAGCTGCTGAACTTGCCACAAGGTCAGTAGTTTGAATCCGGGGAGCGGGGTGAGCTCCCACTGTTAGGCCCAGCTTCTGCCAACCAAGCCGTTCGAAAGCATGCAAGTGTGAGTAGATCAATAGGTGCCACTCTTGTGGGAAAGTTAACGGCACTCCATGCCGTCATGCTGGCCACATGACCTTGGAGGTGTCTGCAGGCAACATTGGCTCTTCGTCTTAGAAATGGAGATGAGCACCACCCCCTAGAGTTGGGGAAAACCTTTATCTTTACATTAGTATGTTCTCTTTTTTTTCAAATAAGAGAGCTCCAGTACATTTAATGTATATGTAAAACAGGAAATTTCAGAAGGTTACTGGCTATATAAGGCTGAAGCTACACTGCCCTATATCCCAGGATCTGATCTCAGGTTATCTGCTTTGAATCAAGAAGATTGGGCAAATTGGAAGGCACTGAACAGACAGCACGAGAAGCAGAGCCAACCTTAAGAAAGGGGGCTACAAAGTAGAGTCCATTACATGCGAGTGTAGAGAAGAGCAAACCACAGTCCAATGCAGCCTGAGCCCTACCAAATGCACAATGGAAGACCTTCTTATAGAAACACCAGAGGCACTCCAAGTGGCCAGCTTCTGGTTAAAAGAAATTTAGTATAATGCCAAGTTTTTAACTTTGTTTGTAGTGTGTGCGTGTGTGTGTGTATCTATAGAAATAAAAATGTAATGTTTGTTTGTGGGATTAACATAACTCAAAAACCACTGGACGAATTGACACCAAATTTGGACACAATACACCTATCAGGCCAATGAGTGACCATCATTCATACAAACACTGAAAAACACAGCGGAAGGTACTTAAAAAGCCAAAACAGCAAAAAGATGCTACTGCACATGTGCAAAAACGACTCCCCTGGCAAACAAAACACAAAATAGCACATCCACGCTCTCTTCTGGACTTCAGCTCCCAGCATCCCCTAGAACAGACCCTTTAGGAGAGGAGGATGATCCAAATCCTTGGATTTCTTTGAGAGCATCCCAATCCCTGCATATTTCCAATTTCCTATTCCTGGACTGCAACTCCCAGCAATCCTCCAGATAGATAGATTAGATAGAGATAGACAGGTAGGTAGATAGATCGATCAGGACTGCTGGGAGTTGCAGTCCAAGAATAGGTAGAGAAAGAAGAAAGGGGAAAAAGAAGAAGTGAAAGAAAAGGGGGTAAGGAAGGGAAGAGGAAGAGAAGGAAGGAAGGAGAGAAGGAAGGAAGGACGGAGAGAAAGAAAGAAGGAGAGAAAGAGGGAGGGAAGGTTGGCCACAGCAATCCGTGGCAGGTATAGCTAGTGTATATATATATATATATATATATATATATATATATATATATATATATAATACAAAAGAACGGAAGTAAACACTGAACTAAACAAGAGAAAACTGAACATCCAATCAATGTTTTAAGCATTATAATGAGTGGCTAATTTGTTCCCAGTGCAGTAACAGCACACTGGGACACTTTTAACAAGCATGCACTTGAATGATAACGTATTTATATTATAATAATTTCAAAATAACCTTACAATCGATCTCCTTCAGCTGAGGTCCTGTAAGGTTCTGTTAGTACGTGACGTGAAGGTTGGGAAGGGAAAATAAACCAATCTGCTTTGAAAAATTCAGTTACTTTCGAATCGATGCCGCTCGATGGCCCTAACGGAACATTGAGCCTTGCATTCTGGCCACCGGCTACTGGGCAGCGTCAACTGCTAAGTGAGGAAGAAAAGCGGCCGTAAACAGAATTCAGTAGCCATGGCAACTCTTCAGGACATCTCAGCCTTCGGGACTCATCTTGCTGCTTTGGCCTGATATCTATTTCCTATTCTCCCCAGTTTGTGACAAAATGAAATGGCCCTTCTGCCTAGAATTCACTTGCCAAGACGTATGAGACACTCGGGTTCTCTATTGTGATGTTAAAGTCTTCAACACTATACACAAGGAACTGAGAGCAAATCTCACTGAATGCAATAGGTCTGGATCAATATGCACAAGATTGCACTGTGCTGTTTTAGCAAGAGGAAAACAACAACGTTTGTTCCCAATCTAGCCGTTTATCGGGGAAGTAATATTACAAAAACAATAAATTTCTATATGGAGTTGAGAATCCCACGTGTGTTGTCATTTTGTCTTTTTTCCAAACCTTCTTCACTGCCATATAAAACCCAGATTATCTGCTTTGAACTGGATTATCTGGCAGTGGGAGTCCCCAGTGGCACAGTGGGTTAAACCCATGTGCTGGCAGGACTGAAGACCAACAAGTCTTAGGTTCGAATCCAGGGAGAGCACGGATGAGCTCCCTCTATCAGCTCCAGTTCCTCATGTGGGGACATGAGAGAAGCCTCCCACAAGGATGGTAACACATCAAAACATCCGGGCGTCCCCTGGGCAACGTCCCTGCAGACGGCCATTTCTCTCACATCAGAAGCGACTTGCAGTTTCTCCTGACATGACAAAAAATAAAAATCTGGCAGTGTAGACTCATATAATCCTTTGATAATCTGGATGATATGGCAGTGTAGAAGGGGCCTTAGTCGTGTTTCTTCCTCTGATCAATGCAGCAACAATATCATATAGCCTCTGCCTTTTTGTTAGTCTCATTGTATATGATTGTAAAAGCATTGAATGCATGTAAATGCTGTAATCTGCATTTACATGAACTGGATTATATGGCAGTGTAGATTTATATAATCCAGTGTAGACTCATATAATCCAGCAGTTCAATGTGGATTATCTGCTTTGATAATCTGGATTATATGGCAGTGTAGAAGGGGCCTTTTTATCTAAAGCAAAACCACCCAAACTAGACATGATATTATTTACATGCCTGCATGCCAGATTTTAGAGATATGGGCCCCTTCTATACTGCCATATAAAATCTAGATTACCTGTTTTGATAATCTGCATCATATGGCAGCGTAGAAGGGGTCATGGATGAAGTCAGGAGGAGTGGGCAAGGGACAGGCTGAGTGTTTTGAGGCTTACATGACACAATGTTATCCAAAGAAGATAATTCCCCTAAACCACATTGGTATAACTTCTGAAGGGAAGCTTCTGCTGACATCAATAGATGATTCCCTCTCAAGACTAAGGGCCCTTCTATACTGCTATATAATCCAGATTATCAAAGTAGATAATCCACATTGTCTGCTTTGAATTGGATTATATGAATCTACACTGCCATATAATCCAGTTCAAAGCAGATAATCTTGATTGCATATGGCAGTGAAAAGGGGGCTTAACAGTAGCCGAAGTGGGGTAATTTTGTTCACCAGCACAATACTGGAAGAAAGTATAAACCTGAGCCCCATAGTCCTGGCTATGATTGTTGTAGGCTGTCCCTCTTGCCAGGCTGTTTCCACTACTGCAACAACAGGTTTGAAGGGCTCTTTAACCAGATTAAATCTTCATTTTTCTTCTACTGGCACGCTTTTAAATTGTATCTTCAACTTTTAATTTGTTTTAATTTTTCCAGTGTCGATTCTATTTATATTACTTTATTGTAAGCCACCTTGAATCCCATTTGTCAGAGAAAAGTATGGTATAAATCAAGTAGATAAATGCATTAAAATCATGCACCTTTCCTCCTAGCGGCTATTTAAAATTTGAAAGCTCATTAATAGAAGTCAGGCAATTAATGTTAGATCTACTTTTGGGACTTAAATGCCATGCAGAATCTCCATTCCCACTCCAGCCTGTGTAACAACTCAGGCCCCTTCTACACTGCCATATAATCCAGATTTTCAAAGCAAATAATACACAATATCTGCTTTGAGCTAGATTATATAAGTCTACACTGCTATATAAGCCAGTTCAAAGTAGATAATCTGGACTGCATAGGAAAGTGTAGAAGGGGCCTCGGTTAAGGTTCATTTTCTATTAGGGTCTTGAGCAGTGGTTCTCAACCTGTAGGTCCCCAGATGTGTTGGCCTACAACGCCCAGAAATGATAACAGCTGGTAAACTGGCTGGGATTTCTGGGAGCTGAAGGCCAAAACACCTAGGGGCCCAGAGGTTGAGAACCACTGGTCTTGAGAGAAAAAACTGTGTATTTCCTTTTCTGCTTACATATTGAGTGTCAAGTCTCTAGTATGTGATCATACTATTTCTGTTCCCATTGTTGAGATACAATTAGCATGATGATTAGGATAATAATAATAATAATAATAATAATAATAATAATAATAATAATAATGAAAAGCTGACATATGAGGATTTAAAGATCGAACTGCAAAGACTCTGGCACAAGCCAGTAAAGGTGGTCCCAATGGTGAACGGCAGACTGGGTGCAGTGCCTAAAGACCTTGGCCTGGACTTAAACACAATCAGTGCTGACAAAATTACCATCTGCCAGCTGCAGAAGATCACCTTACTGGGATCTACATGCATTATTCACCCATACATCACACTGTCCTAGACAAGTGTCCGATGTGTGATCCAATACAACAGCCAGCAGAGTGATCTTGTCTGCTGCGGACTCATCTTGCTGTGTTTCAAATAATAATGATAATGATGATGATGCTAATGATAATAATAATAATAATATTTTGTTTACCGCCCTATTTCCCCAAGGGACTCAGGGAGGTTTCCAACAGAAATGAGCAAGACTGACTTCTTTCAAAATATATGCCACCACATCCAGGGCCACCGCCAGCCACCTAAAACTACTTGCATGGCAGTAAAAAAAAAATTAAGGCAATGTCCAGTTTGACCACACCTTGTTCTTATTTTTTTGCTGTGCTTCACTCTCTGAGTCAGAGTCGTCATCCTCACTTTCTTCCGCACTTTGATCTTCCTCTTCTTCTTCATCTTCTTCGAGATCGTCCGAGTCACTGCTACTAATGCCTTCGCTGGAGGTGTCTGAAGAGGAGCCAGAATCACTTTCACTGTTGCTGGAACTGTCCACTGTTTTCTTTCTGGGTTTCTAGAAGAAAAAGGAAAGGGCTTAGTGCTTTCTTAAAATCTATTTTTGTATAAAACACTCAGCTCTCAGGATCACAACTATTAAGGTAAAGGTAAAGGTTTCCCCTGAAGTGGAACCTATTTATCTACTCATATTTGCATGTTTTCTAACTGCTAGGTTGGCAGAAGATGGAGCTAATAGTGGGAGCTCACCCCACTCCCCGGATTCGAACCGCCAATCTTTCCGTCAGCAAGTTCAGCAGCTCTGCGGTTTAATCTGCTGCACCACCAGGGGGCCCTTCACAACTATTACCAGTTATTTATTCAATACCTTATCTTCCTCCCAAAACACAGGTATCAAAAATCTTCAGACATATCTTCAGATGTATTTCAGTTTCCTATTGGACAGAGTTGGATTTGAACCAAAACAATCTACATTTAGATCCTGCTTCTACCATGATTTTCTCATGTACCTTTGGGAAATTCAGTACTTCTCAGACTTAGTTCCCCATCTGTAAAATTAGGATTATTATCTGCTATGCCAAACTGATGCAAAATGAAATAGAGATTGTGAAATGTTTTACTGTTTTTCACACTGATCTAGTGTAATATTTCCAAAAGAAATGTCTCAACCATCCAGCTCCTTCAAACCTCTATTTATTAAATTTGGGAGACCATGAACATGGGCACAGGGCTATGCAATTACTACTATTTGCATGCCATAACATCAACCTACCTTTGTTGTCATCCCTATCATATCTAGTGGGGATAAACATTATTATGATGCATGTGCCGTACATAGTCTACGTATCAAAGATTAGACATGAAGCCACGGAAAGTGATTAGAATTGCATGGAGTCAGTGTCCACACACATATTCCACACACACGACCCCCATGTGCATACTGAATGCAGGCACACATCCAAACACAATACATCTGATGCAGTTTTGTATGTAAGGTCTGGAATGAATTTCTGTTTACACTTCAATAAAAACAGAAAGGTATATTCCTTGTTGGGGTAATCTTCAAAAAGGAAAAAGCATTTGAAAATGTAAACCAGCAACAGCAGCAGTTCAGAAGCTTCTTGAGTATAGTAGCAGAGTGATTGGGCTCCGGCAGGAGCACAGTCAAGTGCTAAAAGTTATTAAAAACTTTATTCAAAGAAGTACATTACTAAATAGGAAAGTAAATCAGGGCCTAGCTATCTAACTAACTAACTCTCAGAAGACATCTTCTCTCTTTCCATGCTCACAGGAGAAGAGCCTTTCCATATGCTCAAATATCTTGTATGGAAAGAGGTGTGTCCCTGACAAGTATCAGTCTAAAAAGCAGGTGACAGGTGACAGGTGACAGGTACAACCTCTCCATGTTTTCTTGGAGCCAGGGCCTCCTGAGAGCAGCTTACACCTCATTAAGTGAGCACATACTGCAGATCACCACAAGCCAATCAGCATCCAACTGCAATATATATATATATATATATATATATATATATATATATATTACTAGCTGTCCCCTGCCACGCATTGCTGTGGCCCAGTCTGTTGATCTGGAAAATAAAGTAATGAGAAAGTGTTGACTTCTAATATATGTATTTTCTTTATGCTTGTGTGTAAACAGTATTTATTGCTGTTTCTTTGTCAGTGTTGATGTGGGGATTGTCTGGTTTGCCCACCCTGGACCATGCAAGATATCATTGTCCTTCTTTAAGGGTCCCTTTCAAATCTATGATACTATATCTCTGTGTGAATCATATCTATCTATCTATATCTAGGGCTGGATGGCTCTTTGTCAGGAGGGCTTTGATTACGTTTTCTTGCCCTGATGAAGGGAATTATAGGGTTCTGTGTGGGAAGTTTGCCCCGATTCTGTCGTTCGTGGGGTTCAGAATGCTGTTTGATTGTAGGTGAACTGTGAATCCCAGTGACTACAAATCCCAAATGTCAAGGTTTATTTCCCCCAAACTCCATCTGTGTTCATATTTGGGCGTATTGAGTGCTTGTGCCAAGTTTGCTCCAGATCCATCATTGTTTGAGTCCACAGTGCTCTCTGGATGTAGGTGAACTACAACTCCCAAACTCAAGGTCAATGCCCGCCAAACCCTTCCAGTATTTTCTGTTGGTCATGGGTGTTCTGTGTGTCGAGTTTGGTTCAATTCCATCGTTGATGGAGTTCAGAATGCTCTTTGATTGTAGGTGAACTATAAATCCCAGCAACTACAACTCCCCAATGACAAAATCATAATTTTTTGAGTGATGATCACTCCTTGTGTTGTGAGACGTTCTGTTGCCAAATTTGGTGTAATTTCGTTTGTTGGTTCTTTTGTTTTTAAGGTACTAATTATGCACAGAGCACACACACACACATATATATATATATATATATATATATATATATATATATCTCCAGTTGAACATTCCAATGTATCAGTCAAATTAAAAGGTACCCCTGTTAATACTCTTTCAATACCAGATCCAGTTCAAACTGTGTGTGTGAGACACATCTTATATACAACTAATGGCCCCAAATAAACATGCACACTCTCATACCATTCATAGACATGTCCCTCAACTTTCCCAGGATACTGCGAAGGTCCATATATATTACCAGTGGTTGCACAAAGTTACAAGTTCAGCCAGTAGCCTGGCTTTGCACAAAGATTTCCTTTACTATACAGAAATGACTGCCTTAAATTGTGATTTCTTCCATTTCCCCACTTACCTTGTCTTTTATCTTGTCAGCTCTGGCTTCCAGAATCTGATTTTTATTTTGTTCCTGGTTACATTTGCGACTTCCTCCTGCTGTTATAACTTTTGCCTGTACTGCAGAACTTGCAGTGGTGGTAGATAATGCAGCCGTGCTGATGCTTGATACTGAAGTGGTGCTGTTCCCATTTACTGATCCATTAACACCTTCAAAACAATACAGTCATCTTTAGAGATGGAACTTTGGCAAATGGCAAAAGCAAGTCAGAGCCCCATAACTGGCTGCAATGGGAAATATTATTCCAAAGGTTTTCACATTCGTATGTGAAACCTATACATTAAAATGAAACCATGTTCTTCTTTTGGAACGGATGACATGCGGAAATTGTCAGATTATCCGATTAGCAACAGAAGCAATTTTGCCAACATTAGTTGAATAAAGACATTTTGAAAAAATCAGTATGAAAAACAAAGACCACACATTGCAAATATACAAACATGCAGAATGGGAAGCTGAAGAAATAATGTCATGGACTCTAAGATCACTTTTAACAGTGATGACCAAAATATGATTATATGTGAATGCATTTATGCTCTTGCACCCTTATGCACATCATCAAGTAGAGGCCAGGATCCTGTTGATGCACTAGTCCAGTGGTTCTCAACCTGTAGGTCCCCAGATGTTTTGGCCTTCAACTTCCAGAAATCCTAACAGCTGGTAAACTGGCTGGGATTTCTGAAAGTTGTAGGCCAAAACACCTGGGGACCTGCAGGTTGAGAACCACTGCACTAGTCTGTCATAACTACAGTAGAACCTCCACTTTCATGGGGTTGGGGTCCCAGGACCTCTGCCAAAATGAGAAAGCTGCAATTTAAAAAAAAATCTTTAACATGAGAGGAAAACTCTCTAGGAATCTCTAGGTCCTCTGTCGGTAGAAATTGACCATAACATTGCACAGGAGGACTCAAGCCCACAAGAGTGGAAGGCCAACTGTATATTGGGTTGATCGATGCTGCCAGCAGTAGCAAAAAGGTTGCAGGCATAGCAGCACTGAAGACAAATAGAAAAAGTCCTTGGTACTGCAATATCTTGTATCTGGATAGGTGCCTCAAAACCATTGTTCTGAGTACTCTGCCTTGGAAAATTACCTATGCTATATGTCTCCCTGATTTCCAAGTCCCACCCAGAAGGCACACACTGTAAAAATAGGTTGCTCAGACAGGGTCGTTTCTTTTGCCAGTGGCAGGGTTGAGGACATTCTTTGTCTTCCATTTCTGCCACTGCACAATCTGCAAAGACAAGCACTAGGCTAGTGTAACTGTTTGTTAGGTTGGATCTACACCACCCTATATTCCAGGATCTGATCCCAGATTATCTGCTTTGAACTGGATTACATGAGTCTACATTGCCAGATAATCCAGTTCAAAGCAGATAATCCAGGATCAGATATTGGATTATATGGCAGTGTAGAAGGGGCCTTGGACTAGCACAATGGATCAAGAGGATTTTGGCCTGAAAGTCAAGGAAATCCATTATATTAATGCCTGTAAACTAGAAGTTTTGAGCTGGAGTGGCCTGAGAAGAACAAGGATAAACAGCATACTTAAATAAAAAAGGGTATATGACACAATGCTTGTAAATTATGGATGAAGGGATTTTCAAAAACATTAAAAATTATTACCATTTGGGAAACACTGAAGAGGAGAAGAATTCTACACTAATTAAAATCTTCACTGTTTTGAACATAGTTACAATTTTTGCACAGGTGATATTTCCTAGAGAATCCCCATGCATGAATTTTGTGACAAATACATTCCCAACTTAATACATTCTGCAAAAAGAACAGTATTTTGGGTGTAGAAAATAATGTTTCTATACATGAACACTGATTTTCATGCAGAAAATGGTAATTTTCTTGGAAAAATAATCAAGCGCTAATTTTGTGTGTAAGTTCCAAACCGGGAATAGTCTTTGAAAATTTTACTTTTTTCACAGCAGGAAGAAAATTGCTCCCTTTGGGGGAAAAATAGCGAAGAATTATGTCCCTCGAGTAAATATATTACTGAACAGACTGTATCTCCTCCACCAGAAAACAAATATGTATTCAGTCAGGCCTTAGCAATCAATGGCTTCCTCTAGGAAATGAGACCAGAGGGATGTTTGGAATGGCAGGGGACTCCATCTCTCCTGCTCCTCCCCAGTGACTTCAAACCTGATAATATTTCATCTGAAAATTATATTGAAGCTCTCTTACACTGATTGGGCAGAAAGTAGATCTAGATCTACAGGTGGATCCTGAGTGTTCTGTAATGAGGCACCCAAGAATTTATGATTTGTTTTTGGATAATTATTGTAGCAATAGAATAATTCCCGAACTGAAATTATACAACTAAAATAAATAAAGTCTGAGGTATCGCAGAGTGGAATTTTGTAAGGAAAGACTATGAAATTTGCTTGATCTCTGCTCAGTCCTGGCCATTCAAAACAAATTGATGGGCTTGGGATTCTTTTTTACTAAATGCATTTTGCTTGTACATAGCTCAAGCTGATGTTGGAGGTGGTGGGTGGTTCAGCCCTTTGAGGTCATCTAAGGGGGATAACCTGACCCCCTAACAGTGGCCCATCCATGATATATATGTTCACATGTGTATACGCATATCCAGTAAAAACAGACAGTGGCATATCGTACATTAGAAATTGAGAACTCACCTTTTTCCAAATTTCCTCGAGTACTTTTTCCTGTGGTCCTTGAATGGAATGCAGTGGAGTCGTGATTTTGAGCAGGAGGGGCAAACAGAGGAGCAATTCCAAGAAGTGGTGGGAAGAAAGCTGCGCCGGTACGTGAGTGCACCTCTGCGTTACGCCACCATTCTGTACACCCAGAAAATCAAGACATAAAGGGAACATTAATTATTTAGTTTATACTAGCTGTGATGACCGTATACTATAGCCCAGATCTAGTTCAAGATCTGCACCTAAAATTTTCAAGCAGCTAAGCATTTCTTCTTTACTCAAGCTTGAAATATAAAATTTTATCCGTGTATCTTCCAGGGAGCAGAGAACAATATGAAGGGATTTTCTCCCCCATAAGATTCTTGCCTTCTCCAAAGAAAATGTTCCTTCAGCCCTAAATTTCTAGAATGGCAGTAATTTAATACTTCAGTTGAGCAACTGTAAATAGAATTTAAACTTCCAAAGAAAATAGACAAGCAAACTCTCAAGACAATGAGGACACTGAAAATTGAACCGTTTCTCCCCCCCCCCTTTTTTTTGTCATGTCAGGAGTGACTTGAGAAACTGCAAGTTGCTTCTGGTGTGAGAGAATTGCCATCTGCAAGGACGTTGCCCAGAGGACGCCTGGATGTTTTGATGTTTTATCATCCTTGTGGGAGGCTTCTCTCATGTCCCCGCAAGAGGAGCTGGAGCTGATAGAGGGAGCTCATCCGCGCTCTCCCTGGATTCGAACCTGCGACCTGACGGTCTCCAGTACTGCCATCTTCCTGCACTTTGGAGATAGGAGCTGCGGTGACACAATGGGTTAAACCCTTGTCCTGGCTGAACTGCTGATCCGAAGACCTGAAGGTCAGCAGTTTGAATCTGCAAGAAGAGGCAAGCTCCCATCTGTCAGCTCCAGTTTCCCATGCAGGGACAAGAGAGAAGCCTCCTACAGGCAACGTCATTGCAGACAGCCAGAAGCAACTCCAGTTCACCTCTGACACAATTTAAAAAAAACTTTGGAGATGGATAGAAAATTTAGGGAGTGGGGCAGAACTCTTATATGGAGGGGTAATGTTTTCCATTTTTCCATCCCTATAGCTGCACTCTGTATAGAAGTGATGCTACTCACAATCTTTACAGAATCACCCTTGCTGTAAATCCATTCTATGCGTATCTGCCACTTCTCTGCAGGAATGCTTTCCAAGGTGCACATATGAAAGTCTTCACTGAATGAAGATAGGAACTTTGCCAACAAGAAGCACCCTACCATCATTATGCCAACGTCAAACTAAAATCTAGCAATTCTAGACAAGGTAATGGACTTAACTTGGCTTTAAATAGTCTCACTTTTTGGTAAATATTAGACTACTACATATCATTCATTCTGAAAGTGGAAAGCTTGTCAGAAATGAATTATTCCATAGATCCCCTGGTTTGCTATTTTCATTACAAAGAGAGCAAATTGATTGATTTATTTATTTATTTTAAAAAAACAAACAGAAAATGGGTAAAACAAAATTAAAATTGATATATTCTTCTGGAAGCCCAATGACCCGGAGAGGTAGCAAACTTGTGGCTCTCCAGAGGTTTGGGCCTCCAACTCCCAGAATTTGTAGCCAGCTTATCCAATGGGATAAGCCCAAAACACCAAGAGGGCCACAAGCTTGACATCACTACCCTAAGGTGTCAAAAACAACAGGAAATTGATAGTTGTTTCATGGAAGGTGATGAGTGATGTTTTTAGAGAGAAGTGTGTGGGATTTTCTATCTCAGCTGCAAAAATGACAACAAATGCCATGGACTTGACCAGATAGGGCACTTGCTGATCTGTTTCAGATGGCCAAAGTGTGTTTGGCTAGACTTTCAACAACTCAGGAGAACACAGAATTGCCTCAATGCAAGAACTCCTTGGCAAGAGTAAGTTCATACATATGCAAGGACTTCGGAGCCACCCACTTGTTCTCTTTCAAGGTAATAGTATCCCTCTTAAGCGTTTATTTATTTATTTATTTATTGTATTTGTATACCGCCTTTCTCAGCCAATCGGCGACTCAAGGCGGTTTTCAACAAATCAGTACACATAAAAACATAATATAGATTAAAATATTAAACAGTATAAAACACAACAAGAGCAATAAAAACAGCATCATTAGCGTCTCCTTATTATTAAGCATTGTCCAGTTCCATTGTCAAGTCATTAGATTTCCTATATTGGCTACTCTGCATTTGTGAACGCTTGCTCAAACAATCATGTTTTAACTTGCCTTCGAAACATTAAGAGGGAGGGAGACGATCTAATCTCCCTAGGAAGGGTGTTCCATAGCCGAAGGGCCACCACTGAGAAGGCCCTGTCTCTCGTCCCCACCAGACGTACTTGTGATGAAGGTGGGACCAAGAGCAGGGCCTCCCCAGGCGATCTTAAAGTCCTTGCTGGTTCATAAGGAGAGATACATTCAGACAGGTAAGTTGGGCCAGAACCATTTAGGGCTTTATAGGCCAAAGCCAGCACTTTGAATTGGGCCTGGTAGCAAACCGGTAGCTAGAGGAATTCTACTATCTACAGAATTCCTCTGATACCAAAGGAATGGAAACTATTGTGTTTCTCATATTTATGATGGAACTATGTGTGTGCAACAAAACAGTGATTTGTCACCAATCATCAAATTGTTATCCATGGTTACAAAGTGCAGTCGTACAAACAATATCCCAACCTAACTGGGATGTGTTTCCTCTGCAGCTAATATTTGTGCTACAAAGAAAGTAAGTAACCCAGACTAAAATAGTGCTATTATGTGATTTATAGCACTCAGAAGTAAGTCCCAGCAATATGGCTTATTTTCTCATGTGTGGGCATAATATTACAATCTTATAAAGGAGTATAAAACTGATCAATATTATATACCGTAAGTTCAAATCAGTTTATTGGTTGACAGAAAAAGATGCTGTAAATGAAAAGAAAATCCTTATAGAAAGAGTAATCTATGATAAACGTAAGTATCCAGGTGTTTTATGGAAGCCTGTTTCTCTCATGCAAACCAATATAGGTGAAAGGCTCTGATCCTAATCCTAAAAGAATCCTAAAATACAATTTTTACTAAAATCAAATGTGTATTTTTCAAGAGGAAATAATTTCTCTTTTGTCAATGAAAGACAGTAGAGCACAAATATTCCACCGACAGCACTATCTATCATAGAGAAAATGCACAAACCATTTGATGTACAAGAGAGAAAAAAATCAATGAGGTAGGACACTGTCAAAGAGACATTTACTGCCTCGAAAATAACTGTAATCCCTTTGGAGTCCCTGCAGTGTAAATGGACTTCTGTTTGTACAAACAGTCTATATCTTTCTTTCCTATACCTACACACATACATACTCGATCTGCCTCAAGTGTTCCCAAATCTTCTAGACTAGACCAGAGGAAGGGGAATATCAGTAAATCGTCTCTGTCAGCCATGCTGGATAACTACAATTAAAAACACTTTTTATTTTCACTCTGCACATCCACTGTAGTGATTCCTAACTGTCCACATCAAAATAGAACCCTGAGCTTCCATTTTATCTGAAATTATTCATAACTTAAATATAAGCCACAAATAAATAAGACACACTATAGCAATCTCTCAAATGTTTTGCCAGCAATTTGCCAAATAAGCACAATCATTAAAATGAGACTTATAGCACAATTCAGCACACAGTTGGTCGGAAATCATTGAATCCAAAGGGGTGTAGTTAAGAATATCAAGGATGCAAAAAAAAAAAAAAATCCACTCCCATTCACTGCTCCTTTGGTACAATCTTGAAAAGCTAACTATTAGGAAGTCTACAGTCTATTTATGAATTTTATTGGCATGTTATTATTGTAACTGATGTTGTTTTCATGAGCGTGGTAGAAAACAAGTTTCCGTTGGCAACCAACTTGCATTTATTTTACAATATTAGCTTTCTATCATGATTACCCATTCCTGGAAGAATAATGATGTATCATGAGACTGCCAAAGCATAATGATGTTCATTTCTTTATTGCTTCCTTTTTACTCTTATTATCACATTTTCACATCTGGCTCTAAACCATGTGGGCGAGAGTCCTACTACTTCATCACACTGGAGAATGAATCCACTTTAAATTTGGTTTCTGCCTCCTGCAGAATTCTGGGGTTTGTAGTTTAGTGAGGCTGTTAAAGGCTCCTCCCTAAACTACAAACCCCAGAATTCTGCAAGAGGAAGAATCCGGATTTTAAGTGGATTCATTCTCTAGTGTGATGAGGTCCCTTGTGTATTTTCACTACAGTGAATTCTTACACTAATTTTGAAAGCAAATTCCGTCGAGTTCAGATAACTGCATACTGCAGCTAAAAATATTAAGGAACAATGTCTTAAGTCATAGGGACCTCAATTTGTTTAACTGTACTTAGGCATTAAAATAATGTTTAAAAAATTTACTGGCAATATAACTGGAATTTTGAAACACACATATTCTGGGATTAATACTTCATTAATTTATATATGAACATCTGAAAATTAATTGTCTAAAAAACTTAATTTCATCCAATAATTTACACATGTACCAAGGCTGGAGACTTACTATAAAGTCATTACAGTAAAATTATTTATACCATATATCTACTGAAAGTCCTTTTGAGTTTAATGAAACATATCTCTCCATAATGATGTATAAGACTGAAGCCTTAATAAATGATAATCACAAACATCCTGAACACTGACATGTTCTTCCTATTATGGTTGTTAATGGGAAAAGCTGGACCTCTCCACTCAACAATGAAATATATAAAATTTGTGCCTATCTGTATTTAGGAACATTCATGGCTGCGTTGTTGAGTGAGTGTTTCTAGAAATGAATGTTACCTGGAAAAGGTGCTAGTTGGGGATGTGCTGCTAAGGCTGTGGGTGTACCAAGTGTCCCCAAGCCACCAAATTCTGTATGCCCTGAGCTGGCTGTGTGTAGACCAAAGACTGGGTGGCTGACCATTGGGAAGGCACTCGACACTGTGGACAGGTTACACGGCAGATCCCCAGCTGTTCTGAATAAATGTCCTGAAGAGGGGAAAAAAGCAACACTTGAAAATGGGCTATTGAAAATGCATGCTGATCTGCATTTATATATATATTTTAAATTTCTACCCCTTCTTTTCCCCCAATATTAACCCAAGTCCTATAAGGTTCTGCCCTTCCATAGAGATACACCCCATATATTCAAAAGAGCTTTTAAAAACACTATAATCTGACCTGATCCGTACACATAATCAAACTTAGTAACATTCAGTGGAGACATCAGTAGAATGTAAACAGTGCAAAGATGCTTTACTCAATTTAGACATCTGTGAAGTATTTCTTGCAGATCCTTTCTATTTGGAAATGTACCACCACAACTTTCCCCGTTAAGCTTAAAAGGAAATCTTTCATTTGATTTCAACGGGATGAACCAACAAATGATTCCTTCTACTAAACAGGAAATAAATCTGAAGCAACTTAGGTTTTAATGTGCTATTCCGTTCAATCTTCTGCCAACGTGTTCAAAACATCTATTATGTTTTGGAAGTAATTACAGAAATTGTAAACAATGAGTTGAATGTTATGTTGACATTCATATGAAAATGCTTTAGTTCCCCTTCAGAGAGTGAGTGTCAAGCTTCTGACTACAGGCTGCTGAGGAACAAGAAAGAGAGTTGGCCATTTCTTATGCCCTGAAGTGCCAGATGTGGGACAGGAAGCCTTTGGTTCAAATATGCAGTTATTCCGAAGGTCACATGATGATCTTAGGACAGTCAATCTGACTCTTAGCCCCAACTAAACCAGACTCACAAGAGAATGACCTATGTGTTGACACACTATTTGAGAACACTATGTAACATGATGTTTGTTCCTGAGTTATAAATGACATTTCCTAATTAATTCAATCATAAAACATGGGAAAAGTATAACAGCTATTTTCAAAGTAAATACCACGCAATTAAACAGGAAATAACAGTTTCAAACCAGGAACAGATTTCCCCCCCCAAATTTTGTTACATCATGTAATTTATTTAATCAGTCAACTGTACTCTAACCATGAGGATTTAGGCCAGTGGTGTCCAACCTTTGGTCATCCAGGTGTTTTGGACTTCAGCTCCCAGCTAATTATTTGACAAGATGGCCAGGAGTCCCAGACACCTGGAAGACCAAAGGCTAGATGCTACTGATTTAGGCAATAACTTCTCATGTAAGGATAAAAGGTAGATAGTTCAGAGAAGGAAAACCTAGATATCATCCTGAGCTCCTTGGGAAAAAGGGTGAAATAAAAATATATAATACAGAGTAATTATTATTATTTGTGCCCTTTCCCCTCCGTTCCTGGTTTGTGATTATGATATTGTTATGTATGCTGCATTTCTCCCAGAATGGCTTCCTCCCAATTAAAAAATCAATTAAAAAAAAGAGTCACTAAGGGGGAAAAATCTCTCTCTTTCTTGCAATGATTGTTCCTCTCTGGCTGTTGATGGGGAAGCTGCATGTTCAAATGTACCTCTTCCCCTTAAGTAAATTCTTTTTCTTTTCCCATCCTGCTTTGGACTGTTGTTTCTAATATTGTCTGTGTAATTCTTGCGATGTTTGGATGCAATCACTAGGTGGTACTATGTGCATCACTACAGCATTCACATACACACAGCAGGGATCACCCCATACATTTCAAGCAGTTTTGCCCTTTTAATTCTCTGTGGCAAATGAGGAGGAAACATTATAATTCTGCCAGAAGAAACTACATTTGTGTTATGCAAACAAGCACTTACCCCCAAGAAGAACGAGAATTTCAGTAAAAGGAGCAAATATGTGAAAATGCCACTGGAGGCATTTCCTCTAATACTTTTGGAACACTACCAAGTGCCCTGATTATCTACTTCAATTTAACCTATGGATGATATTTATGGACTAGATTCAGCTTGGTAACAAACTTAGGTCAATCACATGTAACCTTTTGTGAATGCTTCCATTTTCCAAAGGCACCCAACTTATTTGCAAGCTGATGAGTTGGCTGGCATCCAATATCCACCAAGCCAAGATTTGACACAGCAGCCAAGAGCATTTGGAGGGTAGTTTCAAGTTTTACTCATCTCACTTAGTCAGCATTTACTCACTATTACCCTTTCTCAGGGTAGTTCAGTGGCTGAGTCTCAGAATGCTATTATTTTTCTGACTCTGGGAAGAAGGAAGTCAAAGAATAAGGAAGTGTTGCCATAGATGAACGCGGTAAGAGTCACAGTATGGAGAAGCAGGACTGATCTATCCTGGCAGTAACTCAACAAAATGTGGAGGCCAAAAGGAGAGTCATGATTCTGCAAGGCATTATAAATTAGGAATGGGCAAAATATTTACGTCTCAAGGGGTGTCAAGAAATCGTGATGAGGAGAATACTGGACAGACAAGATTCTTGTAGTTTCTGTGACAAAAACATACACACGGTATTTTTTAAAAGCCCCTGCATTTTCTGCACATAAATATTACTGTATGTGCCCATGTCTAAATCTTGAAATTTTAGTCAAAATACTGACTCAAAATATCTAGGTTATATAAATATATAAATATATGATCAATAAATATTGTATCTTAACTCTTATTTTACATTTTTTAGGTCTGCTTGTATGTTTTCCACAAACGCCCTATCACTTTTTTGCCCACGTTCCAGCATGATTTTCAATTTTAATTTTACATTTGGCCTTCCCATAGTTTTTAATTGTGTGGTCTTATTGTTAATGTTGCATTATTGTTTTTTTTTAAGTGCTTTTTATTTTTAGTGACGGTACATCAATCAGATGTTGATCATTGACGTATCGGTTGTATCTTAAAATCTAGGGGAAGGGAGGGAAAATGGTGGGGGTAGGGAAGAGGGGGTACCTATCTACTGGGGGGGGTAAGGGTAGTTGGAGGGGATAGGGCAGTCCTTATTTCTCGGGGAAGAAATGGAAGGGGGGGAGTGCACGTGGTATGGGGTGTGGGGCGTGGAGTGTGTTAGTATTTATTAACTCTTCTTATTTACTCATTGTGTCCCCCATGGTTAGTTAGTGCAGGTGTTTTCTTCTTTATTTGTCTTCTAATTTTCTTTTGTTTTCCCCCCTAAACTTCGTTTGCGTTCTTAATTCCCTTCTAGATAGTTTCTGATTGGAGACCAGTCGGTTTTATTTTCTCTTGCAGTTTGCTTTGTTCTTATATGTTGCGTCAATGTGTCCATGTTCATTATGTCCATAAGCTTTAGTTTCCAATCGTCTAGCTTTGGAATTTCCTCGTTTTTCCATTTATTTGCTAATACTAATCTTGCTGCAGTAGCCATGTGGAATAAGAGGCTGTCTTTATTTTTATCTATCTCAAAGTCCATGATTCCTAATAGATAGTATTCTGCTTTCTTTTCTATTTGTAGATCCAGTATTCTAGTTGTTGTTTGATGTATCTCCGTCCAAAACTTTTTAACCTTCTCACACGTCCACCAGAGATGTAGGAAGGTGCCCTTCTTCTCCTTGCACTTCCAACATTTTTCGTCTACGTTTTTACAATACTTGGCTAGTTTATTTGGCGTTAAGTACCATTGAAACATCATCTTTATCCAGTTCTCCCTTAGGCTATAGTAGTTGGTCCATTTCAGTTTAGTCTTCCAAACCTTTTCCCATTCTGCTGTGTCAATGGTATGTCCCAGATTGCCTGTCCACTTTGCGATGTAGCTCTCTATACTATTTCTTTCTGTTTTCCACCTTAATAATATTTTATATAGTTTTGTGATTCCTTTTTTCTCTGTTGCCATAATTCTTTCCCATTGTTTCTCTCTGTCATCGAATCCTTCTTTTTTGTCTTTGTTGTATGCTTCTGTTAGTTGTCTATGTTGGAACCATGTAACTTCGCCATATGTGACTTTTATTTCTTCTAATGTTTTAAGCTTGAATCCATCTCTGTCTTTCTTTAAGATGTCTTTATATCTGGGCCATTTTCCCCATCCCAGCTCTCTTCTTTGGATTGCCTCCAATGGGGAGATCCATAGAGGTGTCTTTTGGTAGAATTTGTTTTTGTACTTTTCCCAGATTTTTAAAAGCGACGACCTAACGAAGTGGTTGCCGAAGTTTTTTTCTATTTTCTTCTTGTTGTACCATAGGTACGCGTGCCAACCGCTGCGTAGGTCGTGCCCTTCCAATGCTAAACTTTTTGGCTTATTAATATTAGCCCATTCCTTTACCCAGATCAAGCCGCAGGCGTCGTGATAAGTTTGTAAGTCAGGAAGTCCCAGTCCACCTTGTTCCTTGTTTTCAATCAAGCTTGTGTATTTTATTCTTGGTTTTTTCCCACGCCACACGAATTTAGAAATCTCTTTGTTCCAGTTTTTAATTACTTGTTGGTTTCTAATTATTGGGATAACTTGAAATAGGAAAAGAAGCTTCGGTAATATTGACATTTTAATAGCTGAGATTCTTCCTAACACGGAAAGGTTCAGATGTTTCATTGCATTATTGTAATGTAGCATTACTGTATTGTCCATGTTTTATTTTAATTGCTTGTATTGTTGTTATTATTGCTTGTATTGTTGTATTTGGGCTCGGCCTCATGTAAACCGCACCGAGTCCATTTGGGAGATGGTAGCGGGGTACAAATAAAGTGTTGTTGTTGTTGTTGTTGTTATTATTATTATTATTATTATTATTATTATTATTATGTGTTTCTTTTAGGTTTCCTGGGATGGAGCAAGCTCTCAGCTTTACCACTACACCGAAGGAGATGGTTCCATTTATGATAATAATAATAATAATTATTATTATTATTATTATTATTATTATCATAAATGGAACCATCTCCTTCGGTGTAGTGGTAAAGCTGAGAGCTTGCTCCATCCCAGGAAACCTAAAAGAAACACAGGCTTTCTCTGCTCTTCCTGTCACAACACCTCTACTGGGTTTTTTCATGTGTGGGTGTAGAAAATGCTAGCAGTCAGGGACAACTAGGTCCTTGAGGTGATGTGTTCCCCTTTCTACCAAATGACCCTTAACGTATCCATGGGTCACATCTAAATCTGTAATATTAGTCTCTGAAACTTCCCTCGACTTATACATGAGATCAACCTATATATGAGTATATACACTATTTGTACAGAACATGATTTTCTGCACAGAAAATGCTGATGTCTGTTAAAAAAAAAAACCCCAAGCTTGGTCTTTTTGAAAAATATACCCCAAATTGCGAATAATTCATGAAAACTTATTTAGAGGAGGAGATGGTTAAATTGCTTATTGTTGCCATTTCGAACAGAATTTACAAATATTTACATCTCTACTGTTTTTATGAAGAGTCCAACTGGGAAAAGTCACAATACAACCCCTTGCATCTTCTTTTAAAAGCTTTCCAGCAGAATTTAGAACTACCTGTGCCTACTCTCTCTCTCTCTATCTATCCATCCAACCAACTATCTCCTTCCTTCATCCTAGCATGGACTTCAAAGCAACTTAGGTCATTTAAAAAAACACTATACAACTAAAAAAACTATTAATTAAAACCGCACAGTATAATTAAACTTGGGTTCCATTTAAAGCACATCTGTTAGTGATGGTGTAAGCTAGATTGATCGATGGTCTGACTGTATAAGGTAATCTCTAGCATCTTAAAAGATTGATTGTTGAAGCCACTAAGGCTTCTAAGCTGAGGCACAATCTTTCAGTGATAAGGCTCAAATCTGAGGTTCTTCAGTGGCATCTTCAGTTAAAAGGGTAAGATAATGGGAAGATATGAAAGATCTCTACAAAAAATTCTGAACAGTTGCCATCTGAAGTAGGCAATATTTGTGTGGATGAGGAAAGGTTGACCTGTTATAAGACAGCTTCCAACATTTTTATCTCTACCAATTACATCCTTCCACAGAAAAGGATGCAAATTCCCTTCATAATAATATAATAATATAATAATATGAACTGTACTCAAGAATTCTATCCCAATTGCCTCTGTCATGGGCTTGAAAGTAGAAAAGAAGAGGCAGGAGCAACCCCATCATGCCTAGGATCAGAAGGAGATGAAATGCATTCCAACTGCCATTGCCCTGGCCTTGGGAGAGAGAAGAAGACATAGTATCTACTAGACATAATCCCCCACACTACCATCCCCTTTTCTTTTTGTTTCATATCTTAATTAGATTGTAATCCCGAGGGCAGGGCACTGTTTTGTTGTTCATTTACAAAAGTGACATGTACAGCAACAGCAGCAGCAACAACAACATTGTAAATACAAAGTCAATATTTCTAATATCCTTCTATTGAAGGTCTGCAGTGGTGCTTTATCTCCACCAAAACGGAGAGGTTGTAATTAAAAGTGACAGGGTGGCCTCATTAATTTCACAATTAGAAATACTGAACACATCTTTAGTTGAGTACATATAGAGTTACTCCCTCAGTAGGGAATAGGTATCATGTTATATAACAGCTATGATGTACTAAGACAAAACAATTGGTTTACTATCCAATTCCGAAACTAACTGATATTAGATGGTGGTCATATCAGAGGTCTGCAAAGTATGCTGCTGGGTGGGCTTTGATAGGCCTTCCAAATAAAGAATTGTACAGCCACATGCTTCTATATATTCTCTGGCTCAGACACAGAGCCTTTTAAAGAATGGTGATGAAACACAAAGATGACCTGGCCATCACACATCAGTACTGGGAGATCCTTGGTTAAGTTATGTTAAGTGTACTTTTCTCATGCTGACTCTTGTGTTAATGGATGCTCTTTGGAAGGGAATCTTCTGATACAAAAATCATGAAGCTTGCCTTTTTTAGATTGTGGGTTTTTGTTTTTCTCTCAGAATTTAGCATCAGTGTGACCACAATTCCAAACATAAGTAGTTCAAACCTCTGCCTCTAAAGATATGGGTTACTTCCAGATGAAGCGTTTATTATTCAATTACCCTGCTTCCTTTACAGAATTTTAATGGGGGGTCTTCACTGGAGAGTAACAAAGAGAAAATATATTTGGATAACCAGAAATTACATGAATGAGGCAAGGAGGTTGCACTATAAAAAACCTTTATTTAGAAGTACAAGAAACCTTTAGAAACTCTTTCCCCCCACTGTTTCTTTGATATTTTTATTTACTTCCCTCCACTCAAACACTCCAATAATTATAGGAAGTTGGAATGCCTAAAAAAGAAATTGAGTATTAGCACCAGACATCATTTTTCCTGAAGAACACTTGTTACACAAGTCAAAAACAAGCAAGCAAACAAAAAAAACCACATGAAGTTTTTCCATTATTTACAGCATGACTATGTAGTCACAGGTATCCTGATTTCATCATGGGCCTTTTAATAATCATCTTGAGTTATATCTCTATGGTGTTCTATAGGGAGCAATAGTAAGCACTTAATTGGGAAAGTGAATTTTGTAATACAGAAATGAAAGAAATTCCATTTTCTTGTATGTGCAATACGAAGATCGAGGAGACATGTTAAATCTCCATTTACAGTTCTGATCTCTTCTTGCTTATTTAGTATATTTGTCCAAAATCCGATTGTGATTTCTGATTAACCCACTGAATCCATAAGACTAACCTATCTGTTGACTCACTCAGCAACAGTTTATTAAATAGGCCTAATCTAGCTGGGAGTAACCAACAGGTTTTTGCCCAATGTTTTGCTGTTCTGCTGTATACTTTTGGGGAAATTTATAACTTCACTTATAAGCATTAATAGTTGAAGGAGGCTGTGTGATATAATGTGTACAGTGTGACCGGGGAGAAAAAGGGTTATGCTTGGTGATGAATTTCATTCCAGTCTAATCTATCTCGTAGAAATACTGTTAACATTAAATAGCATTAAAATTTCAACCATCTTAAAATAATTTAAGATATAATCTACAAAAATAAAAAAGCTGAAGTGCAATCAATCTAAAACAAAACAATTTAAAAGGATTTATACTTGTGATAAAATAGAATAGAAATAACCACCTTCAGGTCTTTAGCAGAAAATGAGGAACATAAATGTATTAAGTAAATAAAGAATATACTGAAAGTGCTATATAATGCAGACTACTGCAGCATAAAAACACTTATATTGCATTTTGTGTCACCACTGAATTTTTAATTTTCGATTATGTAATAGGAAAGTCCACTTGCCAAGGGGGAAAATGTTGAATCTACTTTGGTTTTTCTGTTCTGTTTTGTTTGTTGTCTCCAAGCATCCTATATGATATCGTCCCTCAATGTTCATGATTTTTTTTTAAGATCCTGGAACAATTGCTTAAATCTCATGGAGAAAAATCCGAGGCCAATACATGCCTCTAAAACATATGTAGCAGTATACCCAGTCGGTTAAGTAAATGACTAACCTAGAAGCGAACCATTGATATCTTGTTTTAGGTAGTAAATAGCTTAGAATCAAAGAATCATGTAGCTGGAAAAGACTACAAGGCCCAATCCCTTGCCATGCAGGAACACAGAATGTAAGCATCCCTGACAGATGGCCACCCAGCATTTGCATAAAAACCTTTAGAGAAGGAGACACCACTGGATTTCAGGGCAGCATATTCCACTGCTGAACAGCTCGTACCATCAAGAAGTTCTCTTCCTAATATTTAGGTAAAATCTTTCCCCCTACAATTTGAATTCATTGCCCTGTGCCCTAGTCTCTGGAGCAGCAGAAAAAAGCTTGCTCCCTCCTCAAGGTCACACCCTTTCAGATACTTAAACATAGCGTTCCTGACTGCTCTCAACCTTCTTTCCTCCAAGCTAAATGGACCCAGCTCGTTCAGCTGCTTCTCATAGGGCTTGGCCTCCAAACATTTAATCATTTTAGTCGCTGTCCTCTGGACACGTTCCAGCTTCTCAATATCCTTTATGAATTGCAGTGGCCAGAACTGGACATAATATTCCAGGTGAGGTCTGACCAAAGCGGAATAGAGTGGGACTATGGGTTCCCTCGATCTTGCTTGTAGTATTTTTAATATGCTTTTAGTATATTTAAGTTATTGGTACTGTTTTTAAACTCTTCCGTATTTATTTTATTTTTACACCATTGTAAGCTATCCTAAGATCTTCAAATTTAGGGCAGAATATAAATATTTTAATTGATTAGTTCGTGAAAAGGACAGGTGAAAAGACAATATCAGATGTACCCAAAAGTTAACTATGTATCCAGTAATCATCTTCCTTGAGTCTATAAGTTGCTGATAGACCTGTACATTGTATGTTTTTACCCTATTTCCCCTTCCGCTCCCTCACCCCTATTGGGCTTCAGTATTTATATTTATATTTTGAATGTACTAAATGTACCAAGTTCATATGAAACTGTGATTTTTATTTCCTGTGCTGGTCTATGATAGAAATAAATGATTTTATTGTTTGCTTTGATTGACCATTTTTCACCTGTGCCAGCTGCTTCTACAAAGCACACAAAAAAATCTGGAACATTATTTTTATGTATTAGATACCTTTAAATTCTATCTTTCCTCCACTGAGCTAAAGGAACTCCTCTTCCCTGCTTATATATCTTTATAAAAACCCTTTGAGAAAAGCTGACAGAGAAGAACTGCTCAAAGGACACTGAGTTCGTTGGCTCAATGGGGACTGGAACTGAACTCTTCTGGTCATAGTTCACCATCATTAATCCAATATCCAGAGAAATGTGCAAAGACACCTCTAGTCACTGTGGTTTCTGAAAGCAGCAGCAGCATCCTGATACTGGAAAGTCATTTGGCCCGAGGTGCAATGTCCATGTGACAGAATGAGGCAGAAGTTTCCCTTCCCAAAACACAGTATGGATGCCTTCCCACTTTTACAAATCCTAGGATTCCACAGGATGGAATCACAATAGGTAGGAATATACCACTATAATTGGCATTTGCTAACTAAGGAGCTTCCTCTCTCCACCCTTTGACTCAAAGAAGACCAGGAAGTTCAAAGTTTAAAATAACAGAAATGTATCATACAGTATGATAACCAAATAAAACATTTCAAGATCCAGAGTTTGCAAAGTGAAGACAGTTATCATAGAAATCACTGTCCGTACTGACCATGTTCACATGTATCAGCAATACATATATCACCAAATGGCAGTACCTATGAGGTGGCTTTGGTTCTTTCCCCTCTTTATGGAAAGGCCCTAGACGTATGCACAGGTCATACCACAATTCATAATTCTGCCTCCCAAAATTATCTACAACTTGTACATAAAGTGGATAAATGCAAGTATATACAGTAGGTCAGTTTATATAGGTAACTGAGCTCTGACCAAGGCAAACTCATAATGCAGGTATTTCAGCCGTATATTCAACCTCCCAGAAAGTAGCGTATTTCATTGCACAATAGTGCCCCCACCCTTTAAAGGGGATGCGACTACTCTGAAGGGAATAAATCTGCCTTTATTCTTCAGTTTCTGTTGGGTAAAAATGCCTGACCTCCTAAAGGGGAGAAAGATGATGGATAACCCAATCTCAAAGAATCACTTAATTCCTGCTTGTTTTTTTAAACTGCAAAGTCATTTGGGGCTGGTTTTCCCTCCCTTTCTTGCTTCCTTCTCAGAAGGCAAGGCAGTTTAAGAACTATAAAATGGAGCTCTCTGAAGCTCCATTGTTCTCTCCTTCCTTCTTCCTCCAAGGCAAGGCGGTTTATAAAATCTGAAATTGAAGTCTCTGGAACTCAGATCTTCCCTTTTTCCTCCTTTCTCCAAAGAACACCAGGTTTTGTAAACTGCCTTACCTTGGAAGAAGGAGGGAGAAGGGAAGAGTGCAACTCCAGAGACCTCGGTTTTATAGTTTCTAAACTGCCTTGCCTTCAGAGAAAGGAAAGAAAAGTCAGCACAAAATGAGGGTGTAAGTATTATGCAAGGAAAACAAAAATAGAATTTTTGGCACCCAAAAAATAGGAGTGCGACTATTATGCGGTAGTGACTATTATACAATGAACTATGGGTATATATACAAGTATGAGATGCATAAAGATGCAGACGCATCCAGAAAAATAATTGTGGAAACAAACACTAAAATATTTTTTAGTTCTAACAGTAATTTTGAGATGAATCATGTTGGAATATCAAGCACAATTTTGTCACACTTGAAAAGACTCATAAAAATAACACCGTTTAACACGAAAACACCCCAATCACACTCCCGAAAATACTTTTATCAGAAATGAAAGGAACATTCAAACGTAGTTTGGGAACAAGAAATATTGATTTTAAAAATATGCACTTAACAAAACACAAACAACATGTTCAAAATGGAATACATTCCTGGCTTGTCCTCAAAGAAAGTCATATGACAGCATGGTGAATTATACTGATTCCCTTCTTTCCTCCAACTCATTATCTTTTTTGTTTCCTGATACATTAATATTCTGGCTAGAGATGAATATTTGTATTTCCTTTCATTTTCCGGTTCTAGTTTTCGTTCCCGTTTAAAAGGTGCCAGCTTTCTGCATGCATGTTTTGCATAATGAAATTTAATACAAAACTACATTGCTTAAGACTCTTGACTTACATTATAATAGGTTGAATATTTTTCAGCAAAGCTTTTGAAATTCTGCTAGCCAGTACATAGATAAATGATTGAAAGTATTACCCAAAAGGCCAGCATCCATTTTGACAGTGCTGGTGTCTTAGTAACAAGGAATGATAAAGGCAAATGCCTTTATTAATATTAATGAATTTTGTGCTGCACTATAATAAGCCTTTTCAAAAGAACTAAATGGGATAAATACTTAACTAATGCCTTAAACATAAAACACTGGTGAACAAAATCATCTGCAAAGCAAGGAAGGATTGACCAACCATCCCTCCCCACCAAATAGTTCCCTATTTAAGATAATAGATATGAAGGCATTATTTAGGGGTGAGTTCTATAAGGCAATTCTTACAACTATTTAAAAGCAGGAAAGTGATACTATTTCACAGAGGTAACTGGGCTGACTTGAAGGTAGGCTTGATTTCCATTATTTCTCTCATTACCCAAGACAACATAACTCAAAACTGTGCATGTGGTTTCCCCTAAAATACTAATTTTTGAACAATTTGCTGCAACATGTCTCTCAAATATTAGATTTATGAATCTGCTGTGGCAATCAATGTGACTTCTGTGTTAAAACTGAGAAGAAGAGAGGCTGCAGACCAAAAAACAGTCTGCTGTTTGATTAACATTTGTGGTAATTTGGTACTACATTTGAAGCCTACAAAAAAGCCTTAAATGCACTACATAAATATATTTAAAAATCACATTAAAATACAATGTATTTTGTATATATTGGTACTTGACATACAGAACTTTACATAGTAAAGGTAAAGGTTTTCCCCTGGCATTAAGTCCAGTTGTGTCTGACTCTGGGGGTTGGTGCTCATCTCCATTTTTAAGCAAAAGGGCTGGCGTTGTCCGTAGACACCTCCAAGGTCATGTGGCTGGCATGAATGATATCACATCATAAATATGTAAAAAAGTTGGGTGCCATAGGGATAACTGAGACATAGCAAATTAGGGGTTGGCCTTGTATGACTCCACCTTTAAGGTGTCTTGGGCTTACATATGATATGAATGGTGTAATGGTTTGAGTATTGGACTATCATTCTGGAGACCAAGGTTCAAATGCTCACTGGGTGACTCTGGATGAGTCACACACACTCAGCCCCCCAAAAAACCCTTGACAGAGTTGCCTTAAGGTTGCCAAAAGTCAGAAACGACTTGAAAACACATTTCCTGTTACTCTTAACTGAATGCCTTAATACAAAGATTCTTGAGTTGACTACATATTCTATCTTCCAAAAGAATTGGTCTCACTCATTTGCCAAATCATGTATAGGCACTATAAATGTTTAAAGAGTATGAAAGGCAATCTGTAGGAAAGCAATACCTTCCTCTCCTCCCAAGCAGATTTCACAAATCTGGATTCTAGGGTTTGCTTTCTACCAGTATCCCCAATAATACCAGACACGTGGAGGCAAATGTGAATTTATTTATTATTTATTTACGATATTTCTATCCTGCCTTTCTCAGCCCGAATGATGAGTCAACACTGATATAAGCCCTCTTGATAGAGTTAGGACTACTAATGACATTTAGGAATAAATGTTAAGCTTGAGGAGTTATGGTAGCAGGAATTACAGTCAGTTCTCCACATTTGCTGAGGTTAGAGGCACAGGACCCCATGAACATGTAAAACTGCAAATAAAGGAAGTGCTGTTTTTTACCTGAACGTACACCGCTCCAGAAAATTCTAGGTCTACCAGCATGGCTTTATGGTTGACTTCCTTGGAAGCTAACCACAGAATTTTACTTGAGGGCCTAGACATTCCTAGAGAGATGTTTTCTCTCGAAATTTCTAGGTCCTCCAGCATGACCGGAGATAGGGGACCATAAAATGATATTGGAAGACATAGAGATTTTTAGAGAGAGCATTTTAATTTAAATCCACAAAAATCAAAATCGCAAATGCTGAAGGACAACTGTAATTGTAAAAGGTATTGAGGCTTGAAACACAGTCCTACAAAACAATGGCTGGTATGAGTCTAAGAATGGGTCACGTTGGCAAATTACGGTTTGTACTTACTCTGCAAAACAAGACTGCGAATCAGTTGCATCTAAACTACTCCATAATACTTGAAGAAGCCAACTATGACCCAATATCATTAAAGTATGTCTTATCATGCTTACTTTAATATTATGAGAAAGATACATCTTGAAAATCAAACAATAATCTCTGGAGATTTAGGATGGAATTCACAAATTACTTGTTTTGGACAATTCTGATTTGGATATTACTTACTGTACAAAATTCTGATTCAGATGCTAATTACTGAGCAGAGATCTATTTTAAGGCTCATCTGAGTACATGGTTCTGACCCCTGGGTGAGATTATGCTTGTAGGAAAGCTTCGCAGGCACATTTGTAGTAATTGCTAATAGTTGACTCAGACCTCAGGGAAGTTCCACCAAAGTTCATGGGAATACTCAAAGCTTGCTCTGGAGTAAGAGGCTTATGATTCAGATCTCTAATTATAAATAGTATGTGTGATGTAATTACTATATTCAAATAACAAGCAATTGGACACATATTTTTTCCCAAATTCAAATTATAACTGATTTGAGAGTACTCACAGATAACATAGTATCTGTAATATAATCTATTTGGCACAACACCTAGAGTTCGAATTTGAGCTCAGTTGTTGCCTTGGGATTTGTGTGGCAAAGGTATTGAGGTTTATTACAAGCCTGCTTAATAGACTATTGATTACCACAAAGAAAATAATTATATTGAATTGGGAGAAACCTGATCCTCTCTAATTGCAAACCGAGAAGAAGGTGTTTTCGACTTTACATCACTGGCAACAATAACTGCTAATACTGTGTAAGATAAATAGTCAATTATACAAGTAGATTTTATTTTTTGCACTTTACACGCTGGGACCAATAAACTAACAATTTATCATTTGCTTTTCAAAGGTTATGTTAACAATGATACTGAGAGCTGATGAGAAAGGGAAGAAGGTGATTACTTTCTATCTTGATACTGGAATATCTTGCAAATGTGGTGTTTACTACATGTTATTGAACCATTCAGAGTGAAAAGCAAGCGCATAGCAATAGCAACGTAGCATAAGCTTCCAAATGTATCACATTATTAAATACAGGTGAAGTAACCTTTATACAGAATTCCAAAATCCAAATTTGTCCACATGGATGACATATATTCTGTATTAGAAACTAGAGCCGACGTAGTCTATCCAATGCAATTTTCTGAATCAGCACCCCAAACCGAATCTAAAGTTGACCAAAAACCTTTTTGGTACTAATGTTGGAGAGTGGTCCCTGGTCAAAGTGGTCCCTGGTCAAGCAGTCCCTGGTCAAGTTGTCCCTGATCAATAGAAACAGATAAGTGGCTCCCAACCTTTTTTTTTTGACCAGGTCAAAAAAAGGTCTGGAGCCACTGATCTATCTGTTTCTATTGCCTGTTTTTACTATAACTTATTGTCATGTTTTATTGTTTATTTTATTTAATTGAGCTGTCTCTGTTAATTATGCAATTGTTATTTTATGTTAATTGATGCTGTTTATGGTTTTTGCAAATTTGTTTATTCTTGTGTTCTGTGTTGCACTTTTGTGGTGCTGTTCTTAAGCCGGCCCAATTCCCTTTTGGGAGATGGTGGTGGGATATAAATAAAGCTGTGGTGGCTGCTGCTGCTGCTGTTGTTGTCGTCATCATCATCATCATCCATCCATCCATCCAGCCTAGCGAAAGTACCACACTACCTCTATCCGTCTGTCGGTCAGTCGGTCAGTCAGTAGATCTATCTATCTATCTATCTATCTATCTATCTATCTATCTATCTATCTATCTATCTATCTATCTATCTATCCCTCCTAACTTCCTCCCCCCTTCCATTTTCTATTTTTTATAAGTTGCAACAGGTATCATTCAAATTCTGAATTTTCTGTACTCTGAATACACCAAGAAACTACCATACAGCAAACCCTCTCTCACAATACATGCAATACATGCAATTCATACACACAATTACAATACAGGTGGCACTTATGCACATGCTTAAGAGCCATTTTGTTCCTAAATATTATGTCACATGTTTCAGAATTAATACCAAGCATTTACAAAAAAACTACAGAAGTTAAACCCTGGGGAGACTCTTCATGAATTAATTCCTGCACTGGAGGATAAAAGAACTTTTAGAGAACAGGTTGAAAAACTGTCAGACCTACAAGACTTTGTAATATATGCAGCAATTATTCCTATTACATTTAGTCGAGATTGGACTGAGAGACCCAGAACTCAAGCAATTCTATCACACTTTAGGTAACAAAACCAGGATAGTTAGTGCTTTCATCATGTTGTCAAACAGGATTCATACTCAGCATCTTTAGTAGTAGGTAGGTAGATATATTAATAGAAGAAGGGGGTGGAGGCAGGAAGAGATTTAAATCCCTCGTTTCCTCAGTGCCATTACCCTGATCCAACCATTCTTCCTGCTTGAGTGATATGATATATCTATATTTTAAATTAAGAGCATCTGGGACCAAAGATCTCCTGGGCTATGTCTGATTTGACACTGAAGTCACTCCTATGCGGAAAATATTGGCTAATTTTAAGCTACATGCAGGTTGGCATACGGGATCTGTAGGGCATAATATAGTGATGGAGACATATAATTATTAATAGCAGCATTAAGTACAAAAATCACTGTGGGCTTCAGTCCTACGGTATCTTGAATTACATCAGAGAGACTGTCAGAAGTTGCAGACCTTTTCTTCTTCTGTAGATAAAGATCTGCCCATAAAGATGCACCCAATACAGCAGTGGTGTCAAACTTGTGGCCCTCCAAATGTTTGAGCCTCCAAAAGCTCTAGCCAGAATGTCCAATGGCCAGGAATTCTGGGAGCTGAAGTCCAAAACACCTGGAGGGCCACAAGTTTGACACCATTGCAATACAGCATCAAAGCCCAAAATGGGATGTGCAGGACCTTGGGCACTCCTATTCTTCTGACATATCACAGAATATAATTGGTGAACTAAATCCCTGGCCGTTGGAAACAACTGGGCGTCAATGCCCACCCCCTCACCAAAAAATCCAGTAGGACTAAGGACACCATATTTCCTTTGTATTGATACTTCACTCCTTGTCTGTAGCCACCATCCCTGGATGAATCTACATTAATCACAATCTTTACATTGAAGAATGAATGCAGTTAGACACCATTTTAACTGTCATGATTCAATGCCATAGAGTCTTGAGCAGGGGCCCTCAAACATTTAAAGCAGAGGGCCGGTTCACTGTCCCTCAAACTGTTTGGGGGCCAGACTATATTTTGAGAAAAACAGGGACAAATTCTTATGCACACTGCAGATATATTATTTGCCCTGCAAAAAACATGAAATAACAACACAGTATTTAAAATTATGAACAAATTTAACCAGCAGCATTTCAATGGCAATGGTGGGCCTGCTTTTGGCTGATCAGATAGTCAAGTTAATTCAGATTGTTGTTGTTGTTGTTGTTAATGTGTGACTTGAAGTTGTTTCAGATTTAGAGTGACCCTAAGTCTAAAGTTTAGATCAGGGCCGAGTAGACCTTGGAGGGCTGCATCCAGCCCGCGGGCCTTAGTTTGAGAACCCCTAGTCTTGAGAGTTGGAGTTTGGTGAGACACCAACACTTTTTGGCAGAGAAGGCTAAATACCTTGTAAAACTACAATTACCATGGTTCCATAGCACTGAGCCATGGAGTTCTACAGTGTAGATTCACCCAAGGATGGTAGCTTCCAAATCAACAGAGCAGTGACAATACGCCACGATTTAGGTCAAAATTTCAGGGAGTTATCCAAGGTGCTGAATCCCATCCTCAATTAGATTTAGTGCCTAGTGAAGCTTCTTTAATGTTCAGACTAAAACTAGATAGCATATTCAAAATTCATTGAAATGGGAGCCACAACCTGCTATGGCATCCTTCGCCTGTGTGTTCAAAAATAATAATTCTGGAATCACCTATATGATTTCAATTGATGTAAGTGCATCATATTGTAAAATGACACTACTTACCACAGGTGTTGATTGTGGAGCTTAGCGATGCAGCTCCAGTGGAAAGGCCACCTTTGGAAACTGCCAAAACAACAGAAGAGGATGAAGAAGAAGAAGCAGGAGACGATGTAGCTGTTGTAGAGGAGGACGCTGCTGTGGATGTTAACCGCTCTCCAGACTCCATAGCTGTAAGGGGGAAATGACACAAAACGGGAGGGTTAATGCATATCAAATATTTCACCTTATTGGAAGCATAATTGCAGTAGTAACAAATTTGCTCATGCAAGAGAAACAAGCTCTATAGCATTTCTGAAACACAAATCTCTGCCATAGTACCATCAGATGCGGTTTGTTTTTGTCCTTCACACTATATTTTCAATTCTACAATAGAACTAAGCTTTCTAGAGTTTTGACTTCGGAACATGCAGTCTCGTTGAAATAGGTCTCACTGAAATAGGTCTCACCGTCTCCAGTTCCCGTGTTGACAGATTACAAAGGGAAGACTTTTATAGCTGGCATATATATTTTTAAATGGCTTCTACTTCACACTTAATTTATACAAAGAATTAAAGAGAATTTTGCACACATAGGAAATGTGTGGTCCTCTAGATGGGATTGAACTATAATGCCATAGTTCTATCTATGATGACTACAGGACCTGAGGGATTGCAATCCAACAACATCTGGGTGTTATATAATAACTACAGAACAATACAGGAACTTGTAAGAATGTCTTGAAATCATTTATTTTCTAGTTACCATTTCCCAACAGAGGAAAAAACCTAATATATCCACGGGCCTGAGAAAAAGTATAGTACCACCGAGGCTCAACGTTTTAAAAGTACTTCCTAAAGACACGTCTGCAAAAATTACAGAGTGCCTCTTTGATGGATCTATTTACGGCACTTTGGAAAGTAGGCCTATGACTCTCTTGAATACATTAGCACTTCCTTTCTGCTTAATTTTTTTTTAAAGTTTCAAAAATTGTTCTCCCACTTTTTGGGTTCTATTTAGGCAACTCGCTAATTATTTCAGTTTTAAAAAGATACCCGGCATAAAATTATACAATCTGTCTTAATGGTTTTTGACGAAGTGTTGGGCAGAATTAAATTACCGGTGGCAATGGATAAAATTAGTTCTCCGTTGGAAAAGAATTCCAAAAAATCTCATATAAATATATGGTAGAAACATAACCATAAATAGTAAAATGCTTTAAATAAAAGAAATAAAATCAAAAATAATTTAAGGTTCTAAGAGCAGAAGCATCTCATATAGTTGCTTTGAGCCAACTAAAGTAACTTGCCACTAACTATGTTGTGTATAAGCCTACAAATTTTAATCAAAAAATCAACCCCCCGAAGTGGGTTGATTTATCCACATGTCAGTATAGCATGTAAAGGTAAAGGTTTCTTCTTGACATTAAGTCTAGTCGTGTCCAACTCGGGGGATGGTGCTCATCTACATTTCTAAGGCGAAGGGCCAGCGTTGTCCGTAGACGCCTCCAAGGTCATGTGGCCGACATGTCTGCATTGAGCACTGTTACCTTCCCGCCGAAGTGGTACCTATTGTTCTACTCACATTTGCATGTTTCAAACTGCTAGGTTAGCAGAAGCTGAGGTAACAGCAGGAGCTCACCCCGCTCTCCAGATTCGAACCACTGACCTTTTGGTCAGGAAGTTCAGCAGCTCAGCAGTTTAAGCTGCTGCCTCACCAGTTATGAGTACTGTACCTTATTTCTTATCAAAAGAGAACATGTCATGCATTTGTGGTGTTTGTGGTGCCTTTGTTAAGAAAAGGACCATTTTGTATTTTGAAGGAGTTGGGTAAACTTGAGAGAGAGAAATAGGCCACCTGAAACCTGTGCAATGTATTTTCTTCAGTCTCAAACGTAGTGAAAGCATGTCTTTAAGACTACTGTCCTATACATTGAATGCTATGGGGAATATTTAGGCCTGCTTTGTCCCACTAATTTTAATAAGACTTGCTACATAATTCTATACAAGCCGACCCAAATGAAAGTCACTGATCAGTGAAGTTGGCTCCCAATGCATCAATGGTTCTTAACCTGTGGGCTGCGGACCACCAGCGGGCTGTGCAAGGTCGAAAATCTTGTCCACGAGCCTCCTTCCTCTGTTTATTTTATTTTATTTATTGTATTTCCGATCCTTTCACACCAACTGCCACTCCTTCCCTGTCGCTGACCATGGCATATGTTCTGTATCAGAAACTTGAGCTGATGTGGTCTATCCAATGCAATTTTCTGAATTGGCACCACAAACAGAATCTAAAGTTGACCAAAAACTGATTCGTAACCCTTTTGGTACTAAAGTTGGAGAATGGTCCCTGCTCAAAGTGGTCCCTGGTCAAGTAATCCCTGGTTAAGCAGTCCCTGGTAAAGTGGTCAAAAAAGGTTGGGAACCACTGCAATACACAATCACAACTTTAGTTATGGCTAACTTTAGCCATCTGGAGAGGCAATATATTTAGCATTATTTGTTGATTATGTTAGTATAAATATGAAGTTATGTTACATATGAAACTTTCAGTCCAAAACTCAACACCTAGTATAATATACATGAAGAGTTCTATTGCTTCCCACTCAAGTAAATGTTTATGCTGAGAAACTAGGTATTAACAGATAAATGTATTATATTTTCTTCTTTGATAAATGCCAAGCTCTTTTGAACACTCATATCAGCATGCTTCATCATAACTATAATAAATACTGCAATCTAGATGATAAAATCACTAGTAAGATTTTCACACAAGATCATTTGCAATGTATGATATTCCATAAATCAGCTCTGAAAACCGGAGTATTTTGAAGCAATATGAGCAAACATTAATAATTTAATGTGCAATAGATTTGACACACATTTATTTATCTAAGGAGAAAATGGGGGAAATGTTCACATTTGACAATTATATGCTTGAAAATCAAAGGGAAAATGGATAAATAATTTAAAAAATCCATGTGTATTATACAGCTAGATTGTAAACATAAGCAGTAACATAGTTTACGACATGTTGATCAATGTCGCTGTTTCAGTGAGATGACACCAAGACATTATCCATATTGTCCACCATTGTGTTTCAACAGACATTCGAATTTTGTTTTTAATTTAAGACTAAACCTTAATTGTACCCAGTTAGTTCATTACTCTAAACCACAGCAGATGGCTGACATTGTAAGAGATAATCCCTGAAAGAGTCATTAGTGAGGATCAGGAATAATTAGACTGCAACCCCAAAGGTTCATAAAACAGAATAAAAAGTATCAATATGTGGACAGCTATTTCTATAAAAAGCAACAAGTGCTGATAACATTTTTGTTCCTTTTACAAAGCATAGACAAGAATATACATGAGACTGAGTTAAAATGAATGCATTTATTTATTTATTTTCTTCCTAAAAGTATACATCACCAAACTGGTAATCCTTTGGGATGGTTTTTAATGAAAACTTAGAACAATTAATAATGTTTTAATTGTTCTTTGTTGTTGTAGGCATTGAATTGTGCCATTTGTAAACCGCCCTGAGTTGCCTTTGAGCTGAGAAAGGCGGTATATAAATATGGTCAATAAATAAATAAATAAATAAATAAATAAATAAATAATGGTAACACACTTCTATTGATTATCTTCCAATAATTATTCATTTTATTTATTTATTTCCTGCATTTGTAACCCGCCCTTCTCACCCTCGAGGGGGGACTCAGGGCGGCCTCACAGCAAGCACCATCCGGTGCTGTCACAATGATAAACATTCAACAATACAATTAAAAGCATTAAACAATTAATTAAAACAGTTAATTAAAAACAATTAATTAAAAACAGTCAATTAAACAATCAATTAAAATAAGCCAATTAAAATCCAAATCCAGGTCCGGTCAATTCATTATTGAAATAAAGAAATAAAAGGTCAGCTGTGCTATTAAAATATAATAATGTAACATGTAAAATATAGATATATATTAAATTCCAGAAACAGATATGATAATGAAAAATTAAAAATGATTACTCTGCCATTGTAGCAGCAGCAGGAGTACAAATAAACACAGGTAAAGAAGGCAGAGAAGGAAGGTGAAGAAAGTCCTTGTCATTGCTATCAGAAAGGAAAGTTGCAACTTTCAGAGCAGCCGGCTTTTGCAATGCAGCCTGTTTACAAGGTGGGTCCTTGGCGATATGGGAAGACAGGCTTGGAAAACTATCAGTTCCAAAGGACAAGTGATTTTCCAGACCAGCATTTCCAGAAATACCTGGCCTTGAGGACTGTCCACAAACCAGATATTGCAGAAACAGGGTGCTCAGGAGTCTGCAGATTTCCCTCCTAGGGACAGGAACAACAACCATTATCCCTGCTTTCCTTTGAGTCTTCTGAACAACTCCACAAACAGTAATCTCTGCTAGGATTGCAGGCTGTTATAGCGGTGCACCAAAAAAAATGTTGGCTTAAATGGCCTACTAGAAGAAGCATGCCTTAGCTTTGTATCTAAAAGGAATATAATGAAGACCCTAGCTAGACCTCCCTACCATATCCAACATTTTCAGAGATGAAAACCTGCAAATGTGTGGTGAAACAACAAGAGGCAAACATTATTGTTGAGGAAGAACAAATAAACTATTATTTTAAACAGATAACCCCTGAAATTTATGCATGACCCATGATGGGGGAAAAATCCAACAAGCCTACAGTAAATGGCAAAACTCCAGCCCCTCTTCTCCCTCTCACTGAGATAACTGAACACAAACTACGCACTTTTGCATTTTGGAATCAGTTTGCTGCAATTGAAGTAAGCCAAGGACAAAGGAAGTGGGAGGAAAAGAGAAAAATTTGGGCATCTTAAAAGCAGCCGAAAAAGTGGGACACCCGAGGATTAAAACTGGGAATATCTCCGCTAAACAAGGAACAGATGGAGGGTATACTAACAGATTGGAAGAGGACTATAAAAAAGACTTTTTCCTTGGGAGCCACCCCACTACACTCCTGTCTGGAGCCACAGTTAAAGAAGAGCCTATGAAGATGACCTTATTCATTGGACAAGAACATAGGAGAGAAGGAGCTGCTTCAGGGAAACTTGACTGTTACTTGGAATGACAACATCAATGATCCAAAGTTTTTTTCTTTTCCACAATCGTGAGGTCTGGTGTATTGTGTTCCAAAACTTTGGATTCGAATGTCCCACAGTATTTTTGCGTGATTATTTTCCACTACCTTTGCAGGTTTATGATCCCAGCAGTTCTTTACTACTGGCAGGTGGTACTTGTGACATAAGTTCCAATGAATCATTTGGGCCACATAGTTGTGCCTCTGTTTGTAGTCTGTCCGATTTCCTTGCAGTAGCTGAAGATTATTATTATTATTATTATTATTATTATTATTATTATCAGAAACAAGATGAGTTCACAGCAAACAAGATCACTCTGCTGACTGTTGTTGTTGTTGTTTTTATTAAAGATCAATGACCAAGAGTAGGCAAAGTGTGCCCACAGGACTCCCCAGAAATAAAAAACTGCTGCACATTTGGAAGCTCCTTGGAACAGAACAAAATTAAAACTCAAAAAATCTTTGCAAAAGAAAATTCAAAACAATTTTTGCCCAAAATATCCACCAGGGAGTATAGAGTATATTTCCACAACATTTTATATCTTGCCTCAATACTAATTTAAAAAAGGTATCTTTTTGAAACTCTAAACACAGTAAAATGTCCCAATTGCAACTAAAGGCATTTAAAGACAAAATATTTTAAAATGGTGTTTGTTTGTTTTCAGAAGCAGGTGCAACTTTCCAAGGTTTCTAATGTGGCCCCTTAGCCTTCCTTTGGTAATACAATGTTTGTTTGGTTTTTTTCTCTCCACCACCATGTATGTCTTCTAGGCCTTATCTTCTTCATTCTGGCTTGGATGCAATCTTTTCTTCTAGGTTGCTTAGCGATAAGCAATATTTCTTATATACTTAGATATCTAGCTGTACTAGAAAGCCTGAAGAGTGTGCAGCCTTTCAAATAACTAGCAAAAGTCTTCCCTTTCTTTTTTACGTACTTACTTCTTTTGTAAATACTTCAAAGCTAACTGAAATGCAGTCAAACAAGCCAGTAAATAAATGATGTGTTTCATAAAAACTGACATATCAATCAAATAAAAAACTGCATATTCCAGAACAAGATGCGCACACCAAGGAGAAAGAAGTATGGTGTAATACCTTTGGCTCTCTGCTTGTACCTTTCAAATCAAACACATTAATTAATACTTAGTATTTCCTTCTTCTGCTTTGTGAAGTGGATTTCATAGAACTGTATTCATCTGCTTGCCTATTGATCCAATTAGCTGCAGAATTACAGGTTAATGTTGGACAGGATATGTTATTAAGGGGAGAAGACTGGTCTCACCGGGAATATGTAGGGTATGTAGAATCAACATGACCTCCATTGACAAGTGCTCCCAAACATTAGCTGTCTCAAGCTGAAATAACCTTCTGTAGTGCAGAGGGACCACTTTTTCCATTACCAGACCATTTTACAAAATATATGAAAATCCATTGAATGACCTTGGTCAAATCACTCTTTTTCTCATTCTCAGAGGAAGCCAAAGGGAACCCCACTCTGAACAAACCTTGCTAAGAAAAACTTGTGACAAGTTTACCTTAGTGTCGCCATAAGTCAGAAATGATTTGAAGGCATGCAACTACAACTAACAATACTAAAGCCTATTAAACCTATAATATGATTATTTTTATTATTAATGACTATTGTTTTGCCAAAGATGGAGCACTTTGTGGCATAGAACTATCTCGTTCACATTGCTCACTTCTCCAAACAGAAGTGAACAATCTGAGCAAGATTGTTTTATGCCACAAAGTCTGTTGCTCTTGGAAGTCTCTCACATTCTTTTTTGCCAAACAGATTTGTTCAGGTTTTATGATAAGATTCTGAGTAAATGGAAGTATGGGATTATCAGATCTATTTTATTTTACATTTCAATTACAGTACAACATGGTGAAAATAAGTTAATATTCAGTAACTTTGTTTTGGATTACAATCCATTTTAGTACATCTATATCCTAAAGGAGCCTCCAGTGGCACAGTGAGTTAAAGCACTGAGCTGCTGAATTTGTGGCCACAGGTTCGAATCTAGGGAGTGGGATGAGCTCCCACTGTTAGCCCCAGCTTCTGCCAAACTATCAGTAAGAAAACATGCAAATGAAAGAACATCAATAGGTACTGCTCCGGCAGGAAGATAACAGTGCTCCATGAAGTCATGCTGGCTACATGACCTTGGAAGTATCTACGGACAACACTGGCTCTTCGGCTTAGAAATGTAGATGAGCACCAACTCCCAGAGTTGGACACGACGGGACTTAATGTCAGGGGAAAAGCTTTACCTTTACCTTGTATCATCAAAATCATTTTGAGAAAAATGTAAGGTTGGCTAACAAATCCATCTGACATATACTGTTTGATAACTCAACCTGATATTGACAAAGTATTTAATCAGGACTGAAACCAAACATCAAAAATATATGATTCCTTGGTGTGAATACACAATGCCTAATCTAAATCTTGTAATTAGCTTAACATGAATTAGTATGAATGTTTATATCTTATAAACCAAAAATATTAGGTGTTAAAAGTGTTTCTGCTCCTGTCAGGATCTAACTCCATCCATCTGACCAGGTGCCCCATCCCGCAGACCGCAAATTTCGAAAGCGTCTACCTGAGGGTGGGTGACCGGGACAGTATAGGGATTCTAGTAGTGTACCGTCCACCTCGCTGCACTACAGTCTCCCTACCTGAGCTAGCGGGGGTGGTCTCGAGCCTGGCATTGAAGTCTCAACGGCTTCTTGTGCTGGGAGACTTCAACGTCCATGCCGAGACGACCCTCACAGGCGCGGCTCAGGACTTCATGTCTGCCATGGCAACCATGGGGCTGTCCCAACAAATATCTGGCCCCACCCACTGTGCTGGACACACATTGGATTTGGTTTTCTGTCAGGGATGGGAACAGGGTGGCGGTGTGGAGGAGTTGTCCATCTCTCCGTTGCCATGGACCGACCACTTCCTGATCAGATTTAGGCTCCCCTAACCTCTGCAAAGGTGGAGGACCCATTAAGATGGTCCGCCCCAGGAGACTGATGGATCCGAATGGCTTCCTGATGGCTCTTGGGGATTTTCCCGCCACCTCGGTAGGTGACCATGTCGAAGCCTTGGTGGCTCTCTGGAATGGGGAGATGACCAGGGCTATTGACATGATTGCTCCGGAACGTCCCCTCTCAAGTAGCCGAGCTAAACCAGCCCCTTGGTTTACTGAGGAGCTGGCAGCTATGAAGCGAAGGAAGAGGGAACTAGAGAGCGTGTGGCGTTCGGAACCGAGCGAGTCAAACCGAGCACGGTTTGTGTCCTTTCTTAGGGCATATGCCGCGGCAATAAAGACCGCAAAGAAAACTTTCTTTGCGGCCACTATTGCGTCTGCAAAGAACCGTCCGGCGGAGCTGTTTCGGATTGTCAGAGGTCTTTTAACTCCCGCCTCTGCAGGTGGGAGCCCTGACAATTCGGTCGCGCGCTGTGAAGCATTTGCTCGGTTCTTCGCAGACAAAGTCGCCTTGATCCGTTCTGGGCTGGACGCCGCGTTAGATGCAGACTCTGTGGATGTAACGAGAGCACCTGCTTGTCCTATTTTGTTGGATTCTTTTCAGTTTGTGAAACCCGAGGATGTGGACAAGATACTTGGAGGAATGAGGCCCACCACGTCCATCCTAGACCCCTGCCCATCCTGGCTTCTGAGAGAGGCCAGAGGGGGATTGGCCGAGTGGGTAACAGTGGTGGTGAATGCCTCCCTTCGGGAAGGCAAGATTCCAGCGAGCCTAAAACAGGCTATTATAAAGCCGCTGTTGAAGAAGCCATCACTGGACCCCACTAAATTGGACAACTTTTGGCCTGTTTCCAATCTCCCCTTTTTGGGCAAAGTCATGGAAAGCGTGGTGGCCTCACAACTCCAGGTATTCTTGAGAGACACGGATTATCTGGATCCGGCACAGTCTGGTTTCAGACCGGGGCATGGTACCGAGACGGTCTTGGTCGCCTTAGTGGATGATCTGCGCCGGGAGCTAGACAGGGGGAGTGTGTCCCTGTTGGTGCTCCTGGACCTCTCAGCGGCCTTCGATACCGTCGACCACGGTATCCTTCTGGGGCGCCTTGCGGAAATGGGTCTTGGAGGCATTGCTTTGCGGTGGCTCCGGTCATTTCTGGAGGGTCGCACCCAGAAGGTGTCATTGGGGGACTCCTGTTCCGCACCACAACCTTTGACTTGTGGGGTGCCACAGGGTTCCATACTGTCCCCCATGCTGTTTAACATCTACATGAAGCCGCTGGGTGAGATCATCCGGAGTTTCGGGGTGCGGTGTCATCTGTACGCAGATGATGTCCAACTCTGTCACTCCTTCCCACCTGCTACTAAGGAGGCTGTCGAGGTCCTGAACCGGTGCCTGGCCGCTGTAACGGTCTGGATGAGGGCGAACAAACTGAAACTAAATCCAGACAAGACAGAGGTACTCCTGGTCAGTCGCAAGGCCGAACGGGATATAGGGTTACAGCCTGTGCTGGACGGGGTCGCACTCCCCTTGAAGGCGCAGGTTCGCAGCTTGGGTGTGACCCTGGATTCATCGTTGAGCCTGGATCCCCAGGTTTCAGCGGTGACCAGGGGAGCATTTGCACAGCTTAGGCTCGTGCGCCAGCTGCGCCCGTATCTCGGGAAGTCTGACTTGGCCACGGTGGTACACGCTCTTGTCACATCCCACCTGGATTACTGCAACGCTCTCTACGTGGGGCTGCCCTTGAAGACGGCCCGGAAGCTTCAGCTGGTCCAGCGTGCGGCAGCCATGTTACTAACTGGAGCGGGTAGCAGGGAGCACACAACGCCCTTGTTGTCCCAGCTTCACTGGCTGCCGATTTGCTACCGGACCCAATTCAAGGTGCTGGTCTTGGCCTACAAAGCCCTAAACGGTTCCGGCCCAAAATACCTTTCTGACCGCATCTTGGCCTACGAGCCCACGAGGACCTTGAGATCGTCTGGGGAGGCCCTTCTCTCGATCCCGCCTGCATCACAGGCACGGCTGGCGGGGACGAGGGAGAGGGCCTTCTCGGTGGTGGCCCCCCGGCTGTGGAACACTCTCCCGGCACACATCAGACAGGCGCCCTCCCTCATGTCCTTTCGAAAAAGCCTTAAGACCTTGCTGTTCGAGAGGGCATTTAATTAAGTGCTAAGCAACAACATTACGGTAATGAGAACTGGAATGGTATAAGGAAAATGAGACTGGCTATGATTCTACTAAGAGACGAAGCGGATTTTTATGTAGTTTGTATTTGTTGTATAGTCATATGTTGTTGATACTGACCTCTGTAACTGTCTTTTTATGTGTACTGTACACCGCCATGAGTCGCCCGTAAGGGCTGAGAATGGCGGTCAATAAGTGCATCTAATAAATAATAAATAAAATAATAACTATGGCTATTGGTAGACCAGGAAAAGGCTGCTACCAGGAGTGGTGTTTGGGGTTTCCTATTACCCCCTCTCTCCAACCATGGATGGCAACATATTCCATTCCCACCACAACAATCCAGCCCACTTCATATTCTGGGCCACGATTTTAGGCCACAAATGACCTATAACACTCCAAGATTCTAGGAGATTCACATCTTGTAGAGAATCATTTCACGAAAAAATGGTAGGGTATGCATTTAAAACTCTACGCCCTTCCACCCCTCAAACACTCAAAATATATGTTTATTTCCCAGAGGCTTTGGGGGAGACACTTTTGGGGGGGGGGGGGGAATAAATGAGCCCTGAAATAAGTGGGAAAAGACCTTTCTGCCATAGTTGGCATTAACCGCTGCCTAACTAAAAAAACTTTTTATAACCTAACTCTTAACATTTTGCTCATGTTATATGAACAACATAGCCCTCCATACATATTATGGGAATTCACCACAATAGCAACCAATAAAAGTGGGTCAGGTTTCAAACAAGACCATAATAAAGAAATAAAAATGTTACAAACAAATGATAGAAACAATGAGAATATTTCAAGCAATGTTAAGCTCAATAACCTATGCTCATGAGCCGCAAGCCAGGATGTTGTGTGCCTTTTAAGTCTTTTCCAACCTATGACTACAAATCTATCATGGGGTTTTCATGGGGAAATGCCTCTGAGAGAGTATGACTTGCCACCAGTAGATTCATCCAGTGGATTTCCATGGCTGAGTAGGGGTTCAAACCCGAGTCTCCAGTGTCCTAGTCTAGGACCCGAATCAGTAACCTACATTAGTTCTCACAACCAAGATAAATAACCAGAAAAATTCAGACCTGAATAGAATACCAACAAGCTACAAGATAGATGAGAAAAACTCATAGAAAACAACTATATCCAATTTTGACATGTCAAATGAGAAAAAGAAATAAGTTTCATACGTATCCAATCTATGTATCATGACAAAACTTAAGTACAATAGCAAAACGATCACTGCTGGGAACTTTAGCAGTTGTTTCATTGGCATTCTTCAATGGGTTACTTTCAGTGTTCAACACACCAGTTTGCAATACTATATAAGCTCAACCTACTATGCTAGCTTTTTCCAAGGCAGCATTCTTGGAATACATATTGGCATGTAGACTGCATTCATTATATATTGATGACAGAGAGAGAATTTTGTATGAATTCTCCACAAAACTATCAAATATTCTCCTCTGATTTTAGCAGCAACCTAAGCTTTTAAAATGGTTACAAAACTGGAAGTTATTCTATGTGTTTTAAATTCTTGTTGGAGGTTAACTATCAAAACGTTTCAGCCCATTCTAAGCCAAAACAAGCAGGTTATTCCTGCTTCTGTTTGGTTTCTTTTTCTTTTTTAATGGTTATATACTACTGGATAAAATGATTACTTGCTAAAAGCATTCTGACACAAGTCAAAGATCTTGTTTAAACATGCACTTGCTGTATGAGTTAAGTCAAAACAAAACAAAAAATCAACAACCATGGACTGAAATATCTATCTCTTTTTATTTTCTTTTTTAATCTTTGTGAGCAGCCTAGAGTCATATATGGGGAGAAAGACATGACGTAAAGTAAATGCCATACTTCATTGCTTAATACTCACAGCTCTAAACAATTTGGGCCCAGCTTACTTGAAGGACCGCATCTCTTCCTACAAACCCACACAAAGCTTGAGATCAGCAGGAGAGGCCCTTCTCTCGGTCCCACCACTGTCACAGGTGCACTTGGTGGGAATGACAGAGAGGGCCTTCTCGGTGGTGCCCCCACAGCTCTGGAACTCCCTTCCGAGAGGGGTGTAATCAGTCCCCTCCTTACTAGCCTTTCATAGCAAATTAAAATCTTTTTATGGGACCAGGTCTTTCCTGATGACCTTGAATAGGCAGCGGTCAGACAGCTCCAATATATACATTCTTAGTAGCTACATTAGATCTGGCAATATCTCTATATACAATTCATTGTGATTTATTAATCTGTTTAATTTTTGATATGTATCATGTGTTATTTGTTTCCTGTGCTTTGTGATGTTTTGGTTGAATTTCATGCTATGTTATTTTGCTGTTTTAGCCATGTACACCACTTTGAGTCCCACTCATGGGAGAAAAACAGGATAAAAATAAATAAATAATAATATATGTGGTTAAAAAAATTGAGGCCTTTGGGGTGTCTCCCAGTTGGCAGTCACGGGCCTCTACACACATAGGCCTCTACACACAAGAGAGTGAAGCTTACAGGGATTTCTTTGCCTGCCGGCAACCAAAAAACCCTTCCTGTACTGTAATTTTATTGCATTTTATATAACTTCACATTTTACAAAAAACCTTAAACAGTCTTAGCTACACTGAATGAAGATGCTGGAAAGGTGGGATATACAATTTTTTTTGCAGTCAATAAGTGAAAGAAGCTTTGTTTTTGTTTTTCAAAGGCATCTGAACTTATTTTCCTTTCTCTGTCAAAGCAAAAAATAAAAGTTTTCCTCAACAAGGCAAATTTCTTTGATCACTGCATGGCTCTTAAAAACTCACATATATTCCCAGTTGATCTCTGATTCCCCTTCTGATTCTTACGCAGTTGTTTTATCACCAAGTTTTGTTTCATCTGTACTTTATTCCTATACCTGTAGGTCATCCTCCAGGCAGGCGCATTCAACTAAGTGCCAAAAATTAGGAGTCAATCTTTCTGCTCTGTGGGAATTTACGAGATTAGTCACAAAAGTGTTGGAACAGGCACTGGCAGGATCCCCCCTTCCCATTACAGCTATGTCCATGATTATGAATCATGATGCAACAAGGATTTTTTTTCAACACCAGAAGAATCGGGTGGGAAGAGCAAAATGATTAGAAAGGCGAAACCTCTGGAGAAATATGAGCTAAATGTCACAACACATCTCTACCCTTGCACAATAGACCCTGACTTTCAGGCTCACGCTGCTGTCTTCGGAGAACAAGAATTACAGGTAATTAATTTTATTCCTTGACACAGTGTCTTCATAATTGGCACAATGGGAAATGAAGTACATAAGATCTACTGAAAAATGTTTAATGAAGTTTTACTAAAAGGGATTACATTCCAAGTTTCCCAGAGTGGTAGAGGACAGGTACCATCTATACTCATGAATAAGTCGACCTCAAGTATAAGTCGAGGGCAGGTTTTGGGACCAGAATTATGGAATTTGAGATTATTTGCAAAAAAAAAAGTCATTGTGCGGAAAGGACAAAGCACCAAGCTGCCCTTGCTGTTGCTGCCATTCCCCCAACCAGGCACTGGAAGAGGAAGAAGAGGAGACGGCAGTAGTAGTAGAGCAGTGGTTCTCAGCCTGTGGGTCCCCAGGTGTTTTGGCCTACAACTCCCAGAAATCCCAGCTAGTTTACTAGCTGTTAGGATTTCTGGGAGTTGAAGACCAAAAGATCTGGGGACCCACAGGTTGAGAACCACTGTAGTAGAGAGTTGGTGTTTCTTTTAGGTTCCCACAATATGTATTGAGTTCTTGTCCTTTGCCACTGTAATCGGAAAAAGGACTGGTTAATTTTTTAAAGAAAAGTTAAAGTACTTCTTTATAATGATCTGTGGATAAATCAACCACTTTTGGGGGTTGTTTTTTGACTAAAATTTCTATACTTACACGAGTGTATAGGGTACTCTAACCAATGTGGGCTGCTGTTTATATCCTACTCATTTGTGGCTAGTTAACATGTAGTACACTTATATAATTCTGCAGCACTTGTGAGCATTTCTTCATTTATTTACCATCAGTGGGACTGATTCTCCTTCTTAGGCCCCTGCTACACTGCCATATAATCCAGATTATCAAATCAGATAATCCTCATTATCTGCTATATGAATCTACACTGCCATATAATCTGGTTCAAAACAGATAATCTGGATTTTATATGGCAATGTAGAAGGGGCCTTAGACGTAGCCCACAGTATGGTTTCCTCATCTGCTCCAGAGCAATGGGGGATGCATAGTAAAGAATGAGATACTTTGATGTTGGGAAATTCAGTGTACTCCATAAAAATCCCAAAAGTCATGAAGTCAGGCTGCAGAATCCTTTCACTCTTTTCACATCCCAGTGCATTTCCTTTTAGTAAGTAGGAACTAAAAGAAAGATTATAAAGGATGGAATACGGGATGGATTTAAAGTGTGGGAATACACTACAATCTGTGGCTCTCGTGTGGAATTATATAATAGTTGGAAGAGACCACATGGGTCATCTAGTCCAACCCCATGCCAAGCAGGAGCAGCGTGTAGACCTCCCAGGATTATGCATTAGAAGACATGAGCATTTAAACACTTGTAATTACTTCTTTCTATTATTTACCTGGGCAAAGGATTGGACAAAGTAGTTCCCTACAGACATCTAAACAACCAAAGGCAATAAATGGAATAAGAGAAGATATTCTCAGGCTGTTTCGAACTGGTTATACGATGAAGGCGAAGAGAAGGAATAAATGCCACATCTTGTAGGGAATGGGTGCCTTCCAAAGTTCTCTGTTCAGCTCAATGCTTTTTACATTTGTTCAGGTATGATTTGATCAAATTCACACATACATCAGGCAGGTGATGCCTAATCAATTGGAGGAGAAGCCACTTTATGGAATCCTGGGATTCATAGTTTAGCAAAACACCAGCAGAATTTGACAGAGAAAGCTAAACTTGTAAAACTACATATCCCATATTCCACAGCATTGAGCCATGGCAGTTCAGGTGATATCGAACTGCATTCATTCTATAACTCTGAGGATAGGCAAATAGAAGCTCACTCTGAGCAAATCTGTTTGTTTGTTTTTAATTGTGTCAGAAGCGACTCGGGAAACTGCAAGCCACTTCTGGTGTGCGAGAATTGGTCGTCCGCAGAGACATTGCCCAGGGGATGCCTGGATGTGTTACCATCCTGTGGGAGGCTTCTCTCATGTCCTCACATAGGAAGGTGGAGCTGACAGATGGGAGCTCACAGATTCGAACTGCTGACCTTCAGGTCAGCAGTTCAGCCGGCATGAGGGTTTAGCCCATTGTGCCACTGCAGCTCCTAGCAAATCGGTTAATGTAAGTTTTAAAAAATAGTATTTGCCTTCTTCAGTGCAATATCACACAGCTGTATCATTCAATGAGCCCCCGGTGGTGCAATGGGTTAAACCTTTGTGCTGGCAGGACTGAAGATCAACAGGTCGGAGGTTCGAATCTGGGGAGAGTACGGATGAGCTCCTTCAGTCAGCTCCAGCTCCTCATGCGGGGACATGAGAGAAGCTTCCCACAAGGATGGTAAAACATCAAAAACATCCGGGCATCCCCTGGGCAATGTCCATGCAAACAGTTAATTCTCTCACACCAGAAGCAACTTGCAGTTTCTCAAGTCACTCCTGACATGAAAAAAATCATGTTTAATTTATGATCAACAATAATCCCTAGTCTAGTACTACTGAGAAAAGTAAGCCTATCATATATTTGTGCATCTGTTTTTTATGACCTACATAGAGAATTTTGAATTTGTCTCTATTCAAGTTCAATATATTAATTACCACTCATTTTCCTCTCTTCCAATGTGTTGGCTACAACTCCCAATTTTGTATAAACCACAGACTTGATCAGGATTCCCATTATCCAAACCATTAACAAAAATATTGTAGAATGGCTCTAGGAACACACACTAACCTTTAACTCAGCAGGACCCATTTATGGGCAGTTTTGATTCCTAATAATCACAAAGTACTACACAAGTGACAGTAATATAACCCCTTGTCTGATAAACACAGACTCGGAGCAAATCCAAATAAATGCAGTAGGATTTCCTTGAGATAAATATGCATGGGACCAAGCGATGTGACTGCTTATTTGTAAAGAACTGTGTTGATGTTCATTATAATCTGCATCAGTTGCCAGGGCAACAGCTCAACTGTCATGAAGGAGAGGTGCAGAATTATAACCTTAATTGGGATCGCAGACTCTTAGTATACTCCTCTTTTCTACTAGTGCCGCACAGTGAGCAGGCAAATAAGCTGGAAGAGCAGTGCCAAATGCTTCCGACTGTGGATACTGGACACTGCATTGGGTGCTGTCCCATAAACCAGGGCAGATCACACCATCGCGATATTAATATGAGTATCAGGAATAAGGCTAAGATCAACAAATCATGTATTCCAGAGCAGATTCTCCGTACGTAACAGAGCCAAAATGCTTAAAGAAGGGAAGAATAATTCCATTGTAGACAGACTTCAATGTATGTATTATTATCTGAAATGTTTTCCCCTCCAGTAGCATCATATAATTGTAATCAAAGCCTGAATATAATTAGCAAATATAACAAAGCAGCTACTTGAGAATAACAAATTAGGAATTATATTTTTGTAAGGGCTAATTTCAACCTAAACAATGCTTGAGCTCTCCCAAAACACAAGGATAAAAATACCCAAGTTAATGCTTGCATTTTTCTGATTGCTTTGAAGGAGTCCTACTAAAACAGGAGGGGTTTTTTTGGTCCTCTAATCCCACATAATCATTTTCTTGCTTATGTTTTCTAAGGTTTGGGTTCAAAATGACTGCTCTAACCTTGACATGATAAACACTTTCTGTTTTGTCTGCTCATCTCTATAGTGTCTGAATGGTTCTAATCTCCAGGACCTAGAAAAGTTACCTTTTAGGAATTCTGGGAGATGTGGTTCAAAAACATAACTTTTCAAAGCTCTATTAATCGTAATCTGTTAGGAATGGCTAGGACAAACACTATGTTAATGCAAAGTGATCATTTCATCAATAATACTTTCTTTTCGTTTTCAACTACTTTTTAACCACAGTTCTCAAACCACGAACAATGGATCTTACTGACATACTTTCAAATAAAAACCCCTTGCTCTACATATTTTGGGCCATAACTACAATATTTTTAAGAGGACAATTTGGGTAGGGGAGTTCTATGCCCATAAAAAGAAGTGAAAAAAGTGTTTTCTCTGTTGGTAAAAATATATATTTTTTAAAAAAATCTTGCAATGAGCTGGCATTCCTCTGCACACTTACCTGGGAGTAAAATTCACTCAACATAGGATGGCCTTATTTTAAATATCCATATATTTACTTGAATCTAATGAGCACTCCAATTTTTAAAACCCTGAAACCAAACCAAAAAGGAACAAACAAACAAAAAAAGGATTTGCTATTGAATGTAATGTGGTGGCAAAAAGTGCACTCTTTGTAATTTGGTCAAAAAGGTGCAGATTAGTTGCTGCCAGCTTAGAATTCCTTCTTAAAACAAAAGTGTTAGGATACAGAACCTTCCAGCAATGGAAGAGAAAACCTTTGTGTGCATCTATGCTGTAGAACGAATCCATTTTAGTTACTTTGGTTCAATGCTATAGAATCATGAGACCTGTAATTTGAGAAGGGCTTGATCCTTCTCTGCCAAAAAAGCTGATGCTTCACCAAATTACAAAACTCATGACCTCTTAGCATTGAGCCATGACAATTAAATTTGGGGTTTTTTTTTGTGTATGGAGTGACTTGAGAAACTGCAAGTCGCTTCTGGTGTGAGATAATTGGTCATATAGAAGGATGTTGCCCAGGGGACAGCAGGATGTTTTACCATCCTGTGGGAGGCTTCTCTCATGTCCCAGTCTAAGAAGTTAGAGCTGAAAGATGGGAGCTCACCCAGCTCCCCAGTTTCAAACCACCAACCTTTCGCTAAGCAGTCCTGCCAGCACAAGCGTTTAACTCATTTGGAGCAACCGGGGGCTCCAAATTTGAGGTGATGTTCCTCAAGGAAGAGTTCCAGGTGCTCCTAAAGAATCTTCCTCTTTTGCTTTGGTTCAGAATTAAGGACAGGGCTTTAGCACAGCTGGTTAATCACCAGCAGCAATAGATCTTTCCCAACCGAAAGGTTGGGGGTTTGAGCCTGAGTCAAGGTGAGCACCCAACTTTCAGCCCAGCTCACTGTTCAACTAAGCAGTTCAAAAACAGCTGTAGCCCTGAATAGAGAAATTGTTCCAAATGCTGAAATATAATCAACACCACCTAGTTTTAGATTCTATATTTCTCTGTAAAAGTCAGGCGAGGAGTCCATATGCCCTTTCTCTGCAGTTTTTGAAATGTGTTGATCAGAAATGTATACAAAATTCCATGTGTAGTCACTGTAAAACAAACATGTATCACAAACACATACGGAGTACTATTAATGGTCCTAAGTATAACATTGCAAAAAGGATGTTGTATTGGGGGAAAGTGCAGACAAGGGCAACAAAAATGATCTGGAATTTGTCATTTAGGGGGAAAGCAATCATGGGAAGTATGACAGATATTGACAAAATTATGAAGCCTGTGAAGAAAGTAGATATAGCAAAAAAAGGCTCTGATGTTATATTAGAATCCAAGATCATTAAAGCAAGCTGAATAGCAGCAGACTTAGGGCAGGTAAAAGGAAATGTATCTTCATACCATGTCTTTGTTAAATAATGAAATAACATGAAGCGACGGACTTTCAACTTACACAGGGAACTGGAGAAATTTATGGAAAAGGATGCAAGCTTATTCATTTAATATATATTATGTCTTCCCTGTCTGTACATTTGTCCTCAGAACAACCCTATGAGGTCAGGCAAAAAGACGGTGACTGGAATCCAAATCATCCAGTAAGTTTCATCGTGGCCGAGTAGGGATTTGAACCAGTTCTCCCAGACCATGTTTAACAGACTAAGTGCTACAGCACATCAGTCATTCGAAACAATGTTCATATGCTGGCCCCAAGATCAGAATGTCCCTGGGTCTCAGGGCTCACCCAAACTAACATGTCCTGGTACCTCTTTCCTTCAATCCTCAGGAAAAGGGGATGAATCTCAGTAATGCCTTAAACAGTGGGATATATATTCCTCATTTGTTGGACTGTGGTTTTCTGTGAAATGTGGTTCATGCTCAATGTATCATGCTTAATGAATTTACCAGAGCTTGCACCCTGAGACATCACGAAGGTGTTTCTTAGGGCTTAAAGTCAATGTGATTTTAGGAGTTTAGTATCTAGATCAAGAGAAGTAAAGGTGCCCCTCTGTTCTACTTTGGTCAGATCCCATCTGGAATACTAAGCGCAATTCTGGGTGTCACAATTCAAGAGGAATACTGATAAATTAAAATGTGTCCAGAGAAAATTGGCCAGAATGATCAGGTATATTTAGCCTGGTATATTTAGGTATATTTAGGTTGAGAAAACACATGAGAGCCATGTTTAAATATTTGAAAGGATGTCATATTGAGGAATGGACAAGCTTTTTTTTTGCTGCCCTGAAGACTAGGACATGGAGCAAAAAAGGTTCCACCTAAACATTAGGAAGAACTTCCTGATGGTAAGAGCTGTTCGGAGCTGGGATATGCTGCCTGGCAGTGTGGTGGCATCTCCTTTTCTTGAGGTTTTTAAGCAGTGGCTGGATGACTATCTGTTGGGGGTGTTTTGATTCTGTGTTCCTGCCTGGCAGAATTGTACTGGATGGCCATTGTGGTTTCTTCAACTCTATGATTCTATGGTTCAGGTTTGGATCCTAAAATTTCCAGACCGGGAACAATCATGTCCTGACAACCCTACCAGTTTGGCTACTAGCTGCTAGAACAATGGTTCTCAACCTTTCTCTAATGCCGTGACCCCTAAATACAGTTCCTCATGTTGTGGTGACCCCCAAACATAAAGTTATTTTTATTGCTACTTTTACTACTGTTATGAATTGTAATGTAAATGTCTGATATGCAGGATGTATTTTTATTGTTACAAATTGAACATACTTAAAGCATAGTGATTCATCACAAAAACAATATGCTTGGGGAAGTATGAGCAACAGTTGATGGGATTTGCAATACCTTCAACTGATTCAGATCTGACTTCCACATACCACTGAGACCCCCACGAATTATAGACCTGGACCAAACTTGGAACAGAGAACCTCCATGACCAACAGAAAATACAGGAGGGGTTTGGGAGGAATTGACAGTGATTTAGGGGAGATATAGTTCACCTACATCCAGAGAGCAAACCCAAATAACTATGGACCTGGACCAAACTTGGCAGGAATACTCATATATGCCCAAATTTGAACACTAGTGGAGTCTGGGAAAAATAGACTCTGACATTTGGGAGTTCCCCTCCAGAGTCTCCTTTCTCCTCTTCTCCATTTGGAATGCCCAAACGGAGAGGAGGAGGAAGAAGAGGCCAGAGGAGAGGGAGGAAGGCAGGCTTCCCTGCTGCCGCCGCCCTGCGCTCCTCTCATTGCTCTTCCAGGCTTCCACCAGAAGTGGAGGCCTTGAAGGGCAGCGCGAGGAGCACGGGGCAGGGAAGCAGCAGAAAGGCCTTCTTTCCATTCTCTTTTGGCGGTGCCTCCAAATGGAGGCACAGGCCTTGCTGCGGGGGCGTGGCCTCCTGTTCTTCCTCCTCCTCGCCGCCAGATTCACCTCCCCGCCGGGCCTGGGCACTCTTGCGTTGTCCCCAGGGGCCCGGCAGCCATTGCAAGGAGGCAGAGAGGGCGGGGCCAAAGGAGGTGGCGTCACGACCCCTCGGAAATGGCCAATCGACCCCTCTGGGGGTCGCGACCCCCAGGTTGAGAACCGCAGTGCTAGAAGAACTACAGAGGGGAAAAAGTACTTCCTTCATGCCCTGGTTTTGGGCTTCCAGCAGAAACCTGGTTGATCATAGTGAGAAATATATACACAGGCCAAAGAGCTTTTCAAGGCTTTCGTTCCTCCTGCTGATGTTCTTGTTTTTCTGCACAGACCAGGGCCTTACCAAAAGATATATGACAATGTTTGTAAAAGAAACAAGAAATATTCCCTCTAGGTATATTAGTGCACAACAAAGGACTTCAAAGATGAAAAACATCATTTACACAAAGAAAATAAGGGCCGAACTGAGTTCCAAGCAGGTTATTGCAGGATAATCAACTACCTGAATAAACCCACAGCAGCATGCCTGACAACATTAAATTAGAATAACTACAACTAGAATGTTTTTGCTTTGAAGGTTTACCTAGTGAACAATGGTTCCCTTGCAAAATGAGAAAAATGTGGTTTTAAGCATTTGTATCACTTTACTAAATAAATGTGCTGGAATATCTGTGTGCAATGGTGGTGGAAGGCAAAACTATTTCAAAACTATGACTCCAGTCTCTGAAGCTTCTGGTCATAAAAAAGCTCTCTTCCCTTGTTTCTTTCCAGGCTCTTGTCTCTAACTTTCTCTTCTTCCCCATATCTTCATGACTCAAAACCTTTCCAAATTTTCCATATCCCTTAAACACTCATTTCCTTTTTCAGGCACATAGTTTTTTTCCTCTTCTGTAGGCATATGCTGAGTCTACCGTCTTCTACCCAATTGGCATCAAAGAGTTTCAATTAACGACAGCTACAGGGTCCTCTAAAATCAACACAGTTCTACCAAAACGGCAGCCAGTATTTTACCAGTTCCCTTCTTCAATGCCCCAAATTAATTCAGAAGGGTGTGCAATATCTAATGATCAAATGGTTGTATCTACCCTCTCCTATCTCGGAAGGTGACCCACATCTTTCCAGTTCTCCCTCCTGGATCTAGACTTTTTTTTTGCCTCCAAAAATCCTCCATATCCCAGAAACTGCTTTATTTCCCACTGGAAACTTTCTCCTCATGCCTATTTCAGGCCTTAAATAATCTCTCTTTGAAACCATAAAGAAACCTAAGACTATATTATTGCAAAAGAAGTGAGGAGTTATTCAATACTATCAGGAATTCATTATTATAACCATTGGCAATGAACGAAAAAGCTTTCTCTTCATTTTTGTTCACTCCTCATATGTCTAAACTTACATATGGGACATAAATAAGTCATACAGTGTTCATTGGAGGATACTCCCTTGTAAATGTACAACCTTTGTAGCTTGAATATATCCTCTTGCGTTTCTGCTTCTCCAATATGTTAAGAAAATACAGAACTAAAAGTCAGTCTTTACCCTCTTTCCCTTTTGCAGTGGCTCCTTTTTCATCACTTAAGAGATCCTTGTGACAGAAAGATTGGAGAAATCACACTGAGGATTATGTTCTTCACATCAAGATCAATATGTCCAAAGGAGATTGTGAAGAAGGGGAAATAATATGTAGCCCAGAAACATTTAGAGGTTAAATACCTCAATACAATTTCAAGTACCATCAGGAACTTTCCAGTCTATTTAGGATTTCCAGAAAAGTTTGAATGAGTGTCAGTAGTAAGGAAGGAACAAGCTACAAGTTGACAGTTAATTATTTCCTGTATTGCATATAGAATTTGTCTTGCCTACAAATGTAGGATCTACATGAAGTTGCCAAACAATAGAATAATGTAGAAGGCACTATTTCAAAAATTCTCAGCTACATAAATAGAAAAATTTGTAAATTAGACTGCAATAAAACCCTTGATTTGCCTAGGAGGTCCTAAACATTTCACTATGGCTTTGGTTCCATTTCCTAGGACAAATTATGTGGATAATTCTATTCTGCAGCATTAAATACTGCAAGCAAATAGCAAAACTCTGAGAGATACGCTACGTGGTTCTTGCCCTGTGTCTTGGAGCAAGCCCCACTGAATACAATAGGCCTTAAAATGTAAAGGTAAAGGTTTCTGTAACATTAAGCCTAGTTGTGTCCGAATCTGGGAGGTGCTGCTCATCTCAATTTCTAAGCCAAAGAGCCGATGCTGTCCATAGACATCTCCAAGGTCATGTGGCCAGCAAGACTGCATGGAGCACGTTACCTTCCCGCAGAAGTGGTATCTATTGATCTACTCACATTTGCATGTTTTTCGAACTGCTAGGTTGGCAGAAACTGGGGCTAACGGGGGGAGCTCATCCCAGATTCAAACCACCGACCTTTTGGTCAGCAAGTTCAGCAGCTCAGCGGTTTAACCTGTTGTGCCACCAGGGGCCCACAATAGGCCTTACTGAGGAGTAAATAGATTATCCAGTCCACTTTTCAATACGTAACAAGATAAATGAGAAGAGGGGAGTTGGGTGTTTCCAATAGTCAAATTCAACCTGATTTCTTCCAGGACACAAACACTATCAAAGTAAGCAAGGATGAGGTAAGGGACCACTTTCCTTCACAGACTAACAAGTTTATTAAACCTCAAAGCAAAAACTAGGGAGTTTGACAGCTTGACCTCCCTCCCTGAGACAGTTCAACACAGCAACCTAAAACAATCTGAGTCCCATAGTTCACAGTGTTTCTTTTTGTGTTTGGTGGCATTCACTTCAATGTTGAGCGGGAAAATATTACATTTTGCAGATACCAGAAACTGTAGCTAGTGATTCTGTGAGTTCTAATTTTTTTAAAGTACGGTAACTTACCAGAGTTCTAGGAAAGTATGCCCAGGATTAGAGTTACACAAGACAATGCTAGACATTTTTAACTCGAAGAGACATGGGCCTTCCTTCTAAGACTCAGTGAACAGTGGACAGAGCTTCAGTCTGTTTCTGCAGCTGCAGCCTCCTGGCCCCAGCCGTAGCTCTTCTCAGGAGCATATGATGCAATTATAACCGAGGCACAATGAAGGTGGAGTCATGCTGAGTAATGCCTGCAGCCCCAAGTGCATAAGGTGAGGCAAGGACAGCTTTGTCAACTCACCTTATCCTCCTCTACCTTTCAAGCCACTCATAGTGTTATGATCTCAGAGACGGCGCCCAGGCGGAAGTGCAGAAAGGTGAGGCAAAAACACGGACCTACACTCAGCTCAATACACAGCATTAGCCTTATGGTTGAAACATATAGTTGGATCATATTATTCATATTATTCGTTACAACTGCAAGTTTCCCATCTGTACAAAAGGAGGTGGAATACAGCAAAACCAATTTATTGACCTGAGTAAATATTCTCAATTGGTATGCCTGTGTATACCCATGTCGAGCATGGGGTGGGTTCACAAGCACAGTTTCAGCTAGAGTTTGATTAAAAGGTTAATATCCTTATTGGGGGAAATCTATATATTTAAAAGGGGCTGATTTCCATTCATTTATTATTGAAAATATTTATGTCCTCTCTATCTAGTGTGACCCAACATACTTAGTAGTAAAGTATTCAGTGCTGGCTCGAGGTAAGTGAACAAATTTCCGCTCATTCAAGTTAGGTGATATCTAGATTTTTCAGCAATTCCCCTTGACTTTTGCATTCATTTCATTCTTTTCTGAATGGCCTCATCACATTTAGGAGCAAATGAGGTCTCATTCTTGTAGGAGGGATGTACAAAAATGGGGTATATTAGCTCTAGGGTTGCTATGTCCTGGACCGCAAGGCTTGGACTCTCTTCTTTACTTCTCAGTAAAATGGGGGCAGAGCCCATGCTTTCTCAGGGTAAGGAGGCAGACTCTCAGCATGAAAGCAATGCCTTGAAAGGTGTGTGCAGATCAGCGTTTCTCAACCTGGGGGTTGGAACCCCTAGGGGGGTCACGAGGGCATGTCAGAGGGGTTACCAAAGACCATTAGAAAATACAGTATTTTCTGTTGGTGATGGGGGTTCTGTGTGGGAAGTTTGGTCCAATGTTATTGTTGGTGAGGTTCAGAATGCTCTGACTGTAGGGGAACAAGAAATCCCAGCAACTACAACTCCAAAATGTCAAAGTCTATTTTCCCCAAATTCCACCAGTGCTCACATTTGGGCATATTGAGTATTTATGCCAAGTTTGGTCCAGATCTATCATTGTTTGAGTCTCTGGGTATAGGTGAACTATAACTCCAAAACTCAAGATTAATGTCCACCAAACCCTTCCAGTATTTTCTGTTGGTAATGGGTGTTCTGTGTGCCAAGTTTGATTCAATTCCATCGTTGATGGAGTTCGGAATGCTCTTTGATTGTAGGTGAACTATAAATCCCACCAACTACAACTCCCAAATTACAAAATCAATCCCCCCAACCACCCCACCAGTATTCAAATTTGGGTATACTGGATATTTGTGCCAAATTTGGTCTAGTGAATGAAAATACATCCTGCATATCAGTTATTTACATTATGATTCATAACAGTAGTAAAATTACAGTTATGAAGTAGCAACGGAAATTATTTTATGTTTGGGGGTCAACAGAACATGAAGAACTGTATTCAGTGGTCATGACATTAGGAAGCATGAGAACCACTGTTGTGGATGTAATTTCTTCATTTGTTACAACTTGGAATTCCCTATATGAATGGCATACTCTATGCAGCTGTGTTTAATGTGTCATGTTTAATTACATCACTAAAGGTTATCCCTTCTCTAACATCCTCCTTGTGACATCATCAAAGCCCACTGCATGACATCACATGAAGGGATCGCTCTGCATTTTCCAAGCCTGGGATAATACTGATTTGGGACTCAGAGCTGGGTTGCCATAAGCAGAAATGGTTTTTGCTAAAAGAAGTTGGCTGTAGATATCACCTTAAAATAATAAAAGCAAGCAACTGAGACAGCAAGAAGAAAAATCTTTATCTGTAATAAGAAGAATGCCCACAAATCCACTGGGACAAGGTGGTTTTTATATGGCAACAAAATGCCCTATCAGGACTCAACTTATCTTTGATATAAAGGCTTTCAAAATCTAGCTGCTATTTTTGGAAAAGGCTCTCTGTATATCAACACTATCATCTCTGTCCATTACTCTACAGGGTAACGAGAAGCAGTAATGATCCATTTCGATTAAAACATTTGGGACCCTGGTGTCAAGAGGATACAAAAATGGCCTTTGGGTCACATGCAACCTGTTAGATGTACACACACATACACATTCTGAACTGTAAACATACAAAGAATGGAAATGCATGTTTTCTTCCTGGCAGATGCAATTATGCATATCCTGGATTACAACCACTGCACAGACTGTCATTATCTTTCTAAACCCAATTCAAAGAGTTAGTGTTGTCCTTGAAAGTCCAGTTTCATTATCTAATTGGGCTCTGTTTCATGTTCCTACTTTGCATGCAGTGATAAACTATGAAGGATAGAAGACAGCCTTCACAGCAACTCTCAAGAGGCCAAGACAATTTCGCCCCCTCCTTTCACCCCAAAGAATGTCATTCCCTTTCTTTGCTGCCTTTTAGAAAGGATTACAATGCCCATCTTTGCCCTTTCCCACTACTCTGCTTAGCATGTATCACAATGTATTCCTTTTGCTGCACTTTGGTTCAGAGCAAGGAAAAGTTGCTTTTTGTACAACTCTGCAAATCCCGTAAATTGCACCACACACTGCAAACCATGTGGGTTTTGGGACTGAGGGAACGTTAATCTTCTCCCCGCACCAAAAGTAATTATTTTTAAACTCTGGTTTTACACTTATTCCTGGTGCTTGCTTTGCTATGGCTTTATTTTTGCACAGAATGGTGTCCTAGAAATGTCTTTAATGAATGAAGAAATTAATAAAAAATGATAACAGTGACACATGTGTATATAAACATAGCAAACATCAAGGGAAATGCAGTCTTTCTAGAATTCTTCAGGTGCAAATTGCATGAAGAAGCATAACACCATTCCCAATTCACACAGGACATGTACATATTGGTACTGCTTGCCCACATAGAAAAAGCCTCTACCACATGTAGTTTTTGTTATGTAATCTATCCTATTAAAGTGAAGATATGTGGTTGTGGAGGGTGTAAATTCAGGAGCACGCTTAGGCCCACGTCTATTTTTAGTCCTATTAGAGTAGACCCATCGAGTTGGATTTTCCTTCTTGTTAACTCAGCATTCAACAATTGATCATATGGGTCTATTATTGCTATGGTTAACAATGTTCTAACCAATGTATTCAGACTGTTGAAGAAACTAACCACCTCTGTATTAATAACAGGGTTAATATATTGACCATTACAAATCACTATAAAAATACATGTGTACAAACTTATTCAACCATTGGTGGTCAAGCCAACACAAATCCATAATCACTTGTGATATGTTACACCTTAATTATTGTGATATTTTCACATCTTCATTATTATATGCATTCAGCAGATTGTTTGATACCCATTTGGTGTCATTTTCAACTATGTTTCTTACATACTTCAATAAGTTGAGAGACCTCACAACCTCTGAGGATGCTTGCCATAGGTGCAGGCAAAACGTCAGGAGAGAATGCCTCTAGAACATGGCCATTTAGCCCAAAAAACCTACAACAACCCAGAGCCCATGCTGTTATATGCATCTGAACCAACCGAATCAGTTGAAGACATTTTTTGAAAATAGATCCATGCTCAAGCTTAGTGATGACATCAAAGCACCTTTACCATCATTTCTCAACATCCAAATGTTGAACCTCTGTTATTATACTAAACTAAATAATATAGTCACTAGAAAGAAGCAAAGCATTTCTCCAAATTGTTCCTCCAAGCAGATATACATTACACCATAATTCAGTTGTTATCCTTTCAAATGACTGACGAAACTATTTACTGGGGGAAAACCTCACTTTTAGATAAGCTATGTAAAAATGAAGTCGATCGTAACAGTATGACACACTGGATACCTCATTTATAAAACCTATTATTATATATATATAATAGTGATCATTACTTATGCTTGTTGCTCCTTTATAGTGAACAAAAGCAAGAGCTTTCATTGTAATTGCAGGGAACTGTATCTTAGGGCTTGTTAAAAAGGTATGGCCCAGATTTTGCAGTATGTCTCAGTAGGAAAATAAAGTGCAAAGTGCTGTCTACAAAGCGTGACTGCTATTAGCTAATTTTTTTCTGAATACGATTTGGCGCATTAAGGATCCAAAGGGTATTTTGCACATACAATGGGGGTGTTGATAGTCCCTTTTCCTCACTCCAGCCTCTTTCAATCCTGTTCCTCATTCAGTTTTACCATGGAAGCAAGCTGTGGGGTGCGCCATGTGACAGTATTGTGAAGAACATTGACACTCACAGACCCCTCTTTTTCTTTCACTGTCCCACAGGATACAATGGCTACCAACTTCAAAAGCGTATTTACTTCAATGGAAGATCTCACCAACTACTTATGTCAGAGGTGTTTAGCTCGAGCTATCTGAAATCAATGAGATTTAAAAATGCTCAAGTTTGATTTGATCAGTCCTTTTGCTAGTAGTCAATGTATTCAAAGCAAAAGGTCACTTGTAACTGGAGACGTGCACTTTTGGCTGAGAAGATTATCAGCACTTCTTTTTTCATCAACTTGTTTGATAAAGAAGTCACCAAATATTTGTCAATATTTCTCTTGCAGTTAAAAATAGTAGTAATTTAACTGTCCTCATATTGCAATGTAGCAGCTGTCAAGAGCTGAGGGGTGCTACTGGGAGATCATTCTTCGCATAAGGGCTTTCATTAAAACTTGGCATTTTCACAGAAGAAACTATTTTAAAAAATAAACATACCATTGTATACCAGAGGCTGTTGGTATAATTCTGAAGATCCTTTGAAGTTGTAAGACTGAGAAATACATTATGACATGCAGCATAATATACGTACATATATTTAAGGTGTCATGGCTCAGATAAGAGAAAATCTGCACAATTTGTGACCTTTCAAGCCAAATGCAGGTGCTCTCAGCCAAGTCCAGGGACTCACCATTAATACAACAATTTTTGCCATTTTACCCAGGATTGTAAAACAAGGAAAGTTTGTTGACAGCTTGGCAGATTCATATACAGCTGCTGAATTGCATTTAGTTTAGTTGTTCAGACCTAAACTAGACCACTGATCTTAGCTTTATCCTCACATGCTGCTTGCTAGCTGTTCTGTTCCTGAAGAGACTACTCTAGGTTATATGATCTGCCATGCCACAAGTTGCTTATATACAAACACTATGTGAGACAAGCAACAGAAACAAGATACATAGATGTTCCATCACAACAATAACCTTGTGAATGACCTCATCATCAACCAGCTGCCTTGAGTGCAATGTGCATTTGGCCTCCCAATCATATAAAGTTGCTATAGCATTGAATGGTGGCATTGGAATAAAAGATGGAAAAATAAATGATGTGCAGGATTTCACCAATAAGCATGAGACTGGGACCACCCACAAAGCTGTTGTCTCTCAGGTAAAGGTTTTCCCCTGACAGGTAAAGGTTTTCCCATGTCCAACTCTGGGGGTTGGTGCTCATCTCCATTTCTAAGCCGAAGAACCGGCATTGTCCATAGACCCCTCCAAGGTCATGTGGCCGTTACCTTCCTGCTAGATCAGTACCTATTGATGTACTCATATTTGCATGTTTTCGAACTGCCAAGTTGGCAGAAGCTGGGGCTAACAGTGGAAGCTCACACCGCTCCCTGGATTAGAACCTGTGACCTTTCGGTCAACAAGTTTGGCAGCTCAGCGGTTTAACCCACTGCACCACTGTAGGCACCTTGTTATCTCTTAGACCCTATTTATTCTTGTATCTTCACCTGTACGCAGATGAAAAATCCTCCCTCCATCCCAACTGCCGTTGCCCTGGCCTCAGAGAAAGAGAAGAGGCAAACACAGCTCCTTCATGCCTAGGTCTAGAGGCAGATGGAAGGTCTCTCCCTCTAGCCTAACTGCAATTGCTCTGGCCTTGGAAGGAGAGAAGAAGTAGATATAGCCCATCATGCCTAGCCCCAGAAGCAGATGAAAAGCCCTGTCTTAATATTTTAGCCTTGAATGAAGACACTGGCTCAGTTCCATCATGTCTAAGCCCAGAAGCAGATGAAAAAAAAAAATCCCTTTCTGTCCCAACTGCCACTGCCCTAGCCTCAGAGGGAGGGAAGAGGCAGTATCTGCTGGACTGAATCCCTCCCACACTGCCATCTCCTTTTCCTTGTGTGTCATGTCTTAATTAGATTGTAAGCCTCAGGGTAGGGAAGTATTTTGCTGTTCTTTTAATTATAAAGTGCCACGAACAGCAATGGTGCTATAAACATAAACGATGGTAACAATAACAAAAGCAATAATACCCTTTTTAAAAATTCCATGCACACTAAAATCTATGACACCATTGTCTACTGCTGTGCCATCCTCAGGTACAGGCTTGTTGTGCAGCACTAGCAGCAAGAGTTTGGATTGCTTTATTACACAAGTAGGAAGCAATGCAGCCACAGAGCAGTGACAGGTCCAACTGAATATCAGTGGATTCTTAAATTCAGTGTTTTTCTCGTGTGTTAAGATTGTAAATGCTTCCAAATTATATTTTGTAAAGCAGGCTAGAAGTTAAAACATTTTAAAGAGGTCTGAACCAGAAAATTAAATAGATGTCAGCAGAAAGAGTGTTCTCTTTCTGTGCTTTACCTATTCATATCAGCATTGCAAAGTCATTGAAATACTACACGTTTTCAATTGACACATTTATGCAAATGTTGACACATACACACACACAAAAACTATGTACATTTTCTTTTTTAAAAAAGAACCCACATATGAAGAAGAAGATGTGCTAGATATCTTTAAACCAGTTGCTCACCTCTATTTGATCACGTGGCATCTTTTGCCGGCATATCTATGTATGAACCCTCAACAAATATTCGGTCTAGTAAAATGCTGCCTGTTTGGTGTCTCAATTTATGTTTTAATATTGAACTCAGGTCTAGCAATCAGACTGTAACTTGTATCTAGAGCAGCCATGGGCAAACTTTGGCCATCCAGGTGTTTTGGACTTCAACTCCCACAATTCCTAACAGCTGTTAGGAATTGTGGGAGTTGAAGTCCAAAACATCTGGAGGGCCAAAGTTTGCCCATGCCTGATCTAGAAGGTTTGCCTTATTTTAAACGCACCTCTACACATGTAAGTCCAGACCTTTTTTTGCTAGTGTTCCCCAATGCATTTAAGTCCCCTTAAAAGCTATGCTTAAGAGTTGGGTGAAGTTCTGGAACTGAACAAGCTTGGATGCAATTGGTGGCAATAGATAAGAAGGAAGAATTGGCTAGCTCAACTTGTATTGTAGAAAGCAGAAGCTCTTCCACTAGATCAGTGGTTCTCAACCGGTGAGTTCCCAGATGTTTTGGCCTTCAACTCCCAGAAATCTTAACAACTGGTAAACTGGCTGGGATTTCTTGGAGTTGTAGGCCAAAAGACCCACAGGTTGAGAACCACTACACTAGAGTCAAGCCACTACTGGGCAGAAACCATTATGTATGTATGACCACCACTGCACAGTATTCAAAAGAAACTTAAATATTCTGAACGTTGAGTACCTGGAATTAACTCAGATTATTCCTGATTTATTTTAAAACTGAGTTGGTTTTATTTCAAAACTGAGTTGATTACATAAATGACACAGAAACAAGATGAGCGTGTGAGTTGGTTTGAATGATCTGCATATGAGAGGGTTGGAGCCAGTTCGGGCAGGTGTAATCCCAATTCGTGAAGTCTTTTTTACTTGTTAGGTCTTGACACAGGCACTTACAATCAGATAATGAGGATTTTTAGACAAAAAACCCCACTGGTCTCAATAATTTATAAAGCAGGAGAAATCATGCTCACCAGAGATGTTTGGAGAATGTGAATCAAGAAAATGGTTACAGGTATAAAATTTCTCGATTCTGACAATGCAATTTCCCCCTGTAATATATAGGCTAGTACAAACCTAATTTCTGCCTACGGATGGGAAATTTAATGGAAAATTTAAATCCTATGCATCCGTTATCGATATCATATATGCTATCTTTTCAAGAGAAACCGATTATACAATACAGAGAATGTACATAATAAAATCAACCTATCAAGATGTACAAAGTGCTGCATTTATATTACTGAATGATATTCATAAATTGCAGCACTTGAAAATCTAGTGTGTGGATACCTAGTGTTTAACTACAGAACTGATCGAAATGGCTGTCACTGCAAAAATACCTGGATGGAACATACCTAAGTTCTGGAATATAAGGAAGGACAGTGACAACCCAGAGGCTGCAATGACATGGAATGTAAAATTGAATTTCCACTTCAGTGCATGAGTGCGTCAACATATATGTGATCACCTCTACACAGGTAAGTCAGGTTCACTTTTGCTAGTCTCATTAAAGAGCTCAACACTATCAGTAACTCAAATGCTAAATTGATACTTGTTAGTGGCTATTATCTTATTTTTTTATAAAACACATTAAAAACATTTTAAACTATTTGCCCTCAGGAACAGTACGCACGCTAAAAATGTTATGCTTACCTTATAAATGTATAAAACATTTCATCTTATTTTCTCTTCTGCAATGGTAAACCTTTATAGGGGACTAGCTTAGTATCTCCGAGTGTCATCACATATGGGAAATCATAATTCTCTAAACTACATCCTTTTAAGGAGAAAATATGATGTATACCTTGTTGTTGAAGAAGGAAATGTTACTGCAATTCTTTTATTGTATTGTCAAAGGCTTTCATGGCTGGAATCACTGGGTTGTTGTAGGGTTTTTTGGGCTATATAGCCATGTTCTAGAGGCATTCTCTCCTGACGTTTCGCCTGAATCTATGGCAAGCATCCTCAGAGGTAGATGCAGGCAAAATGTCAGGAGAGAATGCCTCCAGAACATAGCCATATAGCCCGAAAAAACCTACAACAACCCAATTCTCTTATTGTTTTTGTTCCCAGTTCCTCACAAGCATGAAGGTGTTTGGCTTCTATCTCTCTCAGCTCATCCTCCAGGCCAACTTAAGCTTGGCTGTAAGCACATACCGTATCTCAAAAAGATGCAAATTGGTGACTCTAACAAAGTCATTTTTCCCTCTATGGTGAGTTTCTTTCCTCTTACCATCTCTGTTTGATGAAGAAGCCAGGGGACTTTGAAAGCTAGTGAGATGTATTTGGTTAGTGTAGTAAAGGTATCAGAACAGTATGAGCTTTGTAGTTTCCCCCAGTGATTCAAATCCCACCCTAGATCCAGAGAAATGTTTGTTCACTTATGAATTTTCTACTGATTGATGTTTATATCACTACCAACATCACCATTTGATTTTCAAATAACCAGGGACACCTTTCCTTCTTTAAACCATTGTAATTAATATACCTACAATTAATCTAACAGTACAGCTCTAGTGGATATCTTTTATTTTATTTTAGTTGAGTCCTTCATGAAGGTCCCAAAAGGCAAATTTCAATACAAAGATAGACTACCAAGTCAAATCAGTATGTGCCACATTGGCTCATCACTGACCACCAAAAGCACATAACAAAGAACACTCTGCCAAAATAAACTGTTTAAGCAAATGCTCAAAGCACTCTTAGCTAAGTTTTCTTGCCATATCAATCCTGATACATGGATGACAGATGGTTCAGTGCCATTGTGTATGTTTGTGACGTGTTTTTAAGTTGCCTGTCAACTTATGGTGACCCCATGAATTTCACTGGAATTTCTTACACAAGGAATATTTGAAGGTGGTTTTGCCAGTCCCTTCCTCTGAAATATACCCTTTAGTCTACATTAAAACTGGGAAGGAATGCACTCTAGTCTGGTGGTGATATGATGCTGCCCAATTGCTAAATCATGACCCAGCTTTTGAAAGAATGGTACAGGCTCATGTGCTCCTCGCTCTTCCTGTTCAAGAGACATCCTCATGCATCTAATTAAGAAGACAAGTGTGATTAGCATTACATTGGAATCAATGTTTTCCCTAGCTACAGTAACTGCAAATACAGTTTGAAACCTATTTCTGAGCATGATTTAACAATGTCATTTGGGACTAAGGATGCTTCTAAATACACTGGGCCATTTTAGGTTTTTCGGGCCATTTTAGGTTTTGTATGGCCATGTTCTAGAAGCATTCCCTCCTGACGTTTTGTCTGCATCTGTGGCAAGTATCCTCAGACCTCACAACCTCTGAGGATGCCTGCCATAGATGCAGGCGAAACATCAGGAGAGAATGCATCTAGAACATGGCCAGACTGCCCGAAAAGCCTACAACAACCCAGCGATTCCGGCCATGAAAGCCTTCGACAATACATCCTCTAAATACAGTTTTTGTTATGAAATTGCCCTTTATGAAATACAGAATGTTATTGGGAGTCTAGGTAAATTTTTTTACTATCCCCCAAAAATCTATTAAGGAGGGAAAGCAAGAACAGCTGCAGAACGTCCATTAGTCATTAATTATAGGAGCTAGCTACAATAACTAAGAAAACCAGTGTGGAAGATATAAAGGTAAAATATTTTATTTTAAAACTGTGAGATTAAACAGTCATTCAAGAGATGGATGTACAGGTAAACCCATAGAGAGCACCTGGTTGCCAAAGCAAAAAGGGTAAGCGGAAGGATTTTTTTTTTGGGGGGGGGGGGAGGCAAAAGTGATCTTGTGGACCTCCATGTAGGTACATTTTGGTCATACCCGGAGTTCATGTGGCTTACTAGCTCCTTTTTGGCACACTAAATCTTCAAGGTGTAACCACCTGTATTAAACAGATTCAAGGATTAGGTTAATAAAAAGGCCCTTGTGATAAGCTTCCCTACACCTGGAACATATTTTAAACAAACATTAAATACATAATAGTACAGGCTGGCATCCTGAAAGGCAGAAATGATACTTTGATAGTTTTGTTATTCTGTTTTAAGTTGCTATTTAAGAGGAAGTATTCCGTTATTACTGTAACTTTCAGATGATTTCTACAGAAATCCTCTTATTTCCATTAAAGGAGAACATTTGAAAGATCACACCCCAGTTGTTGGCCACAGTCCAGGCCAACACACGTTTGTACCTTTTAGTCATTGTGCTTATATGAAAATTGGTTATCTCTTAATGGCATATTAACATTCACTGCTTTGTAAAATAAAGGTTTTAAGTAATTTATTTTATTGATTTTTTTTTGTATTTTTATACTGCTTTTTCTCACTCCTGGGGGGATGCAAAGCGGTCCACAACATCATTCATGGCAAATTTCAATGCCTTACACATATAAAACATCACACATCAAATGAACCACATATAACAATAGAGTAAAACCATTAAAACTATAAAACTATAAATAACAATCACAACACAACATAAAAACATTTAAATCTTGCATCGATTTCCATATTTCAATACTCCTGTCATTCACTGAATGCCTTCTTGAACAACCAAGTTTTAAGCTGTTTCCTAAATGGTAGGAGGAAGGGGGGTTGATCTAATATCAGTGGGGAGGGAGTTCCACAGCCGAGGGGCCAACACCAGGAAGGCTCTGTCATCCCCACTAATTGCACCTGCAAAGGTGGTGGGACAGAGAGCAGGACCTCCCTGGCAGATCTTAGTGTTCCAGCTCACTCATAAAAGGAGATGTGTTCAGACAGGTAAGCTGTACTGGAACCTTTTAGGGATTTATAGGCTAAAGACAGCACTTTGAATTCTGCTCGGTAGCAGACTGGCAGCCAGTGGAGCTATCAGTAAGAGACTGTTTTGGGATATATATATATGTATATGTGTGTGTGTGTGTGTGTATATATATATATATATATATATATATATATATATACACACACACACACACACACACACACACACGTGTGTGTGTGTGTGTGTGTGTGTGTGTGTGTAAGAATAGACATTTGCACCTCAAACTCTTTACAATGGGCACACTAATGCTAGCATACAAAATAAGATGAGAGTAGCACCAGAGTATATTGCCAGCTGGTGGGAAGGGCTGACAAACAAATCCTTCTGAGAATGTTTTAGATGCTGACTAGAAATTATGACAAATCTCATTCAAATAAATCTTGCCAAGAAAACCCGATGATAGGTCAGAGTCAGCTTGAAGGCAAGTAACAACAAGAGCACTTCATTTCTTGAGAATTATTTGTAAAGCAAGTAAATGCTTATGCACCATTTAGAGCTGTGGGTTCCCAACCTTTTGTCCTCCAGGTGTTTTGGACTTCAGCTCTCACAATTCCTAACAGCCGGGAAGATGGCTGGGATTTCTGGGATTTGAAGTCCAAAACATCTGGAGGACCAAAGGTTGGTGTAACGAAGCATTAATCCCACCGCTTGTCAACAAAAATGTAAAGAAGCAGCGCTAATCTCACTAGATGCCACCAAAAATTATGTGAGGAAGCATTAATCTTCTTTAATGCCACCAATATTCTGTGAGGAACCTTCTTTTAAATATCAATTAAGCTGCCACCAATATGTTTAGAGACGCTGGTTTATGTCTCTGTTTATCTTTAGTTGGGTTGTGAGGTGATTTTGGTAGTGTGGAATGCACCAAGCATAACAGCAATGGAGGAGGCAGGTTTGAAATAAAAAGAGAACAAGTTTTATTGTTAACAGAACGTAATTGTTGCAGTTTTGAGAGTTTGAACTTGGCACAAGGCTTGATGTTACAAAATGGCTGGTTTGAGATACTTTCAGGCTTCTGAATGTTACAAATCTACAAACTCCTTCTTTAGTGAAGTGCTTATACTATTCCAGAGTTCCCTATTGTGAATGTCCACACTGTTTGCCCTATACTCGGAACAAACCACTGATCACCAGTCTTTCCTTACTGGCGATCCTTAAAACCCCCTCTGTTAGATTCTTTAACCTAAGTAATCTAACAAGGTAACACCTTCAGCTCTCTTGCTGAAGAAATATTCACAAATTCTAAGAACTGCTGAATTCTCACAGCTTCACAACAGAGCCCTAACTGGGTCTCTTTCACCGGACTAAACTATTTTCCCCAGAGTCCTTTCTTGACTCTGCTATTTCCCAGAGCCCTTAACTGGCTCTGCTCTTCTCCGGGTCTCCTCCACCGGACTGGAGCTTAACTGCCACACTCCAACCTTTTTCTCCTTAAGCTCCGCCCACCTCCTCTTCTGCCTTGTCTTGTCACCATGGCAACCTATCCCTCACAGCTAGGCCATGGCAATAAATGTAATACATAAATGCAGTTTCAACACAGTACATTAAACACTCTATAATAAACATTATAAATACAGTTTAAACACATTATAAATAACACTTTATAATGAACACATCTCTACACCTTCCTCCCCAGAAATATTATTTTTGTATATTTCTTAATCCTAGAATAGCAAAAATAATCTCACATATCATTTAACAATAAATATACATATACATCAATTCTGAAAGGGAAACATATTATGGTTAAGTATATTTTAATTACCATACATACAAACCTTTAACCTATGAAATTCTAGTATCATCTATGGATGTGGTATCAAAGTCTCACATTTTTATACTTATATATATATTCGTAAATATCTATTGCCTATTGTAAAACATATATACCTACCACACTTTAATATTACACTACCTTACACATACATTAGATTTTAAAAGCTAAATCCTTTTCCATGGAATCAGTATTGATGAAACACCTTCCAATGAAACTAACAGGCTAACACTAAACCTATATCTATATAGCTTACCTGAATAAAACTATCCTTGTCTAAATGTGTTTCTATCCCATTAACATATATAATTGACTTTCTACCTAGTCTGGTCAATTTATAAGACATTTATCTATATACCATACCACAACTTTTTTCCATACATATGGTCCCACTTTGTTAATAGCCCACACAATAGTTAAACTCCCACATTTGATCATTGACATGTCTTAGTGTCCAATGTCCCATGGTTCAAACACAACCTCGGTTGTATTGGACCAACTGTCCACAGCAATGTCTCTTTATGATGATCTTTTAGCGTCTTTCTTCCACTTCTTCGTTTCTTCTTTTTAGGTTTCTTCTTTTGTCTGACCTTCCAATTATCAGGAACAGTTCTGTTCCCATCGATTTTCAGGGCTTGAACAATGGCTTGCTTCCATGAAGCATCAGGTTGTGGTGAATAATCTGGAATTCCTCGAGCATCTTTTCTTGGCACTGAAGAGAACTCACTGTCCTTGGAAGAACGAACACGAATATTGTCCTTCTTCATGGCAAGCTCATCACTGCTATCTGGACAAACTTCCAAAGCTAGAAATTGCAGCTTTTTCTTTTTATCATCACCAATATAGTCTGTGTATATTAGTTTTCTTGTCAGTCTATCAGCTTGGCTTTTATTCTCTCTTTCCTCTCCGTTCAAGGATAAAGGAGATCTCTCTTCCGACACATGGCCAAATCTTCTTTTTCTGTTCACTTTCTCTTCAGATGTATGGATCTTTGTTTCACAGAAGACCCCTGGATATTCTGAACTCGCATCAGCTTCTACTGTCACATCCAGAGTTTGTTTTCCTTTAGCTTTCTCTTTTACTTTTATTTTATTGTCTTTGTTAGAAAGTTCGGCTGAGGTAATTTCTTTATGTGGCGCTGAAGGAAATACATCTTTTAAGGTCAAGGATTCCTCTTTCTCCTCAGAGTTTATCACTTGTCTTTCCAGACCTATTGTTTCTATACTCTCTTCACTGGCTCTCAAATAATCAGCCACTGGAATCGGCTCTGCTGCAGGGCTTGTTCCTCGTTTGCATGGTCTCTTCTGGCTGTACACTTCTGACTTTATATTTGGAACACCATCTTCAGCAATAAATCTATAGGGTTGTTCTTCTGCTCTTTGTTCCTGTCGAATCTCCTCAACCCCTCCCGTCTTCTTAACAAGCTCAGCCACTGTAGCGCTGGTTTCTGGACTCTCGTCCCCATCTTGTTGTATGGTGAAACACAGGGCTTTTTGTTCAGGGCTTTTGTTATATTCTTTCTCCCCATACGCCATCTTACAGTATTTAATCTCTTCAGCCAAATCATTTCCAATTAAACATTGATATGGTATGTCAGGACTGACTGCAAAATCCCACACACCCTTCCATCCTTTATATTCTATTGGCAAGGTCACCACGGGTGTCGGGATCGCGGGACCTAAACCTTTTAATCTTACTTCAGAGGTTGGCTGCCGAAATCTCTGAGGTATTATTTCAGGGTGCGCGATGCATATTTCGGAACCTGTATCTCTGAGTGCTTTCCTGTCTTTGTGATCAATATAAATGGTTTCTAAGTAGTCCTTAGATGGGCTGCCTGACAGGATAAACAGACATTGTTTCTCTTGAGGCTCTGAGCTTGAACTCTCCTTTGAAACAGTATCTGCTTCTGCCCTTGGTGTTTCTTTCATTTTATTCACAAAGAGGGTTGTTTTCTCTTTCCTTAACAAGGGACATTGATATTTTAAATGATTACATTCTCCACATAGATAGCACCGTCGTTTTACCTCAGGAGCAGTTGGTCTTATTACACTCTGCCTCCTACAGGTGGTGTCTTCTAAGTCAGCACCCTTTTCTTGCTGTGGGCGCTTTTGTTGTGAATAAAATGGCTGCCTGTTTGTTCTTTTGTCCCCTGGTAGATCTTCCCTTTCAAATCCTTCTTTCAAGGTTGTTATTTGATCTGCCATACCCGCTGCCTCTACAATCGTGGATGGCTTGCGATCTTGAATCACCCAACGAATTTCATAAGGAACTAATTGGAAAAATTGTTCCAATTTCAAAAGTTCCCTCAGCTGATGATAATCTTCTACCTCAGACGTCTTTATCCAACTATCGAACAGTTGAGACAATCTAGAGGCCACCTGAGCAAAACTTTGTGTTTTATCTTTCTTCAACGTCCTGAACTTAAATCTATAATATTCAGGAGTCAATCTATATTCCTGTTGAACCTGTTTCTTAAACAGATCATAGTCTCTACAAGACTCCTCCGGCATCTGTCCATAAATCTGCAAAAGTTTCCCACTTATCTGTGGCCTAAGGTATGTCATCCATTTTTCCTTAGCCACTCCAAAATCACGACAACATCTTTCAAAAGATATTAGGAATTTCTCTGGACAATCCTCCTTGGTATATTTTGGGAATTTCTTCATCAAATCTGGGGTATCCCCTCCAGATCTCCCTTCCTGAACATCACTGGATGTTTGAGATAAAGCTAATCTTTGCTTTTCTAGCTCAAACTCCATTCTCTTCAATTCTAACTCGCGTTCCACTTCTCTCTCTCTTTGTCTTTCTTCAAATTCTCTTTCCCTTTGTTTTTCTTCAAATTCTCTTTGTTTCGCCTCTCTCTCCATCTCCAACTCTCTTTGTTTTTCTTCAAATTCTCTTTGTTTCGCCTCTCTCTCCATCTCCAATCGTTTCATCTCTAATCGTTTTTCCTCCATCTCCAGTTTGTATTTATAAGCCATTTCTGACATAGGCACTGGCTCTGTCTCTATCTCAGAGCCCGAACTTTCTCCTTGGTTTCCCTCTCTTTCTTCAGCCAGCTTTCTCTGCCGCCTGGTAGCCATTTTTCAGCAACTTTTACCTCACAACTTATTTTAAAATTAAACTTAAGGCACTCGATTAGTTGTTACACGAATCCCGTCGTCTGCCACCAAATATGTAACGAAGCATTAATCCCACCGCTTGTCAACAAAAATGTAAAGAAGCAGCGCTAATCTCACTAGATGCCACCAAAAATTATGTGAGGAAGCATTAATCTTCTTTAATGCCACCAATATTCTGTGAGGAACCTTCTTTTAAATATCAATTAAGCTGCCACCAATATGTTTAGAGACGCTGGTTTATGTCTCTGTTTATCTTTAGTTGGGTTGTGAGGTGATTTTGGTAGTGTGGAATGCACCAAGCATAACAGCAATGGAGGAGGCAGGTTTGAAATAAAAAGAGAACAAGTTTTATTGTTAACAGAACGTAATTGTTGCAGTTTTGAGAGTTTGAACTTGGCACAAGGCTTGATGTTACAAAATGGCTGGTTTGAGATACTTTCAGGCTTCTGAATGTTACAAATCTACAAACTCCTTCTTTAGTGAAGTGCTTATACTATTCCAGAGTTCCCTATTGTGAATGTCCACACTGTTTGCCCTATACTCGGAACAAACCACTGATCACCAGTCTTTCCTTACTGGCGATCCTTAAAACCCCCTCTGTTAGATTCTTTAACCTAAGTAATCTAACAAGGTAACACCTTCAGCTCTCTTGCTGAAGAAATATTCACAAATTCTAAGAACTGCTGAATTCTCACAGCTTCACAACAGAGCCCTAACTGGGTCTCTTTCACCGGACTAAACTATTTTCCCCAGAGTCCTTTCTTGACTCTGCTATTTCCCAGAGCCCTTAACTGGCTCTGCTCTTCTCCGGGTCTCCTCCACCGGACTGGAGCTTAACTGCCACACTCCAACCTTTTTCTCCTTAAGCTCCGCCCACCTCCTCTTCTGCCTTGTCTTGTCACCATGGCAACCTATCCCTCACAGCTAGGCCATGGCAATAAATGTAATACATAAATGCAGTTTCAACACAGTACATTAAACACTCTATAATAAACATTATAAATACAGTTTAAACACATTATAAATAACACTTTATAATGAACACATCTCTACAGTTGGAAACCACTGATTTAGAGCAAGTATGTTCTTCTAGATCTTGGATGATTTAGTAACATGACACTACGTTTGGAACTGACCTTTGCCTACTCACAATCATTTATAATTAGAAAAATCTCCTACCACTAATAAGACCCATTCCAGTGCTATCATCAAACATGGATCTGTGCACATTTAGATGTCCATTGTTAGTAAGCCTTGTCAAACGATATTCTTATCATATTTAGCCCTTCACCCTGTTTCTCACAGTATTTTGCTTTCTTAATGGTTGGTGTGATGCAGTTTTCTTTAAATGATAGGAGGCATTCATTCAAATCCATTCTATGTTAGCTCCAAGATTCACCAGTCTCCTATGTCTCATCTTCAAGGTTCAATTTTGCCCCTCTCTTGTTTCTAGTCTTTTCCATTCAAATGTGTTATTAGTTCTGCTAGGAATCTTGCACTGGAGTAGTTCTCGGATATATAAACCATATATTTACCATCAAAACTTATATTTTGTACTATGAAACCTTTCAACAGGTATTTCATTTCTTCAGTACTTGCTATTTCTGCTCTTTAGCAAACACCCAAGATCTGAGCCATAGGGAAATAGAGGACACAAAGCTGGAAAAAGGCATCACTATTTCAGGACATTAAGTTCAGACTATTGTTAACCAAAGGCCTTTTCATACCACAAATTACAGCACTATGATTTCCACTTTAACTGCCATGATTTCATCTTACGGAATCCTTGGATTGTTTCCTGAGTAATTCAGAAGTCTCTGCAAGGAATATCTAGTGCATCACCAAACTACAAATTCCAGGATTCCTCAGGATGCACTAAGGCAAAGTGCTGTAATATTGTAGAATGAAAGGGCTTGAAAACATGTTTGCAAATCATCCAAAGCACATTTACAAAGAAAAAGTAATATCCAGCTGTTTCTACTGACTACTGGGAGCATAGTTCTCACCTGTTCTCTTCTCAACATACCCAAAGCTCCAAGTCCTCATGAATTCCTGATACATTAACTTTAAATCATTTTACAGCAACCAGTGCCATAAAGAGCCCAGAAGCAAGTTAATTGGATCACTTAAATTCCTACTGGAGCTTGCAAATTAATTTGCACACAATCCACAAGAAATAAATGGAGAGCTTCAAATATATACTTTACACAATAAGTAGTCTAACTTTTGGTTCTAAAGGCATTACTTGCTGGTAGGGCAACGATTGAGTGGATAATCACACCACACTAAGAGTGGGTAATCACACTATTATTTTTAAAAATGTACTCATCGGAGTTAAAGTCAAAACCAGTCTGAAGAGGAACACAAATACATTCTTTTTACATTCACGCTCCTTTGACTGTGTGACACAGTTCTGTTAAAGATTATAGAAGATTTCCCCTTCTTCTAAAGCAAAACCGTTTTAAATTAAGGCACAATGAAAAGGTAAACACAATGCTGGATTTCAGCCTCAAAACCACTCACTCTGAAGTAGTTAGAGTATCTTCGCTGGAATGTCTTCAGAATCACCAGACTGGTGGCTGTGGTCTATATCTGTTTAACTGTAATTTAAATTGTGAAATGTCCGAACAAACAAAGATGTGCTAATATCTTTTTCCTTTTTCTACAAGTTTAGTTTCCTGCATTCAAAACAGTGTTGCTATGCTCTATATGAAGCTATAAAACAGCTACGGCAAACCTAAATCTGAATCAGTTACTTAGCCTATTTATTCTGTTTTTCAAATGCAAAATTTTGTTATATTAAGTACAATCATTGTCCTTTCTCCAAGTATTAAATCAGGCTTCCCATCTTTCAATTGTTAGATTAATCCCATATTGTTACATCTCAGTAGTTATTCAGGGCAGGTCAGGATAAGATCTAAATCAAAACCTTGTAATTTTCATATTCAAGGAAGTAAATTTTGTACAGGAACAGGAAGGACTGCATCCCTATTATCTTGCTTGTACAGACTATAAAGAAGCAGCAATCTCCCATAGCCAAATATCTAACAAATAATGTTTATGTAACAGTTGGCAGAAATACTATGACATCACATATTAACTGGATGCGCTGTACACGTATCACAATACGTATTCAGCCAATATGCATAGGAGGATAACACCAATGGACTATGATCACCCTATATTCGTGCTGAGTACAGCTGATGTGTGTACAGCATGATCCCCCTATCTACAGGAGATATATTCCAAAAACGACCCATGAAACCACAGAAAATAGTGAACTCTATGTTTTGACTATAATTGGCAGGAAGCATATCACAGAATTGCGCTGGAGGACCTAGAGATGCCTAAACCCACTTTCAAAGAAGACTTTTTGAGTGTGGATAAGTGACACGGTGAATATAGAATCTGTGAATAAGTGTGTTTTACTGTATGCATATGAAAATGATACATGTATAGATATTGTACTCGTAGAACCTTGCTTTGTTGACAACTCATACTGAATGTGTAAATTAAGGAAGTCACAGCCCTGACGTTGAAAGGCTTTGGCAGGACCAAAACCAGGGTCTTTCACCCATAAGACAGCCATAAATCGAACCTGATTTAGTGGCAGGTAACAACAAGAACAAATACCGAATGTGCACAAGGTAAGATTAGCAGGTCTGATCCCTTTCTTACATGCCTGTTGGCTGTAGTGATACATATCAAATCATATTTAGGCCAGGACCCTAAAGAAAAAGTAAACCCTTGTTATGTGAACAAGTTGATACTCTCAGTTCTTAGGTAAGTGAGATGGCTACCTCTGAGAGCATCTCGGAGCAAGACATAACAAGCAGGACATCTTGACTTGGCTAATTCCTTGTGCCCAGTGACCAATGACCTCTTTGTTTTGTTGCTCCTGGGTTGTTTTCTTCTGATGTGAACTATTGCTGTCACATTCTCCTGCTGTTGCTGCTGTGAAACTATCATAGCAAAGGTATGGGATCTTGATCTACACACTCTTTTCAAATAAGTGGTCTAAAGGAGATTGCTGAACATTGCTATTTAAAATATCATGGGTAGCATGATTTCAGATGCATTTAACAAGAAAAACAATCCAATCCCTCTAAAAACTCTTTTATCATTTTCAGAAGAAATATTTCGTCTGTACAGATCTGACCTGGGACATGGATGCCCAGGGAAAAGTAGAATATAGAGGCCTTTCTGTTGCATTCCCCATGTACAGTAGCCAAAGATGGTCAAGTTTGACACCCAAAGCAGGAAATTCCACATGTTCTTTGCTTCCTCCCAGCAATAAAACCATAACAACAATTAACTAACAATTTGCTGCTGTTTCATGACACTTAAAATATAGTCAGTGTGATGTAGTGCTTTGGGCGTTGGCCTACAACTCTGGAGACTGAGGTTCGATTCTATGCTCAGCCATGAAAACCCACTGTGTGGATTCTTGGGTGATAAGGATGGTCTGGAAGTAACTTGAAGGCACACCACTACCACACTAAGTGAACTACTTGAAGTAAATGCTTAAGGATCTCATCACATTGATGAGAGGCAGCAGGGCGATTTGCCAGCCTCCATGACAAATCTACTACTAGCCTTGCCCCTCACCACATCCCACGGTGGGAGGCATCTTCCTCCGGCTTCTTCCCTTTGTTTTCTATGCAACACGGGAAGCCTTCCATGTTGCCGGAACCACCTCCTGCAATGCTTGGACCTTTCTTCAGGCATGGAGCCCCACTAGAAGTAGATTGACATCATGTGATGGGATCCAGCAGGCTCCGTGCCTGAAGTGTCATAGGATGTGGAATTTTGCCCGTCTGAAGAAGTCCTAACTCTACCCATGTGTAAGATCTGGTTCTGCTTTTGAAATGTTAAATAAAGGTGGAGGTTAAATTGATCATTCAGTTTCATTCTCTACACAAGGAATGGTGAAATCCTATGATAAATGGTTTAAATGACTCAATGATTTTATCCTTTCAGAATTCTCAGAAACTAAGGATGGATCCTGGCAAATTATTCTTTCTTTCTAGTAACACAAAACCAGTTTTTTTTAAAAAATAGCTCCAAATGCCTTCAAGTGAGTGGTCCTGAAATGGTTAGTACTCCATCAGTGGAGTACTGCGACTGCACAAGAACTATTTGTGCTTCCCTCCTGGAGAAAGAGTTTCACACACTAATCTTTGACATTTTTGGAACACTGACTTAAAAGATGACTTCTAGTAGCCTGGTGAGCCACTCATCAATTTTCTGTGACCTACAAATGTGTCCTGAACTAGCATTTGGAAACTATTGCCCTAATGAGGCGATAACTGTTTTTTGGTTGTTTTTTTTACTTACAGCATACCATCCTGCATCAACAAAATAGCTGCCCAGACCTCTGGCCATCTGTTTCTGTGACACAGGACAGCCTTGTTCTTAATTTAGAAGCTATCAAAAAAAAAAACCCTACTGCAGACTCATTTTCAGCTAACACAATAAAAAACTTTGGAGTGTCTGCATGGTAAGGGTGGTTCCTCTCTAGACAATAATCTAAGCACAGCCAACATAACAGATTGTAACTGAAAGATATTGTTGCATTGTGTATATTTTTGCATCCTTTTAATTTTATTGGTTCTCAACTTTTATAATTGTAAATAACAAATGATTTGAACGGTAATGATTATAGAGATGGATTCTTGCAGTGTATTCTGATTGTTCTAAAAACATGACATGAAAAGGCTAATGTTATTCTTTGTGGAAGTGAATATAACAGGTGGTGAATTCTCGGGTGACAATATCAAAGAAGATTTCAAATAAAAAATTACCATACTAGCATATATGCAAGTTCCACAGTGTAAAGGTTTAACAGGGAATGCTCTATTGTTCAGGATCAGGCAATACTAAATTCAGGCAGTTATCACGATATATTATGCTTAAGGATGATGCCTAACATATGTGCAAAAGTTTTCTCTCACAGAATGCAAATGAAAAAAATACTTAAATGTGCATGACGGTAGTCTCTAAAAACATCCAGTACTCCCAAGAATTCTCCTTACAAGGTGAGGTTCTCCTTCTCTCTCCACAGCGGGGATGTGATACTTGCTGATTCAATTTCACACTAGACTCCAGAAAGCTAGATAAACCTCCTGAATTAGGGTTTCCAGACTGTGTACAGGAAAGGACTCCTGCGGTTTTAATCATGACTAGATTGTGAAGCAGGATGAAGTACCATAAAGATCCTTCAAGTGGGATAAGGGTACCTATTCTCTCTTACCTTCCAAGCCCCAACATCCTTCTCCAGCTGTTCTTCTCAAGGGGGCATGGAGCTTGGCACTCCTCCATGCTTTCCCTCTCAACCTCCACTGACAGGGCATTTGCCATGTTTGGAGGAGATGGCTCCAGCTGAAAGTTGGGGTTTGGAAAGTGAAGGACAGTTACCTTAGAACCACATGACAGAACCTTGTAGTACCTTGTCCTATGACCCTGCTTTTCCAACACTAGCAAAGGGCAAACTCACTCAGGTCAGTTTTGAACTGGCTCATTATTTGTGAGGTTTCTTGATAAGCACACAGGCTTACCCATTTTCATGAGTTTTTCTGCAGTCTGCTTCTACTTCAGGAATAAAATTACAGGAGCCCCCTGTAACTTGGTAACCCTATCCTCACCAGTGTTAGAGGTGGGGGAAATCAATAAAAAAGTAAGAGCAAATGGATTTCCACCAGTCCTTCATGGGTGAACATTTCCATTAAAGAAAAATAATACTGAATCCAACCCTGGCTTTTTTTAGCCCTAACAACTAACAAATGCACTCAGGTCAACTTGGAGCTGGCTCCATATTTATAAGCTTTTCTGACAAGCATATGAGTTTCCAAGAGTTTTTCTCTAGTCCATACTGTTGGGACATGCATGTTGGTTGTACCTTATGCACTTGACTCATGTTATTGCTTCCTAAAATTATAGTTGGAACTATTTTCTATGGCTGTGGGGTTATTGAGAATGAAACTTCCAATGCCCTACTGAAATGAATATATCCTTAGAATGAAAAGATCTAAGCTATGAAGGAGGGACAGCAACCAGATAAAGCAATTGAGGGACCACACCACAGAGAAGATATCAACCATATCAATGTTAGTCAGGTGAGCTGATCACAGGTCATGAACCAAAGTTTCATCAGGGGTAACATTAAATGATTTTTACATAGCCATCTATAAACAATCTTGTCATGCCAAATATCAACTACACATGTGCAGAACCTTATTTTACATTATCATCTGGACAAATTAATGTTCTTAATCAGGTAATTATTAATTTTGGCAACAGAACTACTTATCCCTTTTCCTGCTAGCCTCTTAATAATGTTGTCAAACCAATTATAAAATCAAATACGTCCATCATTGACTTATCATGGTACTTTTACTTAAATCAAAATCTCTTACTATCTAATTTTATGATCTAAGAAAATTTGCATGTGTACTTTGAAATCTCTTTCAATTTAAGTTCAGTCACACTTCGTTCTCTTTGGAGTACATATACAACACAAGGTATAGGTTGAGTATCCCTTACCCAAAATCTCTGAGACAAGGGGTGTTTGGGGTTTGGGTCCCCCCCCCTCGACACACACACACCTCGTGATTTTGGAATAGCTGTATATAAATCCATAATGAGAGATGAGATCCAAGTATAAAAACAAAATTCATTCAAGTTCTGTGTACACCTTATACACATAATCTTAAAGTAATTTTAAACATGGTGTTGTGTGTTTTCTGGGCTGTATGGATGTGTTTTCCAGACATACAGCCCAGAAACCATACAACACCCCAGTGATTTCAGTCATGAAAGCCTTCGACAGTACAATTTTAAACAACATTTGAAATAATTTTCATTATGAAACAGAGTTTATATACACTGAACCATCAGAAAGCTAATGTGTTACTATCTCAGCCACTCAGGTGGACAATTTCAGAATTCTGGGTAAAGGATGTTTTCTACCTCTATTGTTGCCTTAATCCGCAATTTTAAATAGGTATTCACATTAATTTTGTTGCACATTGCTTCTTCGTGACAAATATTGTTATTCATAAAACTGTGACCTTTTTCCATATTTTTTCAGTTTAGTTTTGAAGCTGATATAACAGAAGTGTCATTTGACCCCCAAGCAATTAATATTTGACCCTCATCCTTCCTGAAATTGGTTTTTACTACCCAAATATGCTTTAAAAAATTAAAATTCTGGACACAACTGAATCAAATTGAAACAATCCCTGCTCATTTCAATGCACAAGCATATGCTTAATTACTTCTTATTGAAAAAAAAATAATTTTGCTCTGATTGCAACATATTTCAAAAACAAAACAATGTACAATGTACTGATAGCCAAAAATATTTCACATTATTTTCCAAATCTTTACTAACACAATACAATATAATGTACAGAAGAATCTCCTTAATAATCTATATTAAATAAAGTTAATTTTTAAACAAATTATGCTTTAGTCCAAAAGAGGAACAGATGTGCTCAAAAATAATCCACAGACAACAACATAGTTAAATGCCTTTTGTTTCTCCAGCTCACTTAATGTGGAAAACATTGCTCATTTACTTTGTCTAACAATATATGGCATTTCCTTTTCCAGGAATATATTACATTGCATCCTTAACCCCAGAAGTTAAAATACAGAATTAAAACATTATAACATATAGGAAAACTCACAGATGCATGTATTGAAATATTCCAGCAGTATAGAAGAAGCTAAACAATTCCCTTACTTTAAGACAAAAAAAATCACATGAAACAAAAACAGAAACATTGCTCTAAAATGAAAGCTTTTAACCCACATCCCATAAACATTTTACACTGACAATTCCCTGGTTATTTTTTCAAGAAGGAAAACACTGAACCCTCTTCCCTTCACAGGCAAATAGAGATGTAATACGAACAGCTTACTGTGGATAGTGGTTTAATCAGGAAGTAGCCATTATCCTTTCGATTCAGAACAGTGACAGCTCTCCAAAACAACAAGCCGTGATATTTCTTTTTTTGCAGTTAAGAGGAATGAAAGCACCCGCACGGTTGTATCCCGGCTCTCCTGACCCCAGAGGTCAGCAGATGTCTATTATCAAAAGCTATCAAGGAAGCATAATCCAAAGCCGGCGTTTACAACAGCCTGTTTGCAGGAACACCTAAAAATCTCTCCAACACAACCTCTTTCTCTCTCCCTATGTTACTCGCAAAACATGGCTGTCTTATTCAGAGATTAGCAATTATTGTAATGAGATACTGCCGGAGAGGGTCAAATAGTACTTCCTGCAGTTTGCACATCTTGATTTCCTGGTAAACAAACTGGAAGGCAGGTGGAGCACTTAGATCACTGGTAAACATCCCGGCTCATGTGATCAAAACCAACCCAGGTGAAGTATGTGACTTGCAAAATATAAGGTAGAAATCCTTCGGCTGAAGGGTGGCAACACCCATGAATTAAAAAACACACTCTGCAAGCAAAAAACATATTTTTCTTTTTTCCTTTGACAAACAGATGACTGGAAATGTTTCCTCTGCCTCCTATTAACCCCCTTGTTGCCACAAGGAAAAGTTTTAAAACACTGAAGAAGGAAAGGGGAATAAAATCTTTAAAAGCATAAATGTTCACCAGTGATATAAAAGAAACTACTGCCAAAGTTTTCAGATAATAAGGAAGTTCCATTACGCTTAACACAGAAACCCAGCACATATAAATGTATGCTTTGAAAGGGAGGGAGAAGCAATTGCATAAAACAGGAATGTTGAATGGTTCCAAACAAAAATGCACCTGTTCCTTTTCTTCTTTTTTTTTGTAACTAAAAAAAACACCCCACACACCTGTTATCAAATATACTATCAGCAAAGAATAAAAATTAACTCACTGAAGGTTTTTTGTGTGTGTCAGGAGCGATTTGAGAAATTGCAAGTCACTTCTGGTGTAAGTGAATTGGCCATCTGCAAGGACATTGCCCAGAGGATGCACGGATGTTTGATGTTTTACCATCCTGTGGGAGGCTTCTCTCATGTCCCCACATGGGGAGTGAGAGCTCAGCAGATGGGAACTTACCCCACTCCCTAGATTCGAACCACCGACCAGTTCAGCCAGCACAAGGGTTTAACCCATTGTGCTTTAAACGGAAGTTTAAAGTAGCGAGAATTGTATACAGGCAATACAAAATCACTGCTTTGCATTTCCCCCCAAAATCCATCTTTCTGAGTCTTTGTGTCAAGGCACTGGTGCCCGTTACAACAGAGAAACACCATATTAATAAATTGTCCAAAATGCAGCAAGCAACAAAAAAGAAGCAAATTACAATACTGCTGCATCAGAAATAAACCAAATCAGTTACTAAACCACACAGAACCCAAGAGCCACTGTCACTATTACCAATGCAAATGCACACTAATATTCTACTTAACTGAGCGGACCATCGTCATGTTATGAAGATATTAGAATAACTGACAGTAATTAATAAATATTGCAATTTTGAATAGTTGAGAGAATAAAAACCTGACATCAGTTTCAGTAACATCTTGACCACGATTCACTGGATTCCAGTGAGAGCAAAAAACATATCCTAGAACGGTTATGAAGCAGTGTTGCCTGATGGCTCCAATGACATGGAGCACTTATGAAAGGGCTAAATCCAAACATTAAGTGAGCAATGGGAAAAGGGCTCAACACCGCAGATAGATCCTTAAACATTTTGGTTAAAACCACAAAGAATTCACTAATTCATTAGCCACCACAGTATGAAGCTTTCACCAAAAATGATAACCCACCACATCATGCAATCAACATGTGTCGTATCATCACCATCATATTGCTTCACTAGTGCTTATCATCACGGCATTGGGAAAAAAAGTACATAATATGATGATCTCACAACTTAGGGAGGTTCCAGCAGGAGATCTTGAAATGGAGATAAGATTTCAGTGATATCTCTATATTGAATGTAACATGCAATAGACAGGTCTTACTCTTGATCACCAATCCTGTAAGCCAAATGCCACAACCTATTACTACATTAACTATTAACCACTTTAGCAACCCTCATTAGCTGTGAAGTCTGATTTTTTTTATTATTTATATTAAGAACTATGGGTACATTTTTTATCACTATAACAGCTTGGTGTTTATTTTATCAATAGCACAGGAAGGCTTAACCCTAATAGCAACATGTGTGGATCTCTGTGACCTGTCTTTCTGTCTGGAACACAACTAGAGTTAGGAAGGGTTATGTCTCTCTCCCATAATGCTGTCGCCCTATGAAAATCAGTGCATGTGTGTCTGTGTCTGGGTGTGCACATGCATGTACTTAGAATAAATTAAAAAAACAAACAAACAAACCCAGATGTAGTTGCTGAAAATGCATTTAGTATCACATCCAGTTTGACCCCCCAGCCTTTGAAAACTAATCAGAATGAACCTTGTTATCAGTGAAGAATACAAATCCAATGTATTTTGATAGCCTAACAGATGGTAAATCTACCACAATTGAGTCATGGATAGAGGGCAGCTTCTAGGAAAAAAGGCAAAGTTCTTGCATGAAGAAAGGGATTGTTTTCGCTTCCATCTCTTGCATTAAATAATTTTAACAAATACTACAGATTTGCTATATGTTGTTTGCCACAGAAATATAAGGTTCAGGACTTTACATCCGCAAAAAAACCTCAGACCCGCCCCGTATGGACCACAGGCTATCCCTGTGATATGCAGCAGCTTTTAGTGAGTATCACAGTATGTTTGTTTATTTTGCTTTAAGCAAAGTCAGGGGACATTCCAGAGGTTGCCAGAAGCTCCAGAGTATCTCATTGCTTTGAGGAAGTCTGGACAGTGGAATCATGTCGGATTTGGCACCAGACTGGACACTGGTGCTATCATCCTTTTCCTGTGCTCTTCATGCCAGCTAGAGATGCATGATAACGTATAATGAATCATATGGGGGGAAAGTACACTTGTATATTAAGAACTGAAGACTCTTTTTTGCCATTTTCCTTGGACATGTCCACATTTCCTAGGGGAGATGAAGCCAGTGAAGATTTGCTGTGATGTTAGGAACATAGCCATAGAGGCACTGTAGAAAATGGTTATCTGCATTTCAATATACAATCATGCCTCATGGTTCACTAAACCCTGGCAAAACATTATAAACAAGCATTTGAAGACAGTGCCAATGAATTAGAGGGCACAATCATGGAACAGGAAAATAGGGTGTTAGGTGTAGGGATTTCACCCGTTCTTTAGGCAGGCAGGGAATGCTCTCAACTTGATTAATTAACATACAATTTATATGGACTTCTATAGTGAGCATGCCATACATGTTTTGGGTGAACTTTGGAGACACCGTGCGATCAAATAAATAGGCTTAAATCTAACTAAGATTGTAGCACAAGGATAATGTCACAATTATTTCCAACATTATGCTCACACAGTGAGGTAACATGTGACACTGAGCCAATGCAACTCCTCAAGACTCAGTTGGCACAACAAGTATGCACCCAATATAAATCACATTTATCAAGTCCATGCAAGTCTGAAAAAAGATACTTGAACTGGCACTGAATATTGTGTGCTACACTGTAGGAGTCCATGTCTCAGCATGCAATGGTATATTTGTGTGTGTGTACGTGCGCAAATGCATACACACAGCAAGATTATGTGTATCCACCCCATTCACATGAAAATGGTTAAAAATAAACTGAGGTTTTAAAAAAACCCTGAAGGGAATAAATTGGTTTCCCAACACAAGGGAAATCACTCATCCACCCAGCCTGATCACCTAGAATGGTCCTACCTAGGACCCCATTTACCCTGCCATATAATGCAGTTTGGGAAGGATCTATTATGCCTAGAACACAAGCAATACCATCTTGATATGCCCCTCTCTGTCCCTTATTACCAACAATAAAATAATGGAAGTGTTTTGAATGCAACAAGAGACATCCTGACTTGGGACTATTTCTTCTCCTACAAAAAATAGTGACAGAGAGAAGGGGTAGAGAAAGAGGACTACAATATCCTATGGTTCCTAGGATGTCCCAAGAAACACAGCCTAAATATAACACAATTTTCAAAATAGGATAGGTGAGTCCAAAGATTCATGCTAACAATAAAGTCTGCATCATGGGCTCCATCTACACTGTCAAATAAAATCCATATTATCTTATTTGAACTGGATTATATGGCAGTTCAAAGCAGATGATCTGGATTATCTACTTTGATCAGGATTATCTACTCTAATAATCTGTATTATATGGCAGTGCAAATCCAGTCTAAGGGTGAATCTACATGGTATCTGTAGTTTGGTACAGAATCAGCACTCGTTGGTAATGAAAGCCAAAGACCTTGTAAAACTTGCCATTATGCCATGGCAATTACAGTGATATGAAGCTGCATTAATTCTGCAGTGTAGATGCACCCTTATTCCTCCAGGGTGGGTTTGAAGAATGTGAATGGGACAGCATCCTCCTCTGCATACAATGAATTCTGCTCTTGTGCAACTAAATACATCCCCAACACCAACTTATTATAAACATTGAGTCACATTCCACACTTCTTGCAACAACACTTTAAAAAATGGTTAATCAGATTCAAGGCTAACAGATATTTTGATTCTCAGATGGAATACTTTTTAAAGCTTGTATATTGAATTAAGATAAGGTTGTTTATATCTAAAAATTCTATTAATGAGGCTTAGTGATTAATATTATTGCTGTGCTTTAGTATTCTGGTGTTTTGATTCACTGTTCAGAGCAATTAAGCTTGATTTTAATCAGATGCTAATTATTTGATACATCTTGCATTGACCTTTAACTTGCTATCTAGAAGAACAAACCCCCCCTAAAAACAACATTTTGGATTTAGTTTTCATTATATGCATAGCACTTTAAATCATTTCACTTTACATCATTGGCAGCTATGGTATTTAAAATATATTAATGGGTCTGGCCAATAATAGCATGGAAATTGCATTCGTGGTCTATGGACATGCAATTTTCAGACAGTTTTCCATTTGGATACCAGTTAGAACTGAACAATGTTATCTATGCAGGCAATCCCCGAGTTTCAAACATTCGATTTACAAGACTCATAGTTAAGAACGAGAGTGAGAAAAAAGGAAGTGAAAGAAAACTACCCCTTGCAAGGGAAATTCACTCCTGAAAGAGTTTTCATGGGGAAAGGGGGTCTCCACTGAAGATTTATCACCAATCCTTGTTTCCACAACAAGCCAAATTTTTCAAAATCCAATAGTGAAATCTTCTGAACTGGGGCACAGACAGCTATACTATACTACCCAATATGTATGTATAGCATTGAATTTAGCCACTATTATGTTGGAAACCGCTTTGAGTCCCCTAACTATAGCTCATTTTTTTTCAACCCTGAACTGTTGTAGAACATCTAATAACTTCTGAACTATACTAGATAGGTATAAGAGATACAATGGACTTTAACTGTCATAACTTCATCATGGATTTTATTTTGGAGAGGTATTTTGTCTTTTCAGAAATGTAGATCAGGAGATTGCATGTTTGAATTCTCTAACAGATCATTCTAAGGAACCCAAGGATTTTTTTTTTTGATGGATAATTGATGTGGAATAAAACTACTTTAATTTATACTGCTGGCTGTATACATTGCTCGCCTGCTAGCCCCTCTGCTTCTTTGCGCCCCCCCCCTCACCCCCTATGCTCCCTAAGTGCCCCTCAGATATCCCAGGATATGTTCCCAGATTATCTGCTTTTAACTGGATTATATGAATCTACACTGCCAGATAATCTGGGATAAACGGATAATCTGGGATCAGATCCTAGGGCAGTGGTGGCAAATCTATAGCACATATAGCAGAAGGGGTACGCAACATCATGGCATGAGCACCATCGCCTGACCGCTTGCCCCCCTGCTTGCCTGCCCGCTCGCTTGTTGCCCTCTGCTCACCTGTCGCTTGCTCGCCTGTTAGCTCCCTTGCTTCTTTGCCCCCCCCTACTCATCCCCTATGCTCCCCAAGTGCCCCTCGCCATTTGGATACTCAGTCTCGCCATCACTGTCCTAGTATATAGGACAGTGTACATCCAACTGCAATCACATTGAGTGTGGTACTACATAGACACCAAAATCAAGTTAGGAGCTGAATTAAACCAATTGTGTTCTGCTGAAGATTGCCTACACAATGCAGATGAATCCGAACCCAGAAACTTTTTTTCTTACCTATTCTGCTGAGGTGTGCTGATGTGCATCTCCATGTCTGTACAGGATCAGTGCTAAATTATGGCTGGGAACAGGAAATTACAACAAAGAGGTGACAAGCAAGAGTCCCCATGAGAATGATGTCATTTCCTCTCTTGTGGAAGTACCTGTTTACCTTGCAGGCAGCCATGTTTCAGCATTTTTAAAAGTGCACCGGCACTAGAGCTGTTTTGACAAGTGCTCCACGGTTTTTGGTCTTGGACTCCATGAGATACACTCTGATCAGCTGCAGCAGATTTTCCAATTTTTTTCAGACATTCTGGTGAGCTGTTTTAACATGCTGCTTCTGGTTTAATGTGCACCACAGTGTGCACTGCCTTCAAGTTGACTTGGAATTGCATTATAGTGTCTGTGTAGAGCAACCCTGAGACTTACCTAGTCTCAACAAGGTGGCGCCTTCATGACTTCCTCAGACTATCCATGAAACAGTTAGCATTTGTGGTGTTACAAGATACAACTATGAGTCACCACACCTGATTTACAGTGTCAGCTACCATATGAACAAGGTTTTGAAACATTCACAACAAATCATTCACTTTTCAAAAGAGAAAGCGCTTATCTATACCAGTCAGAACAACCGAACTCACCTCAAATCTGCTGTTATCTGTCCCCATGACTCACAGCCATCCACTTCTGCTTTGCAAAGGAACCCCACAACCTCGAAGGCAGAAGCAAGTGATTGGCATACTCCCTGCCGCAGATTCAAATGTTCAGTACTGTGTACATCTGAAACCACAGTAGGTTGGATATGTGGACAGAGAACATGCAGATTTGGTTGGCCCACTGTATTAACAAGGCAGCCCACTGGTGATGTTGCACTTTATCTCTTTAATCTTTCAGTTTCCTGAGCTGGATTTGAATCAAGAATTTAGAAACTGTAAGTCAGTCTTCCTCATTTTTTTTTAACCCTAGAGCTGGGGTCCTCAAACTAAGGCCCGAGGGCCAGATACGGCCCTCCAAGGTCATTTAGCGGGCCCTCGTTCAGGGTCAACCTAAGTCTGAAAGGACTTGAAAGCACACAACAACAACAACAACAACAACAATCCTTATCTCATCAGCCAAAAGCAAGCCCACACTTCCCACTGAAGTACTAGTAAGTTTTTATTTGTGAAGATTGTTCTTCATTTTAATTATTGTATTGTTTTTAAGTGTTTTTGCACTACAAATAAGATATGTGCAGTGTGCATTGAAATTAATTCATGCTTTTTTTCAAATTATAATCCGTCCCTCCAACAGTTTGAGGGACTGTGACCTGGCCCTCTGTTTAAAAAGTTTGAGGACCCCTGCCCTAAAGAAACCTTAAAATAACATTCAGGTTGCTGAGAACCCCAATATATCAAACTCTTGCCCCCCAAAGTACTATATTGTAAGATCTTTTTAAATTCTTTTACAATTGCAGTCTCTCACAGGATCCTTAGTAAAAGAAACCTAGTTGAGAAATCCTTCTGTATGCATCGTATCCTCGCTGAAGTCCAGCTGCCTATTTCTACCTATATCCTATGACAAAATCAGAAGGTGGCAAGGGTAAGCAAGCATCCTTCTTGCAGTTTTCCACATTTGCACTGCGGATGCTGTTACTATCCCCAGAAAGGGCTTTCAGAGCCTGTTAGACAATATGGGCATGTATTTATTTATTTTTTATTTTACTAGATATAAGGAAATTACATCCCTGCATCTGCTTCATACAGAGATGATAGGAAAAGATTGTATCTGAATATTTGCTATTATACAGATTAATAAAGCTCTGCTTCCTTGGACTGACAGCGTTCAAAAGGTTTTCAGCCTAACATCTCTCCCATAGTACATGAAAAAAAACTGAATTCACACTGACTATCTCCTCTGTAATGCTAGTTAATTTATACTGAGTGGTGTGTATTAAAATATTCATTAATATACAGCTCTTAAAAGCTTTAAGGAGAGGAAGGGGGGCACTGGAACCGGAGCCCTGCTTTTTCTCTAGAAAATTCATAAAAGACCGTGAAACGCAGTAAATATATATCCTTTCATTTATCCATCAACAGAAAATAGACACACTGCCTGTGAGAATACAATATTCATTTTGCTGCAGAAGAACAGACATTGCATAACAATGAGATTTGCTAATGAAATCAACCATCAACCTGGAATACATATGTATTAAACCAAGACCTCAGTGTCATTTTCTTTTTGCATCGTTTGTTCTTTCTCCATTACCCCCAGCCCCCACCCCTCTCAGTATTTTGTCCTCCCTTCAGTTTTCGCAGCTTCAGATGCATCAGTATTGCATGCCATCGTGTAAATATTATAAATGCAGTGCTTTTTTATTTTCACGCTCCCCCTTGCTAAATGTAGATGCTAACTGCACAGGTTCTATCAGCATTGTTAATGTACCCTTGAAGGAAAAATCAATGGGTACTAAGGAGACAAAGGAGGTTTATTTCTCAGGGAAACTGTTGGGAGTATTTCTTATCACAACCATTTGCCATTTACATTGTGTAGGGGTATACAACCCCTGATTAATAAATATATAAGCCCGTATAGAAAGTTTACCATTGATTGTGTTACGTGTGCACAACCACTGGTTAATATATATCCTAAGTTTAAGAACTAAAAGAATACGAATTACAGTAATTTCATTCAGTCCTCTTTGTCCTCTAGTTACTAAGATGACTGTGTTGAAGAACACTTATTTTCTATTGCCTTTTAATTTATTAATACTCAAGGAGATTGGATGCTATTATTTCATGTTATTAAAATAACCTTAAATGGCCATATTATTTATTTCGCATATCTGTATCCCATCCTTCTCACCCCCGAGGGGGGACTCAGGGCAGCTTTACAACAGGCAGCCATTTGATGCCATCACACACTTTTATAAGTAACAGTTATAATTAAAACAATTAGTTAAACACATCAGTTATTAACACATTCATCTAAAATCACGCAAGTTCAGTTCAACATCATAATCCAGGTCAATCCATTGTCGGTCACATAGAATCATTCTCATTCTTGGTTGCTGCAACTACTGTTTGAACACTTGGTCCCACAACCATAGAATCATAAAATCATTGAGTTGGAAGAGACCTTGTGGGCCATCCAATCCAACCCCCTGCCAAGAAGCAGTGAAATCATCACATTCAAAGCACCCCCAACAGATGGCCATCCAGCCTCTGTTTAAAAGCCTTCAAAGAAGGAGCCTCCACCACACTCTGGGGCAGAGAGTTCCACTGCTGAACGGCTCTCACAGTTAGGAAGTCCTTCCTAATGTTCAGGTAGAATATCCTTTCCTGTAGTTTGAAGCCATTGTTCCGTGTCTGAGTCTCCAGGGCAGCAGAAAACAAGCTTGCTCCCTCCTCCCTATGGCTCCCTCTCACATATTTATACATGGCCATCACGTCTCCTCTCAGCCTTCTCTTCTGAAGGCTAAGCATGCCCAGCTCTTTAAACCACTGCTCATAGGGCTTGTTCTCAAGACCCTTGATCATTTTGGTTGCCCTCCTCTGGACATATTCCAGTTTGTCAATATCTTCCTTCAATTGTTTTTTTTTTAAGTTTTTAAGTTTTTTTCTCTAAAGGACAGGAGGAAAGGGGGCTGATCTGATGTCACTGAGGAGATAGTTCCACAGACGAGGGGCCACCATTGAGAAGGCCCCATCTCCTGTCCCCAACAGTCACATTTGTGAGGATGGTAGAACCGAGAGCACGTCCTCGCCTGACGATCTTAACCTTCTCAATGGTTCATAGTGGGAGATACTTTTGGGAGATTATGTTGCAGCCTGGTTCCTTGTTATACATGCAGTTATCTATCTTAAAAGAAGATTTTCAAATGCTATTTTAAATTGTCAGCAAAGATGTTCCTTTGCACATGGAAAAAAACAGTCAATGACCTCCAACGTTTTGAGACAAAATTGTTTTGTTGAAATATGCAGCAACTGAGGGTTTTGCTTCCCAAAATATATTGCTAGAGTGCATAAACTCAGTTTAATTAACAACTAAGAAAATGATCAGTACATCCTTCTGGTGGTGTAATTAATCCTAATTCATGACACCCATAATTCCTTAAATAGCGGCATTGCTAGTAACTAAGGGAATAACTCATTAACCACCGCTACCATAGAACCCTAATTCAAACTGACACAGCTTATGTAGGAGTCTGCACAAACTACACTGAAATTCACGGAAAAGCATTGGTTGGTAAACAGCATTTGGCAACTGTGTGGTCTCTGTGTTGGCTGCCTTCTTACTGGTCCTAATTCATACATCAAGCAACTTCCTAATTAAAATGCAAAGAAGCACTATTATAGTAATATATGTGTATATAGGCTACTACTGTTCTCAGTCTTGCTCACATGATGTAATTCAGCCTGTCTAGTGCAATCAATGAGGTTTTTAAAAAACGCCATCGTTTAAGGGACATTGGCATTCCTGCCCTAAATTTGGGCTGGCATAAGCACAGGGTGTCTAGGATGCTATGCCCGAGGCACAGACATTCCTTCCTGACTATCTTCAGCAATTATGTGTCGATGCAGGAAAATTTAGGAATAAGATAAAACAGTGACTGTCCCTAATTAAGTTTCCAAGAGTATATCTATAAAAGTAGCTATCTTTGTAAACTGGAGATTGAATAGTTATCGGAGAAATAAAAAACAAAATGAATACTAAACTCAGCTTTAAAAAATTAACAAGTTTATGCAATGAAAAGTCATAAAAAGAAACGAAAGAGGAGCCACAAGAAGCTCTGAAGACAATGGACCTGTGAAACTTTGAGCCCAAATGAGATGCCAACTTGTTTTCTGAAACAGAAGCCCTCCTTTTCCTGCAAGATACCACAAGTAGTAGGTGTTTTAAAACAGTGGTTCTCAACCTTGGATGTATTTTTATTCACTGGACCAAACTTGGCACAAATACCCGATATACATACATTTGAATACTGGTGTGTGGTAGGGGGGATTGGTTTTGTCTTTTGGGAGTTGTAGTTGCTGGGATTTATAGTTCACCTACAATCAAAGAGCATTCTGAACTCCACCAATGATGGAATTGAACCATGACCAACAGAAAATACTGGAAGGGTTTGGGGAGCACTGGCCTTGAGTTTGGGAGTTACAGTTCACCTACAGTTCACCTACAGCACTGTGGACTCAAAAAATGATGGATCTGGTACAAACCTGGCACGAATACGCAATATGCCCAAATGTGAACACAGTGGAGTTTGGGGAAAACAGACCTTGACATTTGGGAATTGTAGTTGCTGGGATTTATAGTTCACCTACAATCAAAGAGCATTTTGGACTCCACCAATGATAGAATTGGGCCAAACCTCCCACACAGAATTCCCATACCAACAGAAAATACTGTGTTTTCTGATGGTCTTTGGTAACCCTGCTGACACCCCCTTGCGACCCCCTCAGGGTTCCCAACTCTCAAGTTGAGAAATGCTGATTTAAAAGCAGTCTGTGATGTGACATATTGGTTAGTTGCTCATAACACAATCAAATAACTGTCAAATACAATTGAGGGATTTCCAATGACCATTATTTTGGACAAATGGGAAACTTATCGAGGGAGGATTCAGCTTGCTCAGCACTTAGTCCACATGGAAATGGTTTGCTAGGGAAGCCTAAATCGTGGCTTGGAAGAATGAGCTTACATAAAACTTTTCCAGTGCTGTACAAGTTCATCTCAAACCTCCTCATAAAGGCCCATCCACTTGTCCTACATTGGGCTCTTGGTGGGAGAATGGAGAACCTGTTGCTCCATGCCCCTCATCATCTGCCTTACCAGGCCCCTCAATCCCAAGAGGGGAAGCATCACCACCTGGCTCCCCCCATATTGCTGAGACATGGGAAGGGTCCTGTGTTGCCGCTGCATATTGCTGTTTCCTCTCCCTTTTCTGCACAGAGCCCAACCAGAAGTGCCTGTAAGCAGCATATGACTGGCAAATTGGCCCGTGTGATGAGGTGGAAAGATGAAGATTATCTGATTCCCTTCACACAGCAACACGTCACATACACCATGCACACAGATGTCAATCCTGCACTTCATACTGGACAAAATGTAGTTACTGACATAACCACAAGCATGGGAGTTCAAAGGTCTTTAAATGTCAAGTCAGTTTCTGACATATTTTTGCTTTTTCTTCACTTAAGATTGAAGTTCTATGACAACCGTCTGCTAAGAAGCTTCAATATATCTCTTATAGCAGAAAGCCCTAATGCTAATTAAAGTATAAAGCATTTTGCTGGGCAACAACACCAAAGATGTAAACTAACTTGAGTCATCACTCTGAAATCATTTTGAAAAATTGTTTTTATAGTGCAATTACAAAAGAACTGAACACAGGACAAGGAACAGACCATTAAACTGGGAGTAGATTCACTCTGTGAAGCAAAGACTACAACCCCAAGGGTTTGAGACAGAACAGATTTTAATGCTACTGCCTTGACCCTGGAAAGCGTTGGGTCACTTTCCGTCATGATGAACTGTGATTGCATTCTATAATTCTAACAATTGTCATGAGGGATAAAGAGTTTCTCAGACAGGTTATGGTTGTGAAATGTTTGCAATTTTAATTTGAACACTTATTTATTACTCTGTAGTACAGGTCAATGATCAAACTGAACCATTTTACATGGTGTGATACGCTTTTAGGGCCACTGGCGCCAATACTTCCACTAATGCTTAAAACAGATGATCTTACAACATATAAAGAGGCATATATGGTAGATTTAAAAGACTGCCACCTGGAATATTTCAAATTAGCTAATATTTATTTATTTATTTATTTATTTATTTATCATATCAGGGGGAGATCAAACAAGTTGCATTGCATTTTTTAACTAGCTAATTAAAGAATTCTAATTTTTTTAATTAGCTAATTTTTAAAATTAGCTAATTAAAGAATTCTTTAAAATTACATGACCCAGGTTTATACAGCTATTTTAGGAGTTGTTCACATACATGTTTCTGTAAGGGTGGGGCCTTGTTATCCACTGGTGTTTGGTTCTATGACACCACATGGGTACCAAAGTCCATGGATGCTCTTTCCATTATATACAGTGGCATAGTAAAAATATGTCCCTTAAATAAAATGGCAGAATGAAAGTGTGCCTTTTGGAATTATTTTTTGATAGTTTGCAGTCATGGATAGCTGAATCCGTGGATGCAGAATCCGTGGATACAGAGGGCCAACTGTATTTACAGCTACTAATTGTAGGAAACTTTGGAACGGATGCTTTACAAAGAGGAGCTATTTAGATTAAGAAACCACTTTAGAAAGTCTTTGGTCTTTACTAAGCCAAAATAGAACATTTTGCAAACAATCTAAGACCTCATCTCATACGTTTACTGATATTCTTATTATATTTTTGAGATGAAGGAACCACAAAGTTAGACCAACACATTTTACTGTCCAGTCACAAAACTAAACAAGTGTGGGTTTGGGCATCTCTTGGGAAGAATACAATACAATAATAATAAATGAAATAATCAGATGTCTTTGCAAGACACACAAAATAATCTACCCAAGAAAGTCTACAGGCTCTTGAGTACATATGAAATCATTCTGAGTTCTTTTCTGAAATAAAACTGGCACACATAAGACAACAACCACAAATGTATAGTTCTTCAAGAGAGTGGAAAATTTGGAAAATATTTTAAGTATTTTCCTCTTATTCTGGGTTTCAAATAGGGTTGTAAACGTTTTCTTATATTGTTCTTACATGAAAGGAGACAAACTGAAGTGTTTTCCTTTCTGGGAAAGATTATAAGAGAGGGTTGTTGTTGTTTTGTTTTTGGGATTTTTTTAACATTAGGTACATTTTTGAATTATTTTCCTCATTTCAGGCATTTTTTTTTACAAAAAATTCACTTGCAAATAAAACTGTAATTTGCACACAAAACACAATGTTTTTGTGTACCACTACTGCATTTTTGTGGAAAATGCAATGTATCTGGTTATAAGCAAAACTTTCACAAGTAAGTACCAAAAAATTCCAAATATTCCAAATATTTTCAAAATGTGTTACGAGATGTCAGGATGCCCTTTGTCACTGAAGAAAGCAATGCGAAAATATCGCTAACCTTCCTCGTTTGGACTCACATCAAAAACACATAACGGTCTTTCTTTTCTTCCAGTCTAGTTGGCCTCAGCAGCGTGCAAAGAGCAACCCTCCTCTCTCCCTTGCAGCAAGCTATTCAAAACACACAATAACACAAGGCTTTGTTAGGCTGAAGTTTATCAGCAAACCAGCATGGTTTTCTTCCTTTACACTATATGATTTCCAACCTTTCTAAATTCAAAAAAATGATGAAATAACCTACTCTGACATTTAAATCTTCTTTAGAATAATAGAAAAATCCATCTATTACGGTGAAACATAGTTTAACAAATAATTACTAAAAAGTTCTCAAGGTGCCCTTCTACGTTTTCAGTCGCTGCGGTGAGTCACAGGAATAGATTTATTTAATACTTGTGTTCCTCCATATCTTGTTTTCAACTTTCTCCCCTGGGCATTCAGAAGCAGTGCTAGCTTTAGGGCCTAGTATAATAATCTTTTCGATTTTTGGTCCTTTTAATTTTAATCACAAAGATACAAAGCTTTTAAAAAATCTAGTTTTTCCTTCATTCAGGAAAGGAGTGCCGACTGCAAAGTGACTGTTTTAACATTTTGGCACTAAAGCAGTTTTATGTTCCTTTTCTAATGAAACAACTCAATTTGTCCTGAATTATGATGACTACTATTTATCTACTTTTAAGGAATAAAAGCCGAGGACAATTTATTAATGCGGGAGTGTA